>NC_058084.1:88118778-88431710 GCF_014858855.1 Bufo gargarizans | reverse complement strand
TGGCAAGTGGCATCTTGGCAGCTGCACGCTTGACTTTTCTCAGTTCATGGGCAGTTATTTTGCGCCTTGGTTTTTCCACACGCTTCTTGCGACCCTGTTGACTATTTTGAATGAAACGCTTGATTGTTCGATGATCACGCTTCAGAAGCTTTGCAATTTTAAGAGTGCTGCATCCCTCTGCAAGATATCTCACTATTTTTGACTTTTCTGAGCCTGTCAAGTCCTTCTTTTGACCCATTTTGCCAAAGGAAAGGAAGTTGCCTAATAATTATGCACACCTGATATAGGGTGTTGATGTCATTAGACCACACCCCTTCTCATTACAGAGATGCACATCACCTAATATGCTTAATTGGTAGTAGGCTTTCGAGCCTATACAGCTTGGAGTAAGACAACATGCATAAAGAGGATGATGTGGTCAAAATACTCATTTGCCTAATAATTCTGCACGTAGTGTACATGTAGATAAGATAACCTGTAAGGCGTCTTTTTTTCCCAAGCTGAAGAAGTCCAATTTTTTAAACCTCTCATTAAAAGAGAGGCCTTTCATCCCATTTACTAATCTGGTTGCCTGTCTCTGAACCCTTTGTAGTTCTCCTATATAAATTATAGTAAACAAAGCCCAAAACCGATCCCCATATTCAAGATCAGGGTGTCTTCTTCTGGAGACTTGGGTTGCTGGTATTGTAGATGCCCATTAATACTTCAGTACTTTGGCTAACTATAGACTTTTGTTACTTTGTTGGGTCGGTCTTAGGGCTCATTCACAGGACCGTATCAGTTTTCGCGGACTGCATATTGCAGATCTGCAAAACACGGATACTGGTCATGTGCCTTCAGCATTTTTCAGAACGGAACATCCAGGCAAGCGCCTGACTGTATATGGAGGGTGCTCAGGAACTGATGGTCCTCCCCATCCCCCCCTCTTTTCCCCTCAGGGCGTTTAGGAAGTCTGGCCCATCACGTTAATGGTTAAGTAGGTGGAGATCAGGGCCATTAAGGGTTAATTTACTGAGGATCCTCCTTAGACAGGATGGGGGTGGTGCAGGAAAACCTGAAGGTTACATATACCCCTCCCTGTTTCGGTCACTTCCTCTTGCATATGGAAGCAAATTGTCCCTCCCTCCCTTTGTGGCTATTAGTGGGAGGTGGGTCGAGGTGCACGGTTTTGATCAGTTATGGATACTTGGTTATTCTGTTTTGTTTTTCTATTCTTAAGAGGTCCCGCTAGAGCCAGCGGTCTGGATATCGCTCCGATGATTACGGCTTTTGAGAGCTGCGAATTCTGGTCGAGTTTATGAAGTCACAGCTGGCGGCATTTGAGTACAGCGGAGATATGGTGGTAGCAGATGGCGTACTTGCCTGCTGGGAGTCTAGCAGTTGGCAGACCGCTCTGATGATTACGGTTTAACTTGCCGGCTGGGAGTCCAGCATTTGGCATACCGCTCCGATATTATGGTTTATTAAGGTTTGCCGCTTTAATAAAGAAGCTGTGGCCGATCACCGTCCAGCAAAAAAGTGACACAGTTGTCGGTGTTGTTTGTTATGGGTCAAGGTTGGGTAAAGGGGCCAAGGGTGAGTTAAAGGTGGTACCCCCTCCCCTGTTTCCCTGAATACCAGCAGTCTTCTCCATGACAGAAATGCCTATTCTTGTCACAAATACGGACAAGAATAGGACATGTTCTATCTTTTTTGCGGGGCCAGGGAACAGACATACGGATGCGGACAGCACACAGTGTGCTGTCCACATCTTTTGCGGCCCCATTGAAATTAATGGGTCCGCTTCCGATCCACAAACGGATGTGGACAAAAAAATACGGTGGTGTCAATGGGCTCTAATTCTGACAACATTATCAGAATAGATTAAAGCTTATAAATATAGGCACACATCATATGAATTGAGGGCACAATATATTATAACATCAGAAAAACAGAACACCTTATAAAGACACAGGCCTTTGTGACATCATCAATAAAGCAGGAATAAGAGTAGGAATAAAAACAAACACTACTGTGACATCGCCACAACAGAAAATGAGTGACATGAAGACACCATCAATTGTGACATAACCGAAATGGAAAATCACCAAAGAATGAAAAAAAAAGAATCAATATTGTGACATAATCATGAACAAATAGTCTATTGTGACATCATCACAATAGAATACAGCCTAGGAACAGATACAGAATACAGTTATAAAAGAAGACAGTCTATTGTGACGTTCAGCTTCAGGCTGGGTGCCTTGGGCCCGATTGAGGAAATAATTCTGAGGGTACATGTATACATGTAAGCAGTGCAATGGAAAATGATTGGGCCACATTTACAAATCCTGTAGATGGTGTAACCTTAGCCCGGCTGTCTAGACCACCATCTGCAGCAGATTTATCACAGGGACTCAGACTGGATGATAAATGTGTGGCAGAGATAGACTCTATACCAACTATTGGTTGGCTTACTTTGACACCAGAATTGTGGTGCAATTTGAGTGCAAACGGGGGCATGTTAGATTACGCCCCTTTTCTATGAAGCCCCACCCCATTTCAATTAGCCCCTCCCCTTGATAGGCAAGTTAGAAAGACTGTAGAAACCCTAGTTGTACCAATCGTGCCAATTTGCAGCACTTTTTAGACAGATTCTAGGAGTAGACACATTAGTAAATCTGGGCCATTGAGTACATGTCATGTAATTATTACACTATTTCTTTATCAAGCACTGCACTTCAGGATCCTGGCTTTCAAATGTTGCAAAATAGGACCTTGCGACTGGCCACTCCATGAGGAGCAGAGGATGAGAGTGGTAATGGCTCTGAATGCAACGGTTATTCACATAACTCACAGGGCAGTCCCCACAACAATGCTCCCTAGGGCCGGGGCAGTGAGAGGAGCGTGCATCCTTCCTTCCCTCAGGGCACACCCCGATGTTGGGTCTCCTCTCTGAGGGTAGTTGGGTGCCCTTGTTGTTATGGGTCTGTTATGGGTGCAGGGCAGGAGATATAGGTGCTGTAGCCAGCGCATTGTGCTGGAGTCAGTAACCAGGCCAATTGTAGAAAATAGTCTCTTTACTAAAGTGCAGAATGGGAGTTGTGCTACATCCAATGATATAAAACAGTTTCAAACAATTCACGGTGCAAATCTTCCGAGATAACAATGTATGGATATAGGAAAAGATGTGAGTTGTAGTGCTCCTCCTCTCTATCAATCTCTCTCTCTGCAGAAGCTAGGGCTGGAAATAAAGTTCTCACAAATGTGCCTGTAATTCCCAGCTGAGGGCTAAAGGATTAAGATATGGCTGGCCAGAACCGTGTCAAAGTGTAAAGGGTGTATTAGCAATGTCCCTCTCACTACAGTAAAGTCTCCATAAGCCTTAAACAGCTAATACCTTACTGACTGACTCCAATGCTCGGACATGCAGATTCTGGACCTTCTAGCTCTTTTTTTTCCTCTGGAGTACTAGAGAGTAGAGATGGCTTTCTTGATAAAAATGTCTCAGCGATAGTGAATCTCTGGGACTCAGGCCTAGTCTTCTCAGGAGTGACCACATATAGCTCATCTACAGCTAACACTTGACTCACACACTAAACTAGGGGTGGACCTTGTCCAATTCCTAGTCTCCTACAGGGTAGAGTCAGGATTATTAACCTTGGCTTATCCATACAAAACTATACAGGTAATACAATAACAAGAAACATTTTTCCAAGTACCCTATTCTGGGGTAAAGCAAAACTGTTTCTGCTTTTTTTGCGAACAATATTTCAGCATCTTGTATTTTTACACCATTCACTTCATTATCAGCTGCGTCTTTTCAAAAAGTTGCAAAAATGTCTGCAATCTTACTCCAAGTTAATGGTGGCGTAGAAAGTGGAGTAATATCTCAATACAGAAGTATTAGACTTAAAGGGGTTGTCTACTTTTTTATATTGATGACCTATCCTCAGGATAGGTTGTCGCTATCAGATAGGAAGGGGTCAGACCTGGCACCCCCGCTGATCAGCTGGTTGAGGAGAGAGCAGCGCTGATACGAGTGCTGCCTTCTCTTCAGTGTTTAGGTGCTCGCTGTCACCTTTTCAGCAGTGAGCTGGTGTAATTACAACTCTGCTGTCCCTATTCTTGATAAGTCTTCCCCCATTGTCTCCAAAACAGTATTTTATTATGCTGTTCCTTAAGGGTTTATTATTGAAGAGGTCCATTATTGTGTCAGAACCTACTTAACGTCACCTGATGTTCAATGGAGCAGCTTGTTCTGACAGACACGGACAGCAGTACAGAATGTGTAGTACAGGTATATAGTAGTACAGCACAGTAGTACAGGTAAAGATCAGCATAGTAAATGTAGTTCAGGAAAAGTGCAGCACAGTACATGTAGTACAGGTAGATGGCAGTGCAGCACGTGGTGAGCAGTACAGTACATTTAATACAGGTAGAGAGCAGTAACATACATTTAATACAGGTGTACAGCTCATGCAGTACAGGTAGAGAGCAGTACAGTTTAGTATAGGAAGACAGCAGTACAGTTTATGTAGTACAGGTAGAGAGCAGTACAGTATATGTAGTACAGGTAGAGGGTAGTACAGTACATGTAATACAGGTAGAGAGCTGTACAGTATATGTAGTACAGGCAGAGAGCAGTACAGTACATGTAGTACAAGTAAACAGCAGTACAGTACATGTAGTACAGGTAGAAAGCAGTACAGTGCATGTAGTACAGGTAGGATGCAGTACACTTTATGTAGTAAAGGTAGAGAGCAGTACAGTACATATAGTACAGGTAGACAGCAGTACAGGTTCATGTAGTACAAATAGAGAGCAGTACATTTCATGTGGTAAAGGTAGACAGCAGTACAGTACATGTGGTACAGGTAGAGAGCAGTACAGTACATGTAGTACAGGTAGAGAGCAGTACAGTACATGTGGTACAGGTAGAGAGCAGTACAGTACATGTAGTACAGGTAGAGAGCAGTAAAGTACATGTAGTACAGGTAGAGAGCAGTACACTTTATGTAGTACAGTTAGAGAGCAGTACAGTCCATGTAGCACAGGTAGAGAACAGTGCAGTACATGTGGTACAGGTAGAGAGCAGTACAGTGCATTTAGTACAGGTAGAGAGCAGTACAGTGCATGTAGTACAGGTAGAGAGCAGTGCACTTTATGTAGTACAGGTAGAGAGCAGTATACTTTATGTAATACAGTTAGAGAGCAGTACATAACATGTAGTACAGGTAGAGAGCAGTACAGTATATGTAGTACAGGTAGAGAGCAGTACAGTACATGTAGTACAGGTAGAGAGCAGTACAGTGCATGTAGTACATGTAGAGAGCAGTCCAGTACATGTAGTACAGGTAGAGAGCAGTTTACTTTATGTAGTACAGGTAGAGAGCAGTACAGTACATGTAGCACAGGCAGAGAGTAGTACAGTACATGTAGTACAAGCAGAGAGCAGTACAGTACATGTAGTACAGGTAGAGAGCAGTACAGTACATGTAGTACATGTAGAGAGCAGTCCAGTACATATAGTACAGGTAGAGAGCAGTTTACTTTATGTAGTACAGGTAGAGAGCAGTACAGTACATGTAGCACAGGCAGAGAGTAGTACAGTACATGTAGTACAAGCAGAGAGCAGTACAGTACATGTGGTACAGGTAGAGAGCAGTACAGTGCATGTAGTACAGGTAGAGAGCAGTACAGTACATGTAGTACAGGTAGAGAGCAGTACAGTACATGTAGTACAGGCAGAGAGTAGTACAGTACATGTAGTACAAGCAGAGAGCAGTACAGTACATGTAGTACAGGTAGAGAGCAGTCCAGTGCATGTAGTACATGTAGAGAGCAGTCCAGTACATATAGTACAGGTAGAGAGCAGTATACTTTATGTAGTACAGTTAGAGAGCAGTACATAACATGTAGTACAGGTAGAGAGCAGTACAGTACATGTAGTACAGGCAGAGAGCAGTACAGTACATGTAGTACAGGTATAGAACAGTACAGTGCATGTAGTACATGTAGAGAGCAGTCCAGTACATGTAGTACAGGTAGAGAGCAGTGCACTTTATGTAGTACAGGTAGAGAGCAGTACAGTACATGTAGTACAGGTAGAGAGCAGTACAGTACATGTAGTACATGTAGAGAGCAGTCCAGTACATGTAGTACAGGTCGAGAGCAGTACAGTACATGTAGTACAAGCAGAGAGCAGTACAGTGCATGTAGTACAGGTAGAGAGCAGTACAGTGCATGTAGTACAGGTAAAGAGAAGTACAGTACATGTAGTACATGTAGAGAGCAGTCCAGTACATGTAGTACAGGTCGAGAGCAGTACAGTACATGTAGTACAAGCAGAGAGCAGTACAGTGCATGTAGTACAGGTAGAGAGCAGTACAGTGCATGTAGTACAGGTAAAGAGCAGTACAGTACATGTAGTACATGTAGAGAGCAGTCCAGTACATGTAGTACAGGTAGAGAGCAGTATAGTACATGTAGTACAAGCAGAGAGCAGTACAGGGCATGTAGTACAGGTAGAGAGCAGTACAGTGCATGTAGTACAGGTAGAGAGCAGTACAGTGCATGTAGTACAGGTAGAGAGCAGGACAGTACATGTGGTACAGGTAGAGAGCAGTACAGTGCATGTAGTACAGGTAGAGAGCAGTACAGTGCATGTAGTACAGGTAGAGAGCAGTATACTTTATGTAATACAGTTAGAGAACAGTACATAACATGTAGTACAGGTAGAGAGCAGTACAGTACATGTAGTACAGGTAGAGAGCAGTACAGTGCATGTAGTACATGTAGAGAGCAGTCCAGTACATTTAGTACAGGTAGAGAGCAGTGCACTTTATGTAGTACAGGTAGAGAGCAGTACAGTACATGTAGTACAGGCAGAGAGTAGTAGAGAGCAGTGCACTTTATGTAGTACAGGTAGAGAGCAGTATACTTTATGTAGTACAGTTAGAGAGCAGTACATAACATGTAGTACAGGTAGAGAGCAGTACAGTACATGTAGTACAGGCAGAGAGCAGTACAGTACATGTAGTACAGGTAAAGAACAGTACAGTGCATGTAGTACAGGTAGAGAGCAGTACAGTGCATGTAGTACAGGTAGAGAGCAGTACAGTACATGTAGTACATGTAGAGAGCAGTCCAGTACATGTAGTACAGGTAGAGAGCAGTGCACTTTATGTAGTACATGTAGAGAGCAGTACAGTACATGTAGTACAGGCAGAGAGTAGTACAGTACATGTAGTACAGGTAGAGAACAGTACAGTGCACGTAGTACATGTAGAGAGCAGTCCAGTACATGTAGTACAGGTAGAGAGCAGTGCACTTTATGTAGTACAGGTAGCGAGCAGTACAGTACATGTAGTACAAGCAGAGAGCAGTACAGTACATGTAGTACAGGTAGAGAGCAGTACAGTACATGTAGTACAAGCAGAGAGCAGTACAGTGCATGTAGTACAGGTAGAGAGTAGGGATGAGCGAACCCGAACTGTATAGTTCGGGTTCGTACCGAATTTTGGGGTGTCCGTGACACGGACCCGAACCCGAACATTTTCGTAAAAGTCCGGGTTCGGTGTTTGTCGCTTTCTTGGCGCTTTTTGAAAGGCTGCGAAGCAGCCAATCAACAAGCGTCATACTACTTGCCCCAAGAGGCCGTCACAGCCATGCCTACTATTGGCATGGCTGTGATTGGCCAGTGCAGCATGTGACCCAGCCTCTATTTAAGCTGGAGTCACGTAGCGCCGCACGTCACTCTGCTCTGATCAGTGTAGGGAGAGGTTGCAGCTGCGACGTTAGGGCGAGATTAGGCAGTGATTAACTCCTCCAAAAGACTTCATTCAGAGATCGATTTGCAGCTGTGGATGATTGAACTGCTGCTATTCAATTGCTCACTGTTTTTAGGCTGCCCAGAGCGTTTTTCATTCACTTTTTTCTGGGGTGATCGGCGGCCATTTTGTGTCTTGTGGTGCGCCAGCACAAGCTGCCACCAAGTACATTTAACCCTCAATAGTGTGGTTATTTTTTGGCTATATCCTACATCAGGGTGAAGCTGTCACCAAGTGCATTTAACCCTCAATAGTATGGTTGTTTTTTGGCTATATCCTACATCAGGGTGAAGCTGTCACACCAAGTGCATTTAACCCTCAATAGTGTGGTTATTTTTTGGCCATATACTACATCAGGGGCAAGCTGAGCCTGTCACCAAGTGCATTTAACCCTCAATAGTGTGGTTGTTTTTTGGCTATATCCTACATCAGGGTGAAGCTGTCACACTAAGTGCATTTAACCATCAATAGTGTGGTTATTTTTTTGCTATATCCTACATCAGGGTCAAGCTGTCACCAAGTGCATTTAACCATCAATAGTGTGGTTATTTTTTGGCCATATCCCAGTCTAATTCTGTCTGTAAACGTATACCTGTCACCCAGCGCCTAAATAATAGGCCTCAAATTTATAGTCAGCTAAATCTGTGGTTATTGCTGTACCTGGGCAAGTTATTTAGTGTCCGTCAAAGCACAGTTTTTGTTCTGGGTTGAAATACAATTCCCAATTTCGCAATTCTCTAAATTAGTGGTTTCTGCTGTATCAGGCCTACTTTAAAATTATCCCTAAAAGGGTATATTAGATTCAAGGTGCACATAGGGTCAATCTCAATAACTTCACACACACGCTACTGTGCAAATCCCAGTCTAATTCTGTCAGTAAACCTATACCTGTCACCCAGCGCCTAAATAATAGGCCTCAAATTTATAGTCAGCTAAATCTGTGGTTACAGCTGTACCTGTATTAGTGTAATACGGTACCTAAATAGATAGCCAGATAGTGTTAGGTGTCTGTAAAAAAAGGCCTGAATTTGAATTCAATACATTGGGCCAAATAATATTTTTGTTGTTGTGGTGAACGATAACAATGAGGAAAACATCTAGTAGCGGACATGGTCGTGGTGGTGTTAGTGGACCCTCTGGTGCTGGGAGAGGACGTGGCCGTTCTGCCACAGCCACACGTCCTAGTGTACCAACTACCTCAGGTCCCAGTAGCCGCCATAATTTACAGCGATATTTGGTGGGGCCCAATGCCGTTCTAAGGATGGTAAGGCCTGAGCAGGTACAGGCATTAGTCAATTGGGTGGCCGACAGTGGATCCAGCACGTTCACATTATCTCCCACCCAGTCTTCTGCAGAAAGCGCACAGATGGCGCCTGAAAACCAAGCCCATCAGTCTGTCACATCACCCCCATGCATACCAGAGAAACTGTCTGAGCCTCAAGTTATGCAGCAGTCTCTTATGCTGTTTGAAGACTCCGCTGGCAGGGTTTCCCAAGGGCATCCACCCAGCCCTTCCCCAGTGCTGGAAGACATAGAATGCACTGACGCACAACCACTTATGTTTCCTGATGATGAGGACATGGGAATACCACCTCAGCATGTCTCTGATGATGACGAAACACAGGTGCCAACTGCTGCGTCTTTCTGCAGTGTGCAGACTGAACAGGAGGTCAGGGATCAAGACTGGGTGGAAGACGACCCCACATGGAATGAAGGTCGTGCCACTGACTTTCACAGTTCGGAGGAAGAGGCAGTGGTGAGACCGAGCCAACAGCGTAGCAAAAGAGGGAGCAGTGGGCAAAAGCAGAACACCCGCCGCCAAGAGACTCCGCCTGCTACTGACCGCCGCCATCTGGGACTGAGCACCCCAAAGGCAGCTTCAAGGAGTTCCCTGGCATGGCACTTCTTCAAACAATGTGCTGACGACAAGACCCGAGTGGTTTGCACGCTGTGCCATCAGAGCCTGAAGCGAGGCATTAACGTTCTGAACCTTAGCACAACCTGCATGACCAGGCACCTGCATGCAAAGCATGAACTGCAGTGGAGTAAACACCTTAAAACCAAGGAAGTCACTCAGGCTCCCCCTGCTACCTCTTCTGCTGCTGCCGCCTCGGCCTCTTCTGCTGCTGCCGCCGCCTCGGCCTCTTACTCCGCCTCTGGAGGAACGTTGGCACCTGCCGCCCAGCAAACATGGGATGTACCACCAACACCAGCACCTGCGTCACCAAGCATCTCAACCATGTCACACGGCAGCGTTCAGCTCTCCATCTCACAAACATTTGAGAGAAAGCGTAAATTCCCACCTAGCCACCCTCGATCCCTGGCCCTGAATGCCAGCATTTCTAAACTACTGGCCTATGAAATGCTGTCATTTAGGCTGGTGGACACAGACAGCTTCAAACAGCTCATGTCGCTTGCTGTCCCACAGTATGTTGTTCCCAGCCGCCACTACTTCTCCAAGAGAGCCGTGCCTTCCCTGCACAACCAAGTATCCGATAAAATCAAGTGTGCACTGCGCAACGCCATCTGTGGCAAGGTCCACCTAACCACAGATACGTGGACCAGTAAGCACGGCCAGGGACGCTATATCTCCCTAACTGCACACTGGGTAAATGTAGTGGCAGCTGGGCCCCAGGCGGAGAGCTGTTTGGCGCACGTCCTTCCGCCGCCAAGGATCGCAGGGCAACATTCTTTGCCTCCTGTTGCCACCTCCTCCTACTCAGCTTCCTCCTCCTCTTCTTCCACCTGCTCATCCAGTCAGCCACACACCTTCACCACCAACTTCAGCACAGCCCGGGGTAAACGTCAGCAGGCCATTCTGAAACTCATATGTTTGGGGGACAGGCCCCACACCGCACAGGAGTTGTGGCGGGGTATAGAACAACAGACCGACGAGTGGTTGCTGCCGGTGAGCCTCAAGCCCGGCCTGGTGGTGTGCGATAATGGGCGAAATCTCGTTGCAGCTCTGGGACTAGCCGGTTTGACGCACATCCCTTGCTTGGCGCATGTGCTGAATTTGGTGGTGCAGAAGTTCATTCACAACTACCCCGACATGTCAGAGCTGCTGCATAAAGTGCGGGCTGTCTGTTCGCGCTTCCGGCGTTCACATCCTGCCGCTGCTCGCCTGTCTGCGCTACAGCGTAACTTCGGCCTTCCCGCTCACCGCCTCATATGCGACGTGCCCACCAGGTGGAACTCCACCTTGCACATGCTGGACAGAACAATGGTCTCTCCCACTCCTCTATCTTCTTGCACACCTTCTCTAGACTTAGAGTAAGATAGTTCACTTGCTCCATTAGTGCTGCCACTACATCTGTGACTGGAGCTTGGGTGGCTTGACCGACTCCTGCAGACCCCACATTAACAGTCTTTGGCTGACAAGCCTGGGGTTCAGGGAAGGTTGCTGGCCCTGGAGCAGGGTTCTGGCCTAGGATGCTTATGGCCAATTCTTTAAAATCCAAGAATGTACAGTGAGGGTGTTGAGCTGACAACATCCGTAGCTGGCCCTTTAAATGCTCAGTACTTATGCCTGCAATGAATTGCTCCCTAAGAGTCCGGTCCTGGTCCTCAGCTTCTTTAGGATCCACTTGGACTACAGCTCTCAGCGTCTCCTGTAAGGACAGAGCAAAATCACGGAGCGACTCTCCAGGCTGCTGCTTTCTGCTGAAGAAACGCATTTTAACTTCTGACACCGTTCTGGCTTCAAACGTGGTGCCCAAACGTTCAAAGATCTGTTCCAGGCTATTTTTCTCAGAACGGGGCCATGACATTACTTCCCTGCGGGCGGCCCCTTCTAACTGAGCTAAGAGGATCTCCATTTGCTGCTCAGCATTGATGGGATAAAGCCGGAACAGAGCCAGTATCTGTTCCCTAAAGTCTTTTAACTTGTGGGCTTCCCCTGAATAACGTGGGAACCAGGGGGCCCCGAAATAGTACGGCATGGTTAGCGGCATCAGGCTTGGCGGTGCCGCGGCGGCAGGGGCCCCAGAGTCGGCCGCGGGTACTTCAGCAGGCTCGACTGGGGCTGCCTGTGCGATTTCCTCGACCGCAGACATGGCGTCGCTAGGTGGGTATGGCCCCTTTAAATGTAGCGGAGCGGACCGGAGCGGCTATGGCAGTAACTTTAACTTTTTTTTTTTTCAGACAAGTCTTTAACTACTAGCGGGGATCCCTCCGGTGCCTTGGCAGGGGTCGGGAAGCTTCCGGACAGGTAAGCGGAGAAGCCGGCAAAAGTTTTTAAAGTCGGTACTCACTCCGGTGGTGCTCGCTCCAAGTCTCGCGAGATGCGCAGCTACGGGTGTCGGACGTCCTGCGTACCGCGTCAGCAGGTAGGCGCGGCCTCTCGTAGCTCCGGGACTCAGGTAGGCGGGGTTCTTCTTCCTGGTTGGCTGGGCGATGGCTCCGCCTGATTCTTTTCGCGCCAAAGTCCTCTTTTTCGCGCCAAACAGCTCCACGAGGCGCACTTGTAATCCGATCAGGTTAAATGGGCAATATGGCTGTCTATTCACTGACAGCAAGCGGTGGCTTAAATAAGTAGAAAACAGTCCACACAATGCTATTTTCACACCGCAATTATTACAGTTCACTTTGGCCCAGCAATTTTCAATAAAACAATTGGGGCATGTCCCTTTAAGACAATTTTCAGCACACAGTTTTTAAATCCGCAATGGCGCAGGAATATTCGGATCCTGTTCGTGACGCCAATTTATGCAACACGCCAGACCTGCAGGGTATGACGAAGTGAGGTCACGGTTATGGGCAATCGAGGGTACTCACTATATTTGAAGAACCCTGGGCAGGCGCGTGGCAGTGAAGGAGAGGTAGACACGGTTCCTCTGGGGCACACTCTGTAGATAGGGACCAGGCCTGATGGTGGATGAGGTGCCCTGGATGTTACAGGTATTTTGTGTGCCTGGGGCAAGGTCCCTGTGGTATTCGTGACGCCAGTGCCTTTGGACGGTGGCACGCCGGTTGGTAGTTGGAATGAGGTACACAAGTATACAGTGAACCAAACGTAACTTTACTGAACAATCCAACTTTGTACAGCAGGTAGGAGTACAGTCTTTCAAACACAGTTCCACAAGGAGGCTTATTCACAATATGGCAGGCAATAGTCATGCAAGATACGCAGAGGGTAAACTTCACAAGCACTCAGCAGCAGGTTGTACCTTTCCTCAGAATCAATGTACACTGTCCTTTCTAGAACTCCTGCTTGTCATGGAACCATGAACCAGACGTACAACAAGAGATAAGTGGGAATAAGAAGGCTTTATTGAAAATCAAGCTGTAAGCAAAAGTCCAAACGGATGGCTAAACCGAAGCAGGGTCTTGCGTAGCCAGAGGTCAGGAACCAGAAGGGTAGTCAGACGAAGCCAGGATCAGGAACCAGCGGGGTAGTCAGACGAGGCCAGGATCAGGAACCAGAAGCAGCAGCAGTCTTAGAAGCATGTGAACACAGGAGGACCAAGCAAGGAACTGAAGCCACAGACCTCCTATATATATGAGCTAGGCATCCAGCTCCTCCCAGTGGGAAGGAGAAGCCGCAGGGTGGGAGGCTACAAGAAACCCAGAAACCAAGATGGCCGCCAGCACATGTCAAACGAAGGAGAACAGCAAGAAGGTACGACCATGACAGTACCTCCCCCTCAAGGGCCCCTCCTCCGCGGAGTAAGGAACGGTTTCTGAGGGAAGCGTGCGTGGAAGGCTCGGAGCAAAGCAGGAGCATGGACATCTGCGGAGGGAACCCAGGAACGCTCCTCTGGACCATAACCACGCCAATGGACCAAAAACTGCAACCGACCGCAGACCAGGCGTGAGTCCAGGATATTGCTCACCTCATATTCCTCACGATTGCCCACTTGGACCGGACGGGGCCGAGGAACCGAGGAAGTGAAACGATTACACACCAATGGCTTCAACAGGGAGACATGAAACACGTTGGAGATCCGCATGCCAGGAGGAAGCGCAAGGGCATAGGCTACCGGGTTTACCCTGCGAAGCACTCGGAAGGGACCAATAAAGCGAGGCGCCAGCTTGGGAGTGGGCACTCGAAGGTTGAGGTTGCGGGTGGACAACCATACACGGTCTCCGACCTGGTAGGAAGGAGCGGGCGCTCGTCTGCGATCAGCCTGGAGTCTCTGGCGCTGCGCAGAGACCTCAAGGGACCTCTGGATCTGTACCCAAGAAGCACGTAGGACGGAAAGGTGATCCTCCACAGCCGGAATATCCTGGGGAGAGAATACCTCCGGTAACACGGCAGGTTGGAACCCATAATTGGCCATGAAGGGAGACGTCCCAGAGGAAGAGTTCACTGCCGTGTTCCTGGCAAACTCAGCCCAAGGCAGGAGGTCAACCCAATTGTCTTGGTGATCGGAGACATAGCAACGAAGGAATTGCTCCAAGGCCTGATTGGATCGTTCTGCGGCCCCATTGGACTGAGGGTGGTAGGCCGAGGAGAAAGAGAGATGAATCCCCAACTGGGAGCAAAAGGCGCGCCAGAACCTGGACACAAACTGACTCCCCCGATCCGACACAATCTCCTTGGGCAAACCGTGCAACCGGAAGACCTCCCTGGCGAAAATCGTGGCCAACTTCTTGAGAGGAACACAGTGGCACATTTTGGAAAACCGATCCACAATCATGAGAATGACCGTATGGCCTCGGGATGCAGGGAGGTCCACAATGAAATCCATCCCCAGGTGTGACCATGGGCGCTCCCCGGTGGCTATGGGTTGCAAAAGGCCCAACGGAAGGTGCCGAGGGGACTTACTCTGGGCACAAACGGAGCATGCCGCTACATATGCGGCGATGTCGGAACGTAGAGAAGGCCACCAGAACAGACGTGAAACAGCCCAGGACAGCTGATTCTTTCCAGGATGCACCGCGGCCTTGGAGTTATGGTAGGTTCGCAACAACCGAGTGCGCAACTCCTCAGGCACAAAACATCTGCCGTTGGGTCTCCCAGAGGGAGCACCAGATTGAGCCGCCAAAATCTGCTCACCCAGGGGAGAGGTCAGACTGGTGCGAATTGCGGCCAGGATCTGATTCGGAGGTATGACCGAAGTCGGAATCGACTCCTCCCTGGACAGCTCGGAGTACTGCCGTGATAAGGCGTCCGCTCTGATGTTCTTGGAACCGGGTAGGTAGGAGACCACGTAATTAAAACGTGACAAGAACAGAGCCCATCTGGCCTGACGTGGTGTCAATCTCTTGGCCTCAGAAAGCTAGGTCAGATTCTTGTGGTCCGTCAGGATGAGAACCGGAACCACCGAACCCTCGAGCAAGTGCCTCCATTCTTTAAGGGCCTGCACGATGGCCAGTAGCTCCCTGTCACCAATCTGATAGTTGCACTCCGCGGAAGACAGTTTCCGGGAGTAAAACCCACAAGGAAGCAGAGGACCCTCTGGTGTTCTACGCTGAGACAGAAGGGCGCCTACTCCCGTCTCAGACGCGTCCACCTCGAGGACAAAGGGCAACCCAGGGTTGGGATGCGACAGAATCGGAGCCGACACAAAGGCGGACTTTAGAGCCTCAAAAGCTCGGATGGCCCCGAGCGGCCAGACCTGGAAATTACTGCCCTTCCTGGTCAGATCCGTGAGAGGCTTGGCTAGCATAGAAAAGTCCCTGATGAACTTCCGATAATAATTGGCGAAGCCCAAAAAGCGCTGCAGGGCACGGAGACCACTGGGCTGGGGCCACTGTAAGACAGCCGAAACCTTCTCAGGATCCATGGAGAACCCCTCAGCGGAAATGATGTAACCTAAGAAGGTTACCTGGGATCGGTGAAATTCGCATTTCTCAAGCTTACCGAACAGCCTGTTCTCTCGTAACCGTTGCAACACTCGTCTGACATCCATAATGTGGGCCTCCATGGATTCAGAATATACCAAGATGTCATCCAAATAGACCACCACACACTGCTGCAACAGGTCACGGAAAACATCGTTGATGAATTCCTGGAAGACTGCGGGCGCATTGCACAACCCAAAGGGCATAACCAAGGATTCATAATGACCGGTCCTGGTGTTAAACGCGGTCTTCCACTCATCGCCCGCCTTGATCCTTACCAGGTTATATGCCGCCCTCAGGTCGAGTTTGGTAAAGACCGTGGCCCCTTTGAGGCGATCGAACAGCTCGGAAATCAAGGGTATCGGGTAAGCGTTCTTGATCGTGATGCGATTGAGACCCCTGTAATCGATGCAAGGCCTCAACTCACCGCCCTTCTTTTTCACAAAGAAAAATCCAGCCCCTGCCGGGGACGAGGATTTGCGAATGTGTCCGCGTGAAAGCGCCTCCCTCACGTACTCCTCCATGGCCTCATTCTCCGCTACCGACAGTGGATAGACTTTGCCACGAGGAGGAACGGCACCAGATTGTAACTCTATGGCACAATCGTATGGGCGGTGCGGAGGTAGGGCAACCGCGCGCACCTTATCGAATACATCCCGGTACTCTTCGTATTCAGGAGGCAACAGAGAGTCCGAGGAAGTACACAGCAACTTGACAGGCCCATGGATGCAACTAGCCCCACACTGCGGTGACCACGAGAGGATCTCGGCCGATCTCCAATCGAAAGTCGGATTATGCTTCTGGAGCCAGGGGTACCCCAAGACCACCGAGTAGTGTGGAGACGAAATCACCTGGAGACAGACCGACTCTCTGTGAACGGCACCAATGGCTATCCCCACTGGAAGGGTCTCATGAGTCACGTGTGGCGGCAGAAGGGGTCTGCCGTCTATCGCCTCAAGAGCCAGTGGGGAACCTCGAGGCTGCAGAGGAATGGAATTGGCGGCAGCGAACACACTATCAATGAACAAACCACCAGCACCAGAGTCCACCAACGCCTGGGTCGTCACCGAGCCCCCGACCCAGGAGAGGACAACAGTGATCAGTGGTTTGTCAACACGGGAAACCGGGGACGAGGAGACTCCACCCAAGATCTGCCCCCGACAGGATCTCAGGTGCGAGCGTTTCCCGGACGGTTCGGACATGCCAACCGAAAATGCCCACCGAGACCACAGTACATGCATCGGCCCTCGCGTCTCCGGAGTACCCTCTCCCCCTCGGACAGGCGAGCAAACCCCAGCTGCATGGGATCATCCCCAGACAAGTCATCCCCAGGAGGCGTGGGAGGAGAGGGAGGCACGGGTGGGACAGCAAACGTAGGCGCCAATCTGTTAGAAGGCCTCCGCAGGCTCTCCTTAAAGGAAGGTCTCTCTCTGAGTCTGGTGTCAATCAAAATCAGGAAAGAAATAAGAGACTTGAGCTCCACTGGTAGGTCCTTAGCTGCAACCTCATCCTTCAAGGCATCCGAGAGACCATGAGAGAAAGCAGCGACCAGAGCCTCATTATTCCAGCCCACCTCTGCTGCCAGGGTACGAAACTCAATGGCGTATTCAGCTACGGATCGTTAAACCCTGTCTGATGGACATAAGGAGCTTCGCAGCAGAGGCAGCACGAGCCGGCACATCGAATACCTTCCGAAGAGAAGCAACAAAACCGGAAAACTCGGCAACCACCGGATTGTTGTTCTCCCATAAAGGGCTGGCCCAGGCCAAGGCCTTGTCCGAGAGCAGCGAGATCAAGAAGCCCACCTTTGATCTCTCAGTAGGAAAGGCATGTGGCAGCAACTCGAAATAAATGCCCACCTGGTTAAGGAAACCTCGGCACTGAGTTGGCTCTCCCCCAAAGCGCTGTGGAAGGGGGGCAGAACCGGTCATACCCCGAGACACCGCAGGCGCAGCAACAGGTGTCGGGGTAGACTCTGGCGCAACAACCGGAGCGGCAGTAGGAGCGGGCCCAGGAGCGACAACCGACCCATCGGCAACGGAAGCGAAATGAGCCGTGCGTTCAAGCAGGGTTTGCAACGCCACAGCGAACCGACCCAACAGGTGATCCTGCTGATCAAGTCTGGCAATCAGCGTAGGTAGCGAGGATGGCCCTGTACCGTCAGAATTCATGGCTTGGTCCTAATGTCATGGAACCATGAACCAGACGTACAACAAGAGATAAGTGGGAATAAGAAGGCTTTATTGAAAATCAAGCTGTAAGCAAAAGTCCAAACGGATGGCTAAACCGAAGCAGGGTCTTGCGTAGCCAGAGGTCAGGAACCAGAAGGGTAGTCAGACGAAGCCAGGATCAGGAACCAGCGGGGTAGTCAGACGAGGCCAGGATCAGGAACCAGAAGCAGCAGCAGTCTTAGAAGCATGTGAACACAGGAGGACCAAGCAAGGAACTGAAGCCACAGACCTCCTATATATATGAGCTAGGCATCCAGCTCCTCCCAGTGGGAAGGAGAAGCCCCAGGGTGGGAGGCTACAAGAAACCCAGAAACCAAGATGGCCGCCAGCACATGTCAAACGAAGGAGAACAGCAAGAAGGTAAGACCATGACACTGCTCTGGCTTTATCTCCCAAGGCCAGGATGCCTAAAAGGGTGGCTTAAATCCTTGGTTACTTTCTTCCTCAGGTATTAGATTCTTGCTGCACTTTCTAGTTTCCTCTGCCCATCAGAGTTACTTAGCTTACCCTGGATCGCCTTCTCCTGTAAGGTGGATAACTGTGGGTTTCTCCCAGGAGGTTGGGTCCTGCGACTGGGGTGTCTCTACTGAGCTAATCCTAGCCTCAGGAGCTTCAGGTGGACGAAGTGACTCCTCTAGTCCCCTGGAATGAACTAACACTTCCCTGTCTGGGCCTTCCTATATGTAACTAGGGCTCTCCAGCTCCCTCTAACGTCTGGGAGGCTAAACTACACCCTGACAGGCCTGACACCCAGATAATACAGGGAAAACAAGTACATGACATTTAATGCAATGCAACACATTAACCTGTGCAGTGCCCACCTTTACCTAGTGGGACACTACAAGTACAGTACATGTAGTACAGGTAGAGAGCAGTACAGTACATGTAGTACAAGCAGAGAGCAGTACAGTACATGTAGTACAAGCAGAGAGCAGTACAGTGCATGTAGTACAGGTAGAGAGCAGTACAGTACATACAGTACAGGTAGAGAACAGTACAGTACATGTAGTACATGTAGAGAGCAGTCCAGTACATGTAGTACAGGTAGAGAGCAGTGCACTTTATGTAGTACAGGTAGAGAGCAGTACAGTACATGTAGTACATGTAGAGAGCAGTCCAGTACATGTAGTACAGGTAGAGAGCAGTGCACTTTATGTAGTACAGGTAGAGAGCAGTACAGTGCATGTAGTACAGGTAGAGAGCAGTACAGTACATGCAGTATAGGTAGAGAGCAGTGCACTTTATGTAGTACAAGTAGAGAGCAGTACAGTACATGTAGTACAGGCAGAGAGTAGTACAGTACATGTAGTACAGGTAGAGAGCAGTACAGTACATGTAGAGAGCAGTACAGTACATGTAGAGAGCAGTACAGTACATGTAGTACAGGTAGTACAGTGCATGTAGTACAGGCAGAGAACAGTACACTTTGTGTAGTACAGGTAGAGAGCAGTACAGTGCATGTAGTACAGGTAGAGGGCAGTACAGTACATGTAGTACAGGTAGAGAGCAGTACAGTGCATGTAGTACAGGTAGAGAGCAGTACAGTACATGCAGTATAGGTAGAGAGCAGTGCACTTTATGTAGTACAAGTAGAGAGCAGTACAGTACATGTAGTACAGGCAGAGAGTAGTACAGTACATGTAGTACAGGTAGAGAGCAGTACAGTACATGTAGAGAGCAGTACAGTACATGTAGTACAGGTAGTACAGTGCATGTAGTACAGGCAGAGAGCAGTACAGTACATGTAGTACAGGTAGAGAGCAGTACAGTACATGTGGTACAGGTAGAGAGCAGTACAGTACATGTAGTACAGGTAGAGAGCAGTACAGTACATGTAGTACAGGTAGAGATCAGTACAGTGCATGTAGTACAGGTAGAGAGCAGTACAGTGCATGTAGTACAGGTAGAGAGCAGTACGGTACATGTAGTACAGGTAGAGAGCAGTACAGTACATGTAGTACAGGTAGAGAGCAGTACAGTACATGCAGTATAGGTAGAGAGCAGTGCACTTTATGTAGTACAAGTAGAGAGCAGTACAGTACATGTAGTACAGGCAGAGAGTAGTACAGTACATGTAGTACAGGTAGAGAGCAGTACAGTACATGTAGAGAGCAGTACAGTACATGTAGAGAGCAGTACAGTACATGTAGTACAGGTAGTACAGTGCATGTAGTACAGGCAGAGAACAGTACACTTTGTGTAGTACAGGTAGAGAGCAGTACAGTGCATGTAGTACAGGTAGAGGGCAGTACAGTACATGTAGTACAGGTAGAGAGCAGTACAGTGCATGTAGTACAGGTAGAGAGCAGTACAGTACATGCAGTATAGGTAGAGAGCAGTGCACTTTATGTAGTACAAGTAGAGAGCAGTACAGTACATGTAGTACAGGCAGAGAGTAGTACAGTACATGTAGTACAGGTAGAGAGCAGTACAGTACATGTAGAGAGCAGTACAGTACATGTAGTACAGGTAGTACAGTGCATGTAGTACAGGCAGAGAGCAGTACAGTACATGTAGTACAGGTAGAGAGCAGTACAGTACATGTGGTACAGGTAGAGAGCAGTACAGTACATGTAGTACAGGTAGAGAGCAGTACAGTACATGTAGTACAGGTAGAGATCAGTACAGTGCATGTAGTACAGGTAGAGAGCAGTACAGTGCATGTAGTACAGGTAGAGAGCAGTACGGTACATGTAGTACAGGTAGAGAGCAGTACAGTACATGTAGTACAGGTAGAGAGCAGTACAGTTTATGTAGTACAGGTAGAGAGCAGTACAGTACATGTAGTACAGGTAGAGAGCAGTACAGTACATGTAGTACAAGCAGAGAGCAGTACAGTGCATGTAGTACAGGTGGAGAGCAGTACAGTTTATGTAGTACAGGTAGAGAGCAGTACAGTACATGTAGTACAGGTAGAAAGCAGTACAGTGCATGTAGTACAGGTAGAGAGCAGTACAGTACATGTAGTACAGGCAGAGAACAGATGAGGGTACCGGAGAGCGAGGTAAGTACATTGTGTGTGAGGGGCCCGGGGTTATGGTGCGGGGGGGGGGGGGAATTTAGGGGTCAGATAACCCCTTTTAATCTTTCCACCACACCCTGTTTCCTTGTAGCCTCCATTCCTGGCTTTGGCTCACAATCACTGATGGAAATCACTGGACAAACGCTGACTGTGGAAGTGCCCTAATTACAGCTGATCATTGACATAAAAATTATTGTTAACCATCCCAACAATTTTAGGATATGGATAATCAGCGGTATTGAGGACAATGGGGGAGATGTATCTTTTACTGCAAATAAAAACCAGGACAGATTACTGTCTTTACAGAGGAGACTGCAGAGTATGGCGAGAGAGCGTCTGACCCGTACAAGGAAGACGAGCCGTACAGGAGGCCCCTGTGCTCAGCAGAGTCCCGGATCTGTGAAGATTTTAATATTTTGGCACAGCCTACAGCACAAACCCTGTGTGGTCCAGCTGCAGTATCTTCACACAGAAAAAGAAAAACCTGCTACATAACCATACAGAAAAGCTAATGGGGAAGAGACTGAAGCCATATAGGTGGGACCCTGCTTTGGACACCTTCCATTAGTGGAAAGCTGCTGCACCCTGAAGGACTCGCAAGCATGTATGAATTGGGCGCCATGAAATGAAACACTTGTCCTACAGGAGAAATGTGCGGATGGTAGGTGAAAGTCGCCAGTAGTGACGTCACTGGCCTGTGGGAAGCAGTGAGAAGGATGTGAGCGCTGCTGCTTGCTCAAAAAGCTGATTGGTGGGGTTCCCAGGTGTCGGACCCCCCACCGATTAGATACCTAAGACCTATCCAAAGCATAGATCATCAGTGAGAAAAAGGTATAGAACCCTTTTAATAATTGTGGCACATCAGATGCAAGCTGGGTAGAGATTAAGACTTGCCGGTCTTGATAAATATCCCCCTTAGCGCCTGAAGGTACAGTTTCCCACTATGATTCCTGGGAAGTGCAGTTATTTGTGCACTTAGCGTTTGTCTCGGATTCTGCACCAAAAAGCCACCGTGAAGCTGCACGGAAACCACCTCCCATTGTGTTCAATAGGAGGCTGCAGTTTATCGCCACAACCGTGCCCAGAAAGGAGACGTCCTTCCTTGGCGCAGGAATAAACCGCAGATGCATAGATGGCAGCACAGCTTCCCATTGTGCGGCAGTTTCCATGCAGCCTCATGGCGGATTTTTGGTGAAGAATACACATCTGCCAAAAACTCCTAAGATGTGAGTAAACAGCCCTAACAGATTAATTAGTTTTTTGTATGAAAAATCAACATCTGTTTGCCTTGGAATAATGTTTTAGGGTTTTTGTTCATTTTGGCTCAGAATAATGTCTGGTCTCGTAAAACCGAGTAGAGATTAAAGAACTAGGAGAAAACAAGCCAGGGTTACGACATTCTATTGGACGCCATAAATCATGAGGGGCTTAGTTATGTTTAGGAGCGTCACTAGGAATTAAAGTCTATCTCCCATTAGCTGTGTATAGGACATTAGGAAGATTACGAAGACTGGCGGACCGCTCCGTACTCTGGGATTACAGAACAGAGAGGTGAACGTGACGGGTTGTCTCTGACTATCCTTTAGTAAATCAGCTGCGCTGCACGTGACTTGTAAGCGATCCTACCGCTAGGGCTTCATATGTATTCATGGCGAACACAACACGTTTTCCGTGCATTTGATTGTATTATATATATGTCACTTCTGTATGTTATAATCGATCTATGAGAAAGCACTAACCTGGTGGAGTAGGTAACACTGCATGTAACCCCCTCTAGGGTAGTAAGTGCCTGTTGTCCTGCCCCTTCATGACCAAACCATTTTCATTTTCACTCCCTGCCTTCCTGAAGCCATAACTTTTTCATTTTTCCATTCATATAGCCGTATGAGGACTTATATTTTGCAGGACAAGTTGTACTTTCTAATGGCGCAATTTTATATTACATACGATGGACTTAGGGGGACTTAGCTGGAGAGCCATTCGGCCCAAGGAGCACAATGCTCCCAGGATTTCACAGCTCAGATGCCGCGGTCACAACTGACCATGGGACCTGAGGGGTTAAATAGCTGTGAAAACCCCTTTTAACGCTACCTCGAGAGACACGCACATCAGCTGCTGCCCATACCATTCATTCCATTGTTGGCCCTGGAGATCCCCATGTTAGGCCTCATGCACACGACCGCTGTTTGCTTCCGCGTCCGTTCCGCCGATTTTAGCGTTTCATGTGGGGACCCATTCATTTCTTTTGGAGCCGTTGAAAATGCGGATAGTGCACCGTTTGCCATCCGCGTCCATGATCCGTGGTTCCAGTCCGTCAAAAAAATATAACCTGTCCTATTATTTCCGTGGACAACGGTTCGTGGACCCATTCAAGTTAATGTAACCGCTAAAAAACGCAGAGGCACACAAGATTGTCCTCCGCGTCCGCACGCCTGCGTCCGTTTTATTCTTATCATTTGCATGGCAAACCTGTCTTAGACTTTTTTTTACATTCCTTTAAGTCTGGTGGCCCTCCAAAAATAAAGGAAGACACACGGAAACAAAAACGGAAACGGATCACGGAACCCCATTTTGCGGAACGGAACACAACAACGGTCGTGTGCTTGTGGCCTTTGGCCGAATGCACACGGCTGTGTTCCGCGGCCGAGAGCGGTCCGTGGTAACACGGCCTGGCATCCTGTTGAGAGCAGGAGCGCACGGCGTCATTGGTTGCTATGACGCCGTGCGCTTCATGCCACCGCTGGACTACAGTAATACACTCGTATAGTCTATTACTGTAGTCCAGCGGCGGCATGAAGCGCACGGCGTCATAGCAACCAATGACGCTGTGCGCGCCTGCTCTCAACAGGATGCTAGGCCGTGTTACCACGGACCGCTCTCGGCCGCGGAACATGGCCGTGTGCATTCGGCCTTACTCTGACAATAATTCCAATTGACTGGAACATTTCCGTCAGGTCAGAAAGTTGTCAAACTGGCTTGTTGGAAAGGTGACACAAGTCTCTTCCATATGAGCCTCGCTACTGCTATTGTTTGTCTTTGGCACTTAGATGTCTGATTTTACGCACCTGTTAGCAACGAGTATGGATGAGGCCTCTCATAAGAATGGGGTTCACATACTTTTAGCCATGCAGTATCTCTTTAAATTATGGAAAAGCGAACTACGCAACAGCATGAACCATTTTCGGAACCATTTAGTGGAAATAATATGATTATCTAAGAGGGTGACTATGCTCCATTGTACGCGCCTCGCCCTCCAGCTAACGCACTGCAGAGGCGGCTGCATTGTATCAGGATCACAATGTTTACATGTATGTCGGAGCTGAAGTATTCTGACTTCATTGCCGTTTTCCTGCCTTGTATAATTGCAGTGATCACTTTTGTTTCAGGAGATATGACATTTCTATAGCAACTTACTCCTGCAGGTTCTCCCATTCTGATTCAGAGCATAGCCCTTACGACATTTACATACAAATGAGGTGTCGGTGCTGACACATTCGTGTTCACAGCCATGATTGCCCTTCTTGCAGTAGTTAATCTCTGCAAAGGAATATAAAAAAGGAGAATTAAGACATTTTTAGCATGAAAAGAAAATGCACACAGTACATTCATACATTATACTCAGAAACAACAAAGACAGCAAAAAAGTGTTAGGAGCCTCACAAAATGTTCAGAATAAACATAATAATACATGAAATGTTCTGCCAGAATCCAGAGAGTACGGTGTAATTCACAACAGATGACGCCATGGTCATAGTCCAGTTCCGGAACACAATTCCAGCTCTATCATGAATAGTAAATGATAAGGAGCGAAGCTTCCAACTGTAAGGCCTGTTTCACATGTATTGTCCGTGGTCTCCATTTATTTGGTCAACCATTTATTTTTTTATTTTAGTTTTTTTTTTTATAATCAAATCTTTTTTATTGACAAGAATAATATTACAGATACACATTAATTATGAAAAATCATAACAAAAAATAAATCTATTTGATACAATCCGCTGTGTATTGTCGAGTTATTTTAGATATAAATCAATATATGTAAATATATGGAAACCTATCCTCCCTTATTCCCTCCCCCCACCCGGACTCTTACTCACTCCGGCAATGGTTCGCCTCCTTCCAATGCCCTTTAGAGCACAATATGATTATGAGACAACCAGTCGCTCCATAATTTGTCAAACTTGCGTTGGCTTTTGAGGAATATAGCTTTTCCGTACACCAGAACGCTATTAACTTTTATCCAGAATTCTTACAGTGTCGGAGGGCTCGCCTGTATCCAGTGCAAGGCTGTCAATCTAACAACCTTCCCAACGCGACCGTTATATTTTCATCTGTCCCTACCTTCGAGACGTAGCCTAATATACATATCTTGTGATCTCTATCTACCCTTACCGAAAATGCCTGATGTATAATCTCCAATATACCCATCCAATACCAGTCTAATCTCGGACACTGGCACAACATGTGAAGCAAGTCAGCTGGTTCCAGTGAGCATCTTGGACACCTTGCGTCATTTCTAATGCCGATATGGTGTCAAAATATTGGCGTTTTCGTGTCAATGGGTGGGAATCCAAGAACTTATCCAAGAGCAATGTGTAAAGCATAGATATCAGACCTCTCTTATCTCCCCCTGAAAGCACTACTTTTTGGGCTGTCTCTAGATTAATAATATTAGTGCCTTTTTTTGGCGTAGTATCAGACGATTGGCTCAGTTGAAGATATTGGTAAAAACTCGTGCGAGGGATTTGAAATTTCTCCTGTATATCTGTAAAGGACTTAAACACACCATTATCTAATAGGTCACCTATCCTAAGCATCCCCTTATTCTTCCAATCATGCAGTCCTGACACCAAGAGAAATTCAGGTAGAAGGGGGTTGCTCCATAACGGAGTCAATGCACTAATGCCCGTGGTACCTCTCAGCTGTTTAACCTTAGCCCACACTTTTTTCATAAGCCCTAACAAGGGTAGATCCTCCAGAATATGAATCCCTGCACCCTCCAGAATCCACATAAGGTCTTTCCCGCCAATTTTTTGTTGTAAGATCTGACTAGTCATATCGACCAGTGTGTAGTCCATCCAACCCTTAAAATGCTGACACTGCGCTGCTAAATAACCTAAATAACCTTCACATTAAATTTTGCCAACATTGGACACAGATTTAACTCCTCAAAGTCCAGGAGCCTGGGCGAAATTTGAATCCCTAAATACTTAATACAACACATGGAATATTATTGGCAATGACCGTGGCTGACACAGCCTGACCATCAATAGGCATCAACGCAGATTTTTGCCAATTAATAGTAAGGCCCGACAACCTACCAAACCGGTCTATAAAAGCCATAGTGGCCGATATGGAAGGTGATGTATCTCCCAAGAATAATAAAGAATCATCAGCATATAATGCCATTTTATTATGTATCTGTCCATATTGAAATCCTTTAATATCTGGGGATTTTCGCACTGCCGCCGCTAAAGGCTCAATAGCTATAGCAAACAGTAGGGGCCCTAGTGGGCAACCCTGTCTAGTTCACCATGGTGTGTCATATTTGTAATGATACTGTGATTTATATCTGGTGGGTACTTTCTAACTGGGAGCCTCCGACCTGTCTTTGTAGACAGGGGTTCGGGTGGGTTTTGTCATCTTCCCCCATTGTTTGTTTTCACCTTAATATGTATTAATATGTTTAATAAACTTTTGTACTATATTTTATATATCATGTTTCATGTGTATTTGTATGGGGCTATTGGTTGGTTCGACTATTAGGTCTCTTGTATTATGGACTAGACCCCCAAGGATAGTTTTGTATGGTCTGAGGTATTGTTTGTTTCTAACCCTGTCTAGTTCCCCTGGCCAGATGAATGCAGTTGGACACTCCCCCATTAGCCCTGATCCTTGCCTTCGGGTTAGAATACAGTACCTGCACCCATTTAATAAAGCGCTGTCCAAAGCCTATACATCTTAACCTACCCCAAAGATAACCCCACTCCACACTGTCAAAGGCCTTAGCGGCATCGAGAGACAGAACAGCTCTATCTCCACAATTGTCCGCAGAAACCTGTAGACTGGTGTATACTCTACGGATATTAATAGCTATAGACTTTTGAGGCATAAAGCCCGTCTGATCTGGATGTATTATGTTAAGAATTACCTTGGACAGACGCTTTGCTAGGACTTTTGCAAAAAGTTTGACATCCGACGTTAGAAGAGATATAGGTTTATACGAGTCGAGGAATCTCGGGTCCTTCCTTGGCTTTGGTATCACTACTATAAGTGCCTCTTGCATAGAAGCAGGGAGAGAACCCACCTCTAGAGAGTAATTCAAAACCTTT
This sequence comes from Bufo gargarizans, assembly GCF_014858855.1. Classification (NCBI taxonomy): domain Eukaryota; kingdom Metazoa; phylum Chordata; class Amphibia; order Anura; family Bufonidae; genus Bufo; species Bufo gargarizans. The sequence continues at coordinate 88,404,526 of NC_058084.1, read as the reverse complement.
AGTGATTCCGGCAACAGCACTTCCTGGAATCTCTTATATACTTCCACTGGAATGCCATCCGATCCCGGGGCCTTGTCATTAGCCATATCTTTTAGAGCCTCCTCCAGTTCCTCCAGATTAATAGGTGCTTCTAATTGTTCCCTCTCCTCTGCCGATATTGTAGGCAATTCTGCCTCCCTTAGGAACGTTAGTAACTTCTCCGAATTAGAGGCCCTAGAGGTATAAAGAGAGGAGTAGAAACCCCTGAGGACACCCAGTATATCCGCGGTACCCACACATGACTTCCCTTGGGGATCCACCAATTCCGTTATACATGTTGTCCCTTGTTGGGCCCTGGAGATAACGGATAGCATATGACCCACTCTTTCTCCTTCTGCAAACATAAGTTGTTTATAAAAAATGCGCTTCCTCTCAGCGGCCTGAAGCAAGTGGCATCTTAATTGTTCCAGCGCTTCTCTCAATGCCCTGCTGGTAGATTGGTGCTGCCCCAAAGGCCTCTTCCGCATCAGCCAATGCTTTATGAGCCCTGACGCCTGCTTCCTTAGACCTGGTTTTATGTGCACTAATATACTTAATCAAAAGCCCCTCAAATATGCTTTCATAGCATCTCATACTGCATGTGGGGATGGCGTACCCACATTAAAAGTAAAGTATTCTTTTTTTTTTTTACTCGTTTTCTTAAAGATTAACATTCCAGGTGTGAATCATATAGTACATGCACAGGGGTTTCCCATGCACGGGAATAGCATCACATGATTTATACATAAAGTGCAGGGCATACAGAGTAGATCACAATAGACCATACAGAGCAGGACAAGAAATAAATACAGCAAGTCGTAGACGGTAAGTGAAGGACTAGCCTCATCGTGCATCAACCAAGCTTAGGTTATCAACCACCGAGTGCATATAGGAGTTTTGCAATGTTTACGAGGAAGAACACTACTCTCCCCAAACCTTGTGAAATTTTTGCAGAAACTTCCTGTGCTAAAGACTATATTTTCCATGGCCACAGCGTGGTTAACTAAGGACTTCCACTGACCTAATGATGGTGGTCTGTCTCCCATCCACCGAAGCGCTATAGCTTTCCTAGCTAAAAATAAAGTTTCCCCCAGAAAGATTCTATTATAATGAGTCCATGACTCTTCATCCAGAATACCCAGTAGGCACAATTTGGGACATAAAGGAACCGTAGCTGGGACCATAGTTGACAAGACCCCAAGCACCATTGTCCAGAAACGACAAATATAGCTACAGTCCCAAATCATATGCCAAAAGTCGGCATTATCTGTTAAGCATCTATGACATCTGTTGTGAGGAATTCTTCCCATCTTATGTAATCTGGTTGGAGTGAGGTAACTTATCTGCAGTATAAACAATTGAACCAATCTGTTATTGATAGAGGGTGAAATCCTGGTCGGAGTCAGCAGAGCCTCGTTCCAGTCATCTTCTGTCAGAGTAGGTATAAACATCTTCCACTTATCCTCAATGGCAAGGGAGTTCATTGTCATGCGATTGCTAAGCAAATGTGTATACAACACAGAAATGTTCCCCCTCGGGCCCTGAGATCTCAACACACCAATTAAAGGATATTTCGAGATACCTCGCCCCACTCCTCTGAACTGAACCTGTAGGGCATGTCTCAATTGTAAGTATCTATAAAACATATTACGGGGGACTCCAAATTTCTTCTGAATCTGCGAAAAGGAGCGTAAAAATGCCCACCCTCATATAAATCTTCCAAGGTGATAACCCTGTGAAGTCTCCACATATCAGCCCCTTCTACCGATTCTAGATGAGTAAACATGGGATTATTCCACAGCGGAACCTTATGCAGAGGCAGGAGACGACTACGAGGGAAGTATGAACTTCCCAAGACTGGCCACAGAGTGCTCAGGTGCAAGTACTCTTGCAGGAAATATTCAGCATTGGATAGCTCAACTGACAACGCCCAAGGCCTCAGGAATTTCAGTTGACCAGCCAAAAAATATAGGAAAAAGTCTGGAAGAGAAGCAACTCCCTGCATTTTAAGCCTTTGGAGCACAGCAAGAGAGAGTTTCCTTCTGGCCTTTCCCCATACAAAGGAGGTAATCATAGCATGGACACAGTCAAAGAACCCTCTGGATATTGGTGTGCAGGCGTGAGCTAGAAGATACAAGCCCTTAGGGAGCAAGACCATTTTAACTAAATTCAGTCTTCCCATGATGGAGAGAGGGAGGGATTTCCATGTTTTAAATTTGTCTGCAAAGAGAGCTTCCAGAGGTTGGGTGTATGACATTTGTACATCTCTTGTGATTATTACTCCTAAATACTTGAAGCGATCAACAACCAGCAGATTGTGATAGTGCGGCGGCCATGTGTGGGCCCAAAGGGGTATAATAGCGGACTTGGTCTAATTTATGTGCAGCCCCGAGAACTTGCCAAACTGCTTAATAATCTCAATCGCTCTAGGGAGCGCAACCTCAGTATTGGTGATAAATAAGAGCAAGTCGTCCGCATAAAGCCCAATTTTATCCTCCCTGCAGCCCATGGTAATTCCTGTGTAGATCTGGTCCTGTCTGATTCTAAGGGATAGATGCTCTATCGCCACTGCAAATAGCAGAGGCGACAAAGGGCAACCCTGCCTCGTGCCTCTCTTCAGCAGATGGCCATTTATTAATACATTGGCTTTTGGTCGTTTGTATAATATCTCAACCCACCTAATGAATTTTGAGCCAAAGCCAAAGCTCTTCAACACAGTCAGCAGAAATGTCCACTCGATCAAATCGAAGGCTTTAGCAGTACCCAGGGAGGCCAAAGCCCAATGATTACCCTCGGCCGCACCTATCTGTGCAATCACCTGGGCCCTCCTGATTTTATCAGAGGTTGACCTACCTGGTATGAAACCTGACTGATCTCCGTGCACCACGGCAGTGACCACCCTGTTTAGGCGAGTAGCCAGAATTCTAGTGAGTATTTTATAATCTAAATTCAAAAGAGAGATTGGACGATATGATCCGCACTCCAACAGGTTTTTATCGGGCTTTAGGATAACCACTATTGTGGCGTCATACAGAGAATCCGGCAAGCACCCACAGGAATGAGCGGTCACATATAGTTTGTGAAGTTGCGGGCCTAGTATATCAACATATTTGGAGTAGACTTCTATCGGAATGCCATCTGGGCCTGGCACTTTCCCAAAAGGGAGGTCCGTGATCGCTAGCTTAATCTCCTTCAGTGTAATATCATCTTCCAAGAAACCTCTATCCAGATCACTCAGCTGAGGATGGGGCACCTCAAGAAGGTATCCATCCAGCTCATGCGCTGTGTAATTTACAGCAAAGTCATACAGGTCTTTATAGAAGCTCCTGAAGCACGATAGGATACCATCCACTGATTCCACCACCAGCCCATCAGTATTCCGTATTCTGATAACCGGGGGGGGGACATGACTGCTGTGCGCGAGATGTGCAAGAAGCTTGCCAGCCTGATTGCCCATCTCAAATGCCTGCTGTTTGAGGAAGAATGATTTGCAATTGCTTTTTTCTGTCAAGTGTACCATATATAATCTGCCTCTGTTAAGCCATTCTATCCTGTTCTCCTCGGTCGGGAAGTTGTAAAAGCCCTTTCTGCCTCTTTGCATCTAGTGTGTAGCTCCACCTCTTTGCGCTGCGTATCTTTATTGATGTAGGATAAAGACGACTTAAGGCAACCTCTCAAGTAGGCCTTCATCGTCTCCCAGAGCAACAAACCATCTGTCTCAACATCCTGCACCTCCAGAAACATCACCAGTTGGTCTGGAACTCTGACAGTCATGGTCAAAAGAGACAACCAGAAAGGATGTATGCGCATCTTGCCTCCCTGCCTAACAGCATTGGGCAGTTTTAGCTCTACCAGTACCGGAGCATGGTCCGAGGGTCCCTGAGGCCCATATCCCACATCATCAAGATCGGTGTACACTAAGGCATTTCCTAAAATGTAGTCTATCCTGGAAAGAGCTCCTCTAGCTGGGGAAAAGAATGAATATTCCCGCAAAAGCAGGTGTCTAATCCGCCACAAGTCCAACCACCCCATCTCCGCAGCTATTCTGGATAAAACAGTGTCAGAAGGGGAGCCACGATTCCCTCCACCATCCCTGTGGAATCTATCCAACTCCTCGTGCATTACCAGGTTAAAATCGCCCATGCAGAGCAATCTAACATTAGGGTAGTGCGTTACAAATCCTATCACAGTCTGCAGAAGAGAAGCAGTGGCAGGCGGCGGATTATACACATTATTCACAACATAAGGGACACAATTGATGTACACATATAAGAATATATATTGCCCCTCTGAATCCACTACTGAACGTTGCACCTCCCATCTAAGGCTCCTATGGACCAATACAGCGACCCCTCTGGAATGTGACCTGCCATATGCATTAGCTAGGTTTTGAATCCAAGTTTTTTTAAGCCTGTTCCCAGTCTCCGGAGTGAGGTGAGTTTCTTGTAAGCCAATAATTAGGGGGTTAAAGGAGCGAATGTGTGAGAATACCGCTATCCTTTTCTTGGGGTCCCCTAATCCCCTTACATTCCACGACAAAACCTTCAGGGAGGCCATTGTTGATCTATCCCTATTCCTATAGGATACCCTCCTACCCTGTCCGCAGGAGAGTTACAATCTGTTATTTTACTCCAATGCCCTAGTACCCCTCCATCTAGCACAACTAGGAGATGAGCCCACACCTGGATGGAACAAAACCAAAAAGAACACAACTTAGTGCACATAAGTAACGAAGTGAATAAATGCTCGTTGGAGTCTGATCCAACTAACATAGTGGCCATGGTCTCGGGGACCTGCATAGTACAATTAGATGGAATACCTATGCAGGTGTTGCTCCCACCCTTCATCAGCTTATAATCAACATATAACGTACATTCTGAAATAGTGACATATAGACTAAAGCATAGAGTTCATTGAAATCAAAGCAATCCACATCTCCTGAACAGACGAAGCCAACGAATAAGGAGACAGAAGGAAATAACACAGTTCATCAAGTCCCACTGCTGGAGGCACAACGAAAGGTGGGTATTACGGTGAACCATAAACCACTGTGCAACAGGAATACTTGCGTAATCCACGCTTCCAATACATCAGTGTGGTCCTGAACGTCCCGATTTCCTGGAGACCCAGTCTTCCGCTTCTTTGGGGTCAGCGAAGAAGATGTTTTTTTCGCCGTCCACTACCCGGAGGCACGCTGGATACGCCATGGAGTATTGCAGATTTAGGTCCCGGAGACGCAGTTTAACCGAGACAAAGGTAGCTCTCTTCTTTTGAAGATCAGCTGAGAAATCCAGGAATAAGGAAATGGTCACATTTTCATGCTTGATTTCTTGTTTATTCCTCGCTTGACTGAGGATGAGATCCATGTCTTTCCAGTTTAATAATCTTGCAAGAAGGGGCCTCGGTGGAGCTCCAGACGGAGGGAATTTGGCGGGAACCTTGTGCGCTCTTTCTATGGCGTACGCAGTGGAAAATGGCGCTTTAGGGAACTGTGCTTTAAACCACAACTCGAGAAAAGTGGCAAAATCCCATCCCTCTACTTTTTCCGGCATACCCAGAATTCGGACGTTGTTATGTCTGTCTCTGTTCTCCAAATCATCGCATTTCTGCTGCCACTGATTCACAGAGTGCTCCAGGTCTTGCACTTTACCCACCATGGACCTTGTCAGGTCTTCTAGGGCAGAGACTCTGTCCTCTGTGTGCTTAACATGATCTCTAAGCTGCTGTACATCATGCCGAAGCAGGCCCAAGTCCACCCTCACCTCCTCTATCTTCCCAGTGAGCGATGTCTGACAGGAGAAGATCGCCGACATGAGCTGAACGTAGGCTGTCTTTAAGGTGAACTCCGGTTCCTCTGAGCCCCCAGCTTCCAAGTGCTGCGCCATCTGGCCGTGGGTAACCGCCGCGCGCAATGGTAAAGGCGCAGCGGCACCATGTTGGGCCTCTTGTCGCGCGTATTCTTTGAGCTTTTCAGCAGCAGCTTATACTTTGTTTGGGCCCATATTCGGTGTGCGGGGTCTTCTCTTGCGTTTGCACACTGTCCACCCGGTGGTAGGAGTCGGCAGGTTCTTAGGATGAAGCAGGATCGTGAAGGGGAATCGGAGCGGCTCTCAAATGCGTGCTCACATGCCGGCAGTTGGCCTCGACCACAAAAGTAAAGTATTCTTGTATGGCTTCAGTCATGCTTGTCAGTTACACTTCCACAGTTTCGGCCCCGGCCTGGCCCCCCCCCCCTCCCCTCTGAGGTCTAGCTCCACCTTTAGAAGGGAATGATCTGATAGCGATCTAGGCTGATAGTCAGAGGAGTGGACATGCAGAAACACTGCATCATTCACCAGCGCCAGATCTATTCGGGAGAGGGAGGGTATGATATGTGGACGAGCTGTAGGAGGTCTCACCCTCTATACATCTATCAGTCCTACCTCTTTCATAATGTTACTTAACGCAGAGCTTCCTGGAGATCTCCCATTTCCTTCCACCCTACACCTGTCTAACCGGTCATCCGGTGTGCAGTTATAATCCCCTATAAGCAACCACGGGATTCCCGGATAGTCTGCCATAAAGTCTAAAATCATTCTCAGAGGGGTCGATGCGAACAGCATATTGCAGGCTGAAACCCCGATAAATAGTTGAAAATGGTATGTCGCTTATTCGTGTCAGCCATGCCCCTCACATTCCAGCTTAGTATCCTGGTCATGCGTGTCATATTCCAGAATAAAAACTGAAAATTGACACACATCCATTATGGTCATCTGCTGCACCAGTTCAGAGCACCGTATTATCCCCATAAGCATGCCGGAGTGAGTACCCTCCCAAGGCCCTTACCATAAGTATAGGATCTATTTCAAAAGACACATCTCAAACTCTTCCCATAATTAGGGCACTCCCAAACTAACTTGCCCACCTTTGTATATATCATGTTCATCTCTTCAATTCCCAACCTCACAAAAGGAAAAAGAAATATAAACTGTTAACAGCACTATCTGTGCAATTCACGCTCCTGCATCAGAGGAACTGGTAATATAGTGTTAGTCAGATTGTCCCATCCGTGGAACCGTCCTGTGAAGAGGTGTCCTCCTGTACACTATAATAATAATAAAATAAAAAAAGCAAATAGAATAAAGAAAAAAGGGGAAAAAAAGAAAAAAAGGGGGGGGGGGGAGAAACAGGAGCACATTTCAGGACACCGTGAGGAACAGCAAAGGTATATCCTCCTAGGCGCCAACTTCTCAAGTGTTCCTGTTTTGCTCTTTCAATTGACTTTCATGGCAGTCCAGCCATTGTGCCGCCTCTTCTGAATCCTCAAAGAACCTTGTAGATCCCAGAGCCACCACTCTTAGTTTAGCCGGAAACTGCATGGAGTATTGGATTTGCAGATTTCTGAGTCTCCTCTTGACATCCAGAAAACATGTCCTCCTCTTCTGGACCTCTGTAGAATAGTCTGGGAAGATGGAGATTTTAGCTCCATTTATGACCAGGTCTGTATTATCACGTGATTGCTGCAATACTTTAAAGTGCAGTATATTAGCAAGTATTGGTCTCGGTGGTCTACCAGGTGGTAGTGGTCTTGAGGGCACCCGATGAGCCCTTTCTACAGCATATAGTGATGACAGTCCTTTGTCCTGAAATTTCTGATGTATCCAATTTTCTATATATTCCGTAGCATTTGCCCCTTCCTTCTTTTCTGGGACACCCGCTATTCTGATATTATTACGGCGTGATCTATTCTCTAAATCATCAGCCTTGGCAAATAGGGCAGCAATATCTCTTGCTGTTGACTCAGTCTCCATCTTGAGAGGCCTAACCTCATCTTCCATCACTGACACTCTTTTTTCTAGTTCTGTGGTTCTCTCAGTAATTTTATTCATGTCATGCCTTATCAGGGATATATCTTCCCTCAGACTGCCCACTTGAATATTGAGAGCTTTAAGGGTGGTGTTACAAATGGCTACTGCCACCATGATATTTTTAAGAATGGGTTCCTGTTCTGTGGGGTTGTGGGGGGATTCTTTTCCCTGTGTGGATTCTCTCGATGTAGGGCTCTGGCGTCCATTAGCTCGCTCCCCCTCTTCATCTGATGATCGCTCCTCCTGATCAGAAGAGGACAGTGTCACTGTCACTGTGCACTGAGACCAGTCCCTCACCCCCTCCGACACCTTGGCAAATCTGCTGAGTTGCGCTACCGCGCTCCAGCTAACCACCTCATGTTGGCCCTGCTCCTCCTCCGCGCCAGCACCATGTTGATTGTGATCCACTCGGTCTAAACGCAAAGTGTTCTTCCCCCTTTTTGGCATTCTTGCGCTCATAGGAGCAGTGCAGGCGCACTTCCAAGCTTTCCTCGTTCACCAGGTGTCTTTAATCAGCAGGATGTTTCAGGATGCTGGCAGGAGCGCTCCGAGGTGCGCCTCACTCCATGCTGCGGCAGGCCACGCCCCGTAACCATTGACTTTAATGTGTGTATTCACACATCAGTGGTTTTCCACAGACTGTGGGTCCGTAGGGACACCACAGAAGTATGTCCTAGTTTTGTCCTTGATTATGGCTCTCTCACAGACATTAAATAGGTTTTCCAAGATTTTCACACTGATGACCTATCCTCTGGATAGGCCATCAGTATCTGATCGGTGGTGGTCCGACACCCAGGACCCATGCCGATCAGCTATTTGAGAAAGCACAGGCACTCCTGTGAGCGCCACGGCCTTCGCTCAGCTTTTCCTAGGCCAATGATGACACGTTGATCGGTCACATGGTCTAGGCGCAGCTCAGCCACATAGAAGTGAATGGGAGAGAGCATGATACCAAGCACAGCCGCTATACAAGTACGGCGCTGTGCTTGGTGAGCTGAGAGAAGGCTGCGGTGCTCACAGGAGCCCTGGTGTCTTCTCAAATAGCTGATCGGTGGGGGTTCTGGGTGTCGGACTCCTACCGATCAGATACTAATGACCTATCCAGAGGCTAGGTGATCAGTTATAAAATCTTGGAAAGATTGCACTTTACTCATTTTGGGCTAAAATAATAAATAAAATAATAAAAAAATAATATATATATATATATATATATATATATATATATTTATTGTGATTTATTTTGTGTCATTACAGTTTTTAAAGTTACTAAATAAATGTTTATTTTGCTGTTATCCTTTAAAAAAAAAAACATACAATGTACTGGTATAGAGAATTATCTGCAGATACCAGTAAAGTTTCTGCCTCCCATACAGCAGGTCCCAGATTCAAGAACTGGCAGCAACAATCTGAAAAAAAAACTGTATTTCAAATTAAATAGACATGGGTAGCTATATGGAAGTGGGAGATGGGCAAATTCAGAATTTTGCTATGTAGCCCCCTGACTTCTGTGCACGACCCTGGGAACACAGGTTGCATGGAGCTTGTATGGAGGCACATGGAGTCCCTACAACTCTGTCCAAGCACCATAGCTACCAAAGGCAAACGTACTGAGGTATAATGGCACATGGTATTACAATATCAATATAAATGTAGCCTGTGTGAGCGAGGAAACCTACTTACTTGTGCAAGTTTTCTTGTCTGCATTAAGTGAAAATCCGGGTCGGCATCTACAGTTATAGGAATCATCAGTATTAACACACTCGTGCTGACAGCCATGATTAGACAATGCACAGTAATCCGGTCCTAGGGGGGAAAAAAGCCATTAATAGTGAATTATATATACAAGTGCCTTGCAAAAGTATTCACCCCCCCCCCCCCTTGACTTTTTTCGTATTTTGGTGCCTCACAACCCTGAATTAGCATGGATTGTTTGAGGATTTGCATCATTTAATTTACAGAACATGCCCACAACTTTGAAGATGTTTTTTTTTTTATTGTGAAGCAAACAACAAATAGGACAAAACAACAGAAAAAGTCAATGTGCATAACTATTCACCCCCCTAAAGTCAATACTTTGTAGAGCCACCTTTTGCGGCAATCACAGCTCCAAGTCTCTTTGGTTAAGTCTCTATGAGCTTGCCACATCTTACCACTGAGATATTTGCCCATTCCTCCTCGCAAAACTGCTCCAGCTCCTTCAAGTTGGATGGTTTGTGCTTGTGAACAGCAATCTCTAAGTCTGACCACAGATTTTCTATTGGATTGAGATCTGGGCTTTGACTAGGCCATTCCAACACATTTACATGTTTCCCCTTAAACCACTCAAGTGTTGCTTTAGCAGTGTGTTTGGGGTCATTGTCCTGCTGGAAGGTGAACCTCCGTCCTAGCCTCAGATCACACACAGAGTGGGACAGGTTTTGTTCAAGAATATTCCTGTATTTAGCACCATCCACCTTTCCCTCAACTCTGACCAGTTTCCCAGTCCCATCCCCACAACATGATGCTGCCACCACCATGTCTCACTGTGGGGATGGTGGTCTTTCGGTGATGTGATGTGTTGGCTTTGCACCAGACATAGTGTTTTCTTTGATGGCTGAAAAGGTAAATTTTAGTCTCATCAGACCAGAGCACCTTCCTCCATACATTTTGTGAGTCTCCCACATGCCTTTTCACAAACTCACGTGCCTTTTTGTTGAAAGTAATGGCTTTCTTCTGGCCACTCTGCCATAAAGCCCAATTCCATGGAGCGTACGGCTTACTGTTGTCCTATGTACAGATACTCCAGTCTCTGCTGTGGAACTCTGCAGCTCCTCCAGGGTTACCTTAGGTCTCTGTGCTGCCTCTCTGATTAATGCCCTCCTTGCCCAGTCCATGAGTTTGGGTGGGCGGCCGTCTCTTGGCAGGTTGGCTGTTGGTGCCATGTTCTTTTCATTTAGTTATGATAGATTTGATGGTGCTCCTGGGGATCATCAAAGATTTGGATATTTTTTTATAACCTAACCCCGACTTGTACTTCTCTACAACATTGTCCCTTACTTGTTTGGAGAGTTCCTTTGTCTTCATGGCAGTGTTTGGTTAGTGATGCCTCTTGCTTAGGTGCTGCAGCCTCTGGGGCCTTTCAAAAAAGGTGTGTATATGTAATGACAGATCATGTGACACTTAGATTGCACACAGGTGTACATCATTTCACTAATTATGTGACTTCTGAAGGTAATTGGTTGCACCAGAACTTTTTATGGGCTTCCTAACAAAGGGGGTGAATACATACGCACATGCCAATTTTCTGTTTTCTATTTCTAAACAATAGTTTTATTTATATATTTTTCTCATTTCACTTCACCAACTTAGACTATTGTGTTCTGATCCATCACATAGAATTCAGATTAACAAAACATTGAACTTAAGGCTGTAATGTAACAAAATACGAAAAAAGTCAAGGGGAGTGAATACTTTTGCAAGGCACTGTAGGTACTGTATATATGAGAGATGGTTGACATGGAGAATAGGAATTTCCTCTAGGTGCAGAACTTTCTCTAGACACTTTTATTTATACAGGAAAAATGTGTCTAAACAAGTCAGAAGACGAGGGTGAGACGGGAAGACTTTCATTATAATATGACCGAATCAGCAAAACAGCAACAGAGTAATTGTCATGTCTGCTTCTTAATTGCCATTGCTATCCACAGAGAAAGGACAAAGAGTTTGCTTACTCCGACAAGTTTTCTTATCAGGATTCAGAATAAAGCCAGGCCGACACTGACAGACGTATGAGTCGTTGGCGTTGAGACACTCATGCTGACAACCGTGGGTGCCCAAAGCACAGTAATCCACAACTATAAAAGAATAAAAATACAAAAGTATCAGCATCTAGTACCAAAGATATGATTTGTGCCACACAGATTATAATAAAACTAATGTAGGCAAATATGCTGAAACTCATTTTTTTTGCCACGGATTGTCTAGTGGATATGCTCGACTGTAATATACTGTATAGCAATAATAAAAATACCCCATTTACTTGCATTGGCAGCAGAATGTCACAATGTTTCACATGTATTATTTTTATTCAACAAATAACCTTGTACAGCTATCGTAATGGATCTGAAACCCTAATGCAAAGAAAAAAAAATATTGGGGGTTAGTCAGCACATCCCAGGTGCACGTCACCATGGCTGAAAGCACAAACGCAAAAAACAAACAATGCAACAGCACTCTGCAAACACAAATAACAAAGTAAATACAATAGTGCCATACTCACTATAGAAAATGTACTAATGCTACGTTATAAATGTGAGATTCTTGGCAAATATATTTTGTGCAAAAAATGTTTGTGGCAGTCCGCCAGCGTCAAGGTGATCTCACATTTATAACGTAGCATTAGCATTTTACATTTTCTATAGTGAGTATGGGACTATTGTACATATTTGTTATTAGTTTTTGTAGATTGCTGTTGCATCGTGTTTGTTTTTGCTTTTGTGCTTCCAGCCATAGTGATGTGCACCTGCGCACTGGGTTTTGCTGACTAACCCCACCTTTTTTTTCTTTGCAGTCTGCATTGGAGATGTGGCTGTCTCCATTCGTCGTGCACTCCTAACTAACCTGTCTGTCCCACAGGCTGATTTTAATTAGCGCAAGAATAACGCTGAAGCCGTCTCTCCCTGTATTCATTGGAGGCCATTTGGCACCAGGAGAGATAAAATACAGAGTGGGCTCAGCATGCATGTAGAACCTGCATTCCCTGAACATAATGGAGGCCATTGTGGCACCAAAAGAGGTACAATATAGTGTGGGCTCAACATGCATGTGAAGCCTGCATTCCCTGAATTTTATGGAGGCCATTGTGGCACCACAAGAGGTATAATATAATGTGATTGCGGCTAAGGGGGCTCTCATATACAAGTTTTGGATGTTGGAGGGTTCGGTATCCACTGAATCACCCAATACCAGTGTGTAAAAGAAATAACGGTACTCCTCCTTCTGGGTTGTGTGTAAAAACAATGATTTATTCCAATACAATATTAAAAACATAAAAATACTCCAAAACATGATGTATACCATCAATCTTCCATGATTAATCCATAGTTAATTCATAATTAGAAGAGAAAAAAACACTTAAAATTCATGAGGCCCCAAAAAACATATATTACAATGTATTGATGAGTTGCTGTAGATGTGATCAAAGGATATAATCACACTAATTGTAGTACCTATTTCAGCAATTCATCAAACATTACAATTTATACATGATTATTTCAACCCAAAATATAAAATTCATGGCACAGGTGAATATACACTTCTAAAGAATCTTCTGAAATAAAAACATACTGATAATAATAGATGTAAAAATGAAATTAATAAAGGTAGATCATATAAATTGTCCGTATCAAATGTAATTCAATTATGGCTTTTGTAGATAATCCAGATTAAATATAGTTGAATTATGGGTCAGTGTCGTTGAGCATATGAAGTTAGTTCATAGTTAGTATTATTAGGCATATGGGGTTAGTCTGCATTCATATAGAAGTCATATATTCGATATAGTATTTCGCCCGCAATATATCCGAGGATATTTATAATATTCACAGACACCTGCTGTTGGCGTCTCTCCAAGCGCTAGCCCCTCCATAATATAATGTGGGCTCAGCATGCATGTGGAACCTGCATTATCTCATTTTAATGGAGGCCGGTATGGCACTAGCGGATGTAGTATTTAGTGTTAGGTTCCTATCCTAAAGATCTCGTCTTGACGCTGGCGGACATGCACAAATCATTTTGTACAAAATGTACTTGCAAAGAATCTCACCTTTACAATGTAGCAATAGAATTAGTACATTTTCTATAGCGAGTACGGCACTATTGTATTTACTTGATTGTTTGCAGAGCGCTGTTGCATTGTTTGTTTTTTGCTTCTGAGACCCTAATGTTTGATCTAACTTCTTACATCTGTCATCTAAGTTAAAAGGTCAGTGAAAGCACTTATACTAATAATACTTACTAGTGCAAGACTTGCCATTCCTGGCCAGCTCATACGCCTCATGGCACTGGCACAGATAGGATCCTGGCGTATTGACGCAGATCTGCTCACACCCGTGTTTCTCTGTAGCACACAAGTCCTCAGCTGCACGACAGAAATATGCAATGGTAAGGCAAGGTAGGATTAACACAATGCCGACAGGAAAGAGCAATTCTGACATTTCCAATACTTTTCCTTCTTCTGAAATGTCTTCTTATCAGGAGTTAAAGGGATTCTGTCATGAGATTTTACCCCTATAACCTAAACATATGCTCATGTCCGGAGTAATAAAAAGAATCCTAAGCTGGCATTATTAAACTGGTGCCCAAGGGGAGGTCTGTTAATACAGGGTGCCCGGCCGCACCCCTCGCTCTCCGGTGCCCAGCGCCGCCTTCCCTAGCTCAGCGCCGACTCCGCAATCCTACCCGTCCATCTGCCAGATCCTGCGCCTGTGCCAGGAGTCCGTGGCGCATCAGGCTGAGCCTAGTGCGCAGGCGCGAGATCTGGCAGAGGGACGGGTAGGGCTGCGGAGGCGGCGCTGAGCTAGTGAAGGCGGCGCTAGGCACCGGACAGCGAGGGGTGCGGCCGAGCACCCTGTATTAACGGACCTCCCCTTGGGCACCAGTTTAATAATGCCAGCTTAGGATTCTTATTATTACTCCGGACATTAGCATATGTTTAGGTTATAGGGGTAAAATCTCATGACAGAATCCCTTTAAAGAGAGAGAATTAGAAATGTAACATTAAGACGGGTCGCTTAATTTCATAGGACCAGGATTAAGTATGGTGACTTGACACCAGTTATATCACACAGCTTCCACATGATTTAGTCTTTAGTCTTTGTTCCCCTTTATTTCATGTAAATTGGAAATGTGAAATTTTCTCACCTAAAAATTTCATAAAATTTCTATGCATATACTTTTGCAAAAAAATAAAAAATATTTTTAAAAATACAATGTGTAGCTACTTCTTAAAAAACATGTTGTTACATGTTACATAGAGATCATGTGTTATATTTAATTTAATGCATTTCCATGGAAATAGGCAATTTCAGGACAGATGCAGCAGATGTCTTCAGATTTAACTTAAAAGGAAACCTGACACTTATTTTTATTATTTTTTTAAGCAATCCATGAGAACCTACAAAACAGAGAATTTCTAAAGTATTTACCATTGGAATCCTGGTTCTGTTGCTTCGCTGGAAATGACGACAAGGCTACACAAGGTTCTTCGTCTACATCGCGGTAACATTACATGATTGCATTATGACTGTCCAATGGCTGCACCTGCTACAATTAGGTCACTTTGAAAGAAACGTACTAGGGGCTACAACCATTAGTAAATTTTAACATGTGAGGTTACTTCACAATGACCTAGCAATCACACTGGATGGAGGAATACCAATATGGGGGGCAGAAGATGGAATCCGATGGAAAGTATATTATGTTATAGAAAGTTGTTCCGTTTTACTTCTACAGCTTCGAAAACATAAGCAAAACTTTATAAATCCTTTACCATAGACCAAGACATGGTTTGGGGTGAGGACTAGGGTGGATATTAAGAGCACTATCAATGATCGGAAGACCTTGATACTGCTCAGGATTTTCCAACATTTTGGAAATGCGGTCATTTTCTAGTTTGTTTGTGTGTACAAGTAGTACTCTGAAGATCCATTATTATACTCAAGCATATTGGGCGTTCTGTCACTCTTTTAATCCAGCAGTAATGGGACTCAATATCTGGTGGATTCTTAAATATCCTGTATTTTCAACAGCCATAGAAAGCAAAAAAAATGTACTTGAAAGGTTAACTTCTTGGGGGAAGGTAGCACAAATTGATATGATTCACATGAACAAGAGGAGGTAAGTAGGGACTTGATTGCACCGTTGGTACAAGAGGTCTTCAGACCAAGTTCATCCAAGCTTTATTGGGGCAACACATTTCAGCAGTCAACCAGTTCCTTCATCAGGCCGCAATTCTAAACTGATATGATGACAAAAGATACACCACTTTTTTTAAATTGGATATGGTTTTCAGAAAGTCAAGAGTCTGGGTTTTTAGAGTGATCAGCTGTCATGAGGAATTTCATTGGTCAAGGAACAGCACATTGCTAGTCAAGGGAAGGATCTGAATATGAATAGGTCTGCTGCCTCTTGCCACCATAGAGTACAAAGGCAACTGCTGCATCAGACAGATACAATATTGAGTAAAACCTGGCATGTGGAGAAGACTTCCAAAGTTGATGTCTCAACTCCTGGTGTAGACTAGAGTACTAATCCTGCTTGGCATTGCTCATAGCATCTATGATATATTAAAGTAATGTGGCTTACTCCTGCAGGTCTTCTCGTCAGGATTTAGGACATATCCTTGCTTACATCGACATAGATATGAGCCTGGAGTATTGATGCAGAAGTGGTCACAGCCATGTGTGGTAGTGGAGCAGATATGAGGAGCTGTAAGAAAAAAATGCACATCATGCCATAAAAACAGAGAGATAATACCCTGTTGGATGAAATATTTTGGATGTTAATTGATTCAAATCCCCATTCTCCTAGTTCAGTCTGGCATGTCAATGGTTTGATTGCTCTTGTGAACTTTCCAGCATAGGACTGATTTCTGTATGTGTAGTCAGAGATATTTGTTGACAAATCCAGACATTATTGGTTGGATTTGCAAACAAAATTGTCTAAATCTGCCAATAAATATCATTTGTCTATGGCATAATTTGAAGCACCTGGGTTAAAATGCAAAATAGAAACATAGAATGTGTTGGCAGATAAGAACCATTTGGCCCATCTAGTCTGCCCAATATACTGAATACTATGGATAGCCCCTGGCCCTATCTTATATGAAGGATGGCCTTATGCCTATCCCATGCATGCTTAAACTCCTTCACTGTATTTGCAGCTACCACTTCTGCAGGAAGGCTATTCCATGCATCCACTACTCTCTCAGTAAAGTAATACTTCCTGATATTACTTTTAAACCTTTGCCCCTCTAATTTAAAACTATGTCCTCTTGTAGCAGCTTTTATTCTTTTAAATATTCTCTCCTCTCTTACCTTGTTGATTCCCTTTATGTATTTAAAGTTTCAATCATATCCCCTCTGTCTCGTCTTTCTTCCAAGCTATACATGTTAAGGTCCTTTAATCTTTCCTGGTAAGTTTTATCCTGCAATCCATGTACTAGTTTAGTAGCTCTTCTCTGAACTCTCTCCAAAGGATCAATATCCTTCTGGAGATATGGTCTCTAGTACTGCGCACAATACTCCAAATGGGGTCTCACTAGTGCTCTGTAGAGCGGCATGAACGCTTCCTCTTTCTACTGGTAATGCCTCTCCCTATACACCCAAGCATTCTGCTAGCATTTCCTGCTGCTCTATGACATTCTGCTCTTGGGTTTTTACGTCCCAGGTGCATTATCTTGCACTTATCAACATTAAATTTTAGTTGCCAGATTTTTGACCATTCCTCTAGTTTTCCTAAGTCCTTTTCCATTCGGTGTATCCCTCCAGGAACATCAACCCTGTTACAAATCTTTGTGTCATCAGCAAAAGACACACCTTACCATTGAGGCCTTCTGCAATTTTGCCGATAAAGATATTAAACAATATGGGTCCCAGAACAGATCCCTCAGGTACCCCACTGGTAACAAGACCATGGTCTGAATATACTCCATTGACTACAACCCTCTGTTGTCTGTCCCTCAGCCACTGTCTAATGCATTCAACAATATGGGAGTCCAAGCCCAAAGACTGCAATTTATTGATAAGCCTTCTATGTGGGACAGTATCAAAAGCCTTACTGAAGTTTAGATAAGCGATGTCTACTGCACCTCTGCCATCTATTATTTTAGTCACCCAATCAAAAAAATCAATAACATTAGTTTGACATGATCTCCCTGAAGTAAACCCATGCTGTTTTTCATCTTTCAATCCATGGGATTTTAGATGTTCCACAATCCTCTCCTTAAGTATGGTTTCCATCAATTTTCCCACTATTGATGTCAGGCTTACTGGCCTATAGTTGCCCGATTCCTCCCTACTACCTTTCTTGTGAATGGGCACGACATTTGCTAATTTTCAATCTTCTGGGACGACTCCTGTTACCAGTGATTGGTTAAATAAATCTGTTAATGGTTTTGCTAGTTCACCGCTGAGCTCTTTTAATAGTTTTGGATGTATCTCATCAGGCCCCTGTGACTTATTTGTATTCATTTTAGACAGCTGACTTAGAACCTCTTCCTCTGTAAAGACACATGCATCAAAATATTCATTAGTCTTCCTTCCTAACCTAGGTCCTTTTCCTTCATTTTCTTCAGTTTGTAAAAACTGAACAGAAGTATTCATTGAGGCAGTCAGCTAGTTATTTATCTTCTTCCATAAACCTTCCTTCTTTTGTTTTTAATTTGATAATTCCTTGTTTTAGTTTCCTTTTTTCATTTATGTATCTAAAGAATGTCTTATCGCCTTTTTTCACTGACTGAGCTAATTTTTCTTCTGCCTGCGCTTAAGAAGCTCTTATAACTTGTTTGGCCTCTCTCTGCCTAATCTTATAAATTTTCCTGTCATCCTCGTTTTTTTTATTTTTTTTATTACTTAATGCTATGTTTTTGGTTTTAATCATTTTGGTCACTTCTGCTGAGTACCACAGTGGTCTCTTCCTTTTTTTGCTTTTTTTGACAAGCTTAATGCAATTATCTGTTGCCTTCAATAGTGCCACTTTTAAGTAGTTCCATTTCTCCTGGACTCCATTGAAACTGTTCCAATCTGATAGGGACTCGTATACCACTAATCAAATTTTTGAAAAGTCAGCTTTTCTGAAATCTAAAACTTTTGTTTTTGTGTGACGTGACTCAGTCACTGTACTTATAGTAAACCACACTGACTGGTGATCACTAGATCCCAAGCTTTCCCCTACAGTAATATCAGATACCAAATTCCCATTTGTGAATACTAAATCTAAAATGGCCTCCTTCCGGCTTGGCTCCTCAACTACTTTCTGTAGAGATAATCCCAGTAGGGAATTTAGAATATCTGTACTCCTGGCAGAACTAGCTATTTTTGTTTTCCAATTTACATCAGGAAGATTAAAGTCTCCCATAATGATAACTTCCCCTTTCAATGTCATTTTAGCTATTTCCTCAACTAGTAGATCATCTAATTCTTTGACTTGGCTAGGTGGTCTATATATCACATCTACACGAGTTATCTTATCATTATCAAGCTGCAAGGTAACCCAAACTGACTCTAAATTGGTCTCGCTAACTTGTATTAAATTAGATTTTATGCTATCTTTCACATAGAGGGCTACCCCTTCCCCTTTCTTGCCTTCTCTGTTTTTCCTATATAGCGAGAACCCTGGTATCGTTATATCCCAGTCATTACTCCCATTGAACCATGTCTCAGTAACAGCCACTAAATCTATATTCTCAGATGCCATTATACACTCAAGTTCATTGATCTTATTCCCTAAACTGTGAGCATTTGTAGACAAGACTCTGAGCTTGTCATTTCTTAACCTATGTGCTACTGGCATCTTCTGGCATTGTTCCGGGGGGCAGTCGGACTGCTGGATTATCACTCTTTTGCCCCCCTTTGCTAGTTTAAATGCTCCTTAGCAAATACTTTGAAATATTCACTGAGGAAATTCGTTCCCTTGAGAGAAAGATGCAAACCATCTTTCTTGTACAGTTCTTTTCCATTCTAACGAGAGCTAACATGAGACACAAAGCCAAACCCTTGGTTCAGACACCATTCACCAAGCCATACATTGAATTCCTTAATGCGCATCTTCCTGTCATGCTGAAGGTTATGCACAGGCAAAATTGCAGAGAATCAAACAATTGATGGAACCTCCCATAAATCATTTCCAAGTGTGTGAAAAGCTTCCTTTACCTTTGAAACCTCATTTCAAGCCAGATCATTTGTCCCAAGATGGACAATTACATCGACCTACCTTTCCTGCTTTGCTTGCCTAACAATATTAAGGATGCATCGTCTGTCCCTGCTAACGGTAGCACCAGGGAGACATCTCACAACACCCTTTTCCTCAAACTTCACACCTTTTATGATAGAATCGCCCACCAACAGCAGCTTACTATCAGTCCTCACCTTATCCTTTTTGTCTTTGGCTGCAGTCTTGCATACTTTAGGCATGGGAGATGATTGTTCCTCACCCACTGTGCCTGAGCCATCCTCCATGTTGCTCTTGCGCTCTGAAAGTGCTGCAAATGAATTATGGAGAGCCACAGACTGTGGGACATGTCTTCTATCAACAACTCTCAGTCTACCAGAACCTGCAGTAACCCATCTTCCATTTCTAGGGGGCCTCTGTGGCAGTGGCATTGCAACATTCCCAGCCTGAGTTTGTTTAACAGTTAATTTACAAATCTCAGATTTCAAAAATGCAAGCAGACCCTCCTCTATTTACAGTACCATGGTATTTATAATACTGGTGTGTCTTCTCATGTGGCAGAGGTCCCTTTGGATCTCCTCAGGCACCAGGGCCCATGTATGATTGCTAGTTCCTATAGATACATCAAAGTTCTACGGCCAATTTAATTCTTTGACTATTCAATGAAGAAAAACAGCATTCACAGTATTTTGCTGATTATAAATCAAAGGCTTTTCGAGTTATCAAATTCTTTACAAGGGCTATCCCATGAATAATGTAAATAATGAAAATCAGACATCATATAGTACATGACAATATCTTTCTAACAAAGCTAGAACCAGCCCTGTACATCACATGGATCCAGAGACCTCCCCATTCATTGCTCTGCTAGACTTATATCAAGCTGACAGCTCAGGGGCCCGTCCTTTCTCAGGGCGTGTGCCCTTTCTTAGGGGGCATTTCCTTTTTAGTAGGTATGTCCTTTCTGCTGCAGATCTCTCTCTTTAACTATCACAGCTTTTAACAGAAGATCTGGCTGCTGGCAGTTGAATAATGAAACTAGGCATGTGTGACCACCTCTGCGATGCTAGTAAGGTGGACAGAGAAATAAGAAAAAAAAACAGCAGGTGATGCTATACAGATACATTTTAATGAATAATTCAGTGGCACTACTACATTTTTAGTTACATGCAATTACAGAAATATTCAGGTCCAGGTACTGGTTTGAAAAATGAGAATATTTTCCATAGGACAACCCCTTGAAATCTTAGTTTCTTGCTTCAGTTAGCAGTAGTATCCAAACAATTGGATATGTCTAGTGTATTGTTTTATGCTAAAGTGGCTGCACTTGCTGGTTATTTTAGTTGACGTTCACATCTTCACTTGAATGTTTGGATCACTGCCACGAGGAAGGTTCACTATAAATCATTGTGTAAATCAACCACAAATCCCTTAGGCCTAATTCTCATCTATTGATTTACCAGCCGTATCTGCAGCGAGACAAAGGGGATTCTTGTGGTTTTCTGGCCCCTGTTATGAATCTCTTGGTCTCTCGTTACGGTACAGTCCCTGTGGTTTCAGTAGACCTCCCATACTCAGATAGAGGTCAGTCAATGTCATGGAGTCTTAGCTAAGACATTATTATTAAAGAGGCACAATGTGCATTGTGAGACTTTCGCAGCATTGTTAGTTGAGCCAAGAGACTTTTTTTCAAACAATCAACCAACGCCATAAGGTTTGAATGGCTGAGTAGATGTTTCTAACTAGGAACTGAGAGAGCTGGGCTGTATTCATGAAAGGTGGAATAGATGAAGATGGAAGAGCTTTCTGCTTCATATTTATAATGCAAATACCAAGATAATGGCTTGCTTAAAGGGGTATTCCTATCACAATGATCACTGTTTAATCTGTTAATGATGTGCCAGAGATCATTTTTGTAAATATATTGTATTGGCAAATTCCCACCCTTCTTGATAAAATTATTTCCCTTCTACCTAATTGTTGTCATATGGTATCCCATAGCTACGGCCACCGATGATTTTTTTCACCCAGCCGGCCGCTCACTGCAGTCCTGAGAGCTCACGCTGCCGAGCATGCGCAAAGCTTATTTCTTTAGTGCCGCGTCTCATACAGAGCCGCGCTGCATACAGGGCATGCGCGGCTCTGTATGAGATGCGGCACTGAAGAAATAAGCTTTGCGCATGCGCGGCAGCGTGAGCTCTCAGGACTGCAATGAGCAGCCGGCTGGGTAAAAAAAAATATATGTCTTCTGCGCAAGCGCGGCCCAGGGATTCGGGAGAGAAGCGGTGGCCATAGGAGACACATGAACGAGCACGCAGTGTGATGTCAGAAAGAGGCGTTGCAGGGTTTCATTCACACTGCCTCAGGCCTCCCAGCCTTAGAAGCATGAACAGCAGAGCTGGCTGCAGGTGAGGACGAATTAGCAAGATGGGAAAACCCCTTTAATGAGGTTGACTAACCCCCAACCCCAAATTAATGTCTGAAATGTATTTAATGAAAGAAAAGAAATGCCGCTCACCTCTTGCAAGCAGCTCCGTTCCAGCGCTAAAGGTCCCGTCCCTGCTGCTGTCTGTGGTCACATGCACCACTGCTGCTATTCGCTAGTCTCAGCGGTGACATGCTCCGATGGGCACAAGACCATTGAGCTACTGCTTAGGGATACATTACCGCTCACGCCAGTGAATGGCGACAGCGGTGCACATGACCACCGGCGGGTAGTCAAACAGGACCTTCAACACTGGAAAAGAGCTGCATGTAAGAGGCAGGTTGATTTTTTCTTTAAACACATTCCAGCTGTTAATTCATTTTGGGTTGGGGGTCAGACAACCCCTTTAAGCATTAGGGAAGAAGCTGTGGTTTTTGCAGGCTTCACTAATTTATAGCATTTCACTAGGAGCTGGGGATATGGTAACGCTTTATGTCATGGTATGTCACAAGTATATAGTAGACACAGTAATTTTCACTGCACAAAGATCATCTGGTAATTTAATTTATCACAACTGGTATTGTAGTTATATAATTTACAGCTTCAATCCGCCCAACACAAAGCTACTGCCATATCACAGTACTCCCTCCACTTATTCAATCTTAGTCTTTGAAAAGACCACCATAAGGCAAAAAGAAAATGGAAACAGGATGATCACGGTAGACAAAATAGAATGGAACTAACATTTACCATTTTAAATTGTAAAAAGGTATGAATGAAAACATGAGGGGTAGAGTATGTACACCATTTCTGCTCAGTGCATCTCAGGATATATTCACATCTACGTTTGAAGGCTCCATCATAGAAACTGTCCAAAATATCGGAGAGAAAAGTCTTGCATGCAGGACTTTTTTCTCCGCTACAAAAATGTTCTCCAGAACAGAAACCAAACAGATTCCATTATAGTCCATGGGGTCTGTTAGGTTCAGTTTGTGTCAGTTACAGGTATGTGCCGAATGCGGCGGAGCAGATGAATGGAGAATAATATTGGTTATGTGAACGAGCCCTAAAAATAACAAAAAAATCAAGCAGCTTAAATAGTCCTAATTAAAAATCTTCTACTGTTATGTGTGTACAGCTCCTATGCAGACCTATGTATCGCCATAGTTACAGACTACAAAGAAACCCTGTGTAGTCTGATCCTGAAGTCTTAACTCTCATTCTCCTGTATCCTATTTCCTGCTGAATCAGGGTCATGTGCTGTAGTGTGGCATCTGGAAATTGAGAGATTAGTAAATAACTGGAAGGACCAAACCAAGTTGAACTAAACTAAGAGTATCATTTTGGAATTTAATTGTAACAGGCAACCAGCGTAAAGACTGACAGAAAGGGATAGCATTCGAGAAATTAAAGGGGTTGTCCCATTACATACAAAGGGGGCATATCGCTAGGATATGCCCCCATTGTCTGATAGGTGCGGGTCCCACCTCTGGGACCTGCACCTACACCAAGAGCAGAGCGGGGAAAGGTGGTGGAGGGTGCACTGCGCATGCGCAGCTGCCCTCCATTCATTTCTATGGGAACGCTGGCTCGGCTATTTCCATCAGCCCCATATAAATGAATGGGAGAGGTGGCCGCGTGAGCGCGGGGCGCTCCTGTTCACTTATATAGGGACAATGCTTGGCGGTGGCTGGACCCCGGGAAACACGGGACCTACCAGCCACCGCTCTCCCCACTCTGTTCTTGGCGTAGGCGCGGGTCCCAGACAATGGGGGCATATCTTAGCAATATGCCCCCATTGTCTGTAAGGGAACAACCTCTTTAAAGGGTAATGAACTGAGAAGCGGAAATAAGACTGGATTGGTGAGGTGCCAGTATGCCCATCTGTAGGTCACAAAGAAAGGACTGGTAATTATCTAGCTGGGAAATAAGAATCACCTGCCATTTTGTTTAACTCATGCATGGATTTTGGAAATGTTTCATGGATGGGGATAGTACAATGTGGATTATTGCTGCTACCCTACTTTCCTTCTGGAAAATACCAGGCAAATAAAAATGGGCACGGTGTTGGGGATGTAGACTTTTATTATGTAATATTTTAGGGGTCTATGGTAGTTAAAGGCTTAATACCAATATACCTGGTAGTCTATGGCACTGAAAATGTTAAAGGTAGTCTGTCAGCTCCGAAATACCCCCCAAACTGGAGTAACTGTGTATAGATTAAGGCTACTTTAGCATTAGCGTTTTTACTGAATCCGGCAGAGTTCAGCAAAAACGCTTCCTTTACTGTATTATAATACAACCATCTGCATTCGTTATGAACGGATCCGTTTGTATTATCTGTAACATAGCCACGATGGATCCGTCATGAACTCCATTGAAAGTCAATGGGGACGGTTCCTTTTTTTATTGTGTCAGATTGTGTCAGAGTTAAACGTCTTGCTCCGCATCCCATGACGGAAACAAACCGCAGCATGCTTGAGGAGGGGGGACATGATGACAAACAGGCTTCTTAGTTTCCTACTTTTTCATCATTTCAGTTGAATATGTAGAGGTGAGCGTTTCCACAATGGAAGCGCTCACTGACCATGGCCCTTCCGCTGCCCCCCTCTTGCCCCTACTTGGTACTGCCTGAGGCAGTCGCCTCACCTCGCCTCTTTGGCAGTGCACCCCTGTGCGTGCCATGTATCTGTGCATGGCACTCTACAGTGGAACCCCAACTTTAGCATACTAGAAAAGGAGGGACCAGTCTGAGGGCTACATCGCCCTTCCATTATAGGTAAGCAAGAAGCCCCTTGATTTTTTGCATCCATGTATAATACTGGTAACAAAAAAACATAAATTTATAGGTACTTACCACAGAGTTTATTCTGGAACACAGACGTCAGTGTTTCAATCTGGCTAAAATTGGCCACCAAGAAGACATGTTCATCGTGAGGTTCACTTCCAATAGATAGCAAGGTTTGCATGTCCACGCGACCCACCCCAATTGCAAATATCAAGATTCCTGAATTTCTCATTTTTGCTGCAATTTCAGCCACAGGATCCTGAGGTCTACCGTCAGTCACTATCATGGCAATCCTTGGCACGTACATATTTGCAGGACGTGCACCCTCAGACTCAGAAAATGCGATGCTCATGGCATACTGAAGAGCCAGTCCAGTCATGGTGCCTGTGGCAAGGTGCATCATTCTCTTGACGGCACGTTCAATGTCAGACTTTTTTTTGTATGTTTTCAGAGAAAATTCATTTTTTACTGTGCTGCCATACTGTATTAAGCCCACCCTAGTTGTGTCTTGGCCAATGTCAAGAAATTTTAACATAGTGATGAGAAATTCTTTTACTTTCTCAAAGTCATATGGAAGGACGCTTCTGGAACTGTCGATGATGAAGACAAGATCCAGCGGCTTGCTGTGGCAGGCATCTCCTGTAGAGGGAAACAAGTCAAACAAAACACTGTTAAGAAGGAAGTAATCCAGGGATGAGGAACATGATATTAATTTTACGCAAATATTTGCTTAAAGATGTGTCTCCAGAGGGCTGGGTCTTATATATTTTTGAAGGGCTTGTTTTATACTGGAAAAAGGATGTTTATTTCTTTCATAAAGAGTGCCACTTTTGTCCAGTGGCTGTGTCTTACATTGCAGCTCAACCCTTTCAAGTAAATGAGGTGCAATACCAGAAACAGTCTATGGATAAGAGTGGCGCTGTTTCAGGGAGAAAGCAGCCATGTTTTTCCAATGTCACTAAAGCTCTTTAATCATATATCATACACCATGGAAGGAGTGTATTATAAAACTTTTTTAGATAAGTTTAAAATTTTGGCAAAAGTCCTGTTTTGCTCCACAATTTTAGGCTTTTTAACCTTTTGCTAAATCCTCTCTACTTTTGTAAAATTTATTTTTACTTTTTATTATTTTCCTGAAATTTTGAGTCCTTCTTCTTCTCTTAGGATTCTTTCAAGAGATGGTATGCCAATGAAAATGAACACTTTTTTACCGTTCTTAAATTTAGGCTACTTTCACACTAGCGTTGTTTGAATCCGGCGTTCAATTCCGACACCGGAACTGCCCGCCGGATCCGGAAAAACGTGTGAAAACTGATTACATTTGAATCTTGATCAGGTTTTCGATCACAATGGAAAAATGCATTGGAAAAAACGGATCCGCCATTTATGGACTTTAACTTTTTTTTCCTATTTTTCGGGTTTAACATGCAAAAGCCGGATCCGTTTTGACTGAACACATGGCGCCGGATCCGGTGTTAATGCAAGTCAATGGGAAAAAGGCCTGATCCGGCGTTCAGTCAAAGTGTTCAGGATTTTTGGCCGGAGGTAAAAATACTGCATGCTACGTTTTTCTGAAAAGCCTGATCAGTCAAAAAGACTGAACGGAAGACATCCTGATGCATCCTGAGGGACGGACTCTCCATTCAGAATGCATTAGGATAAAACTGATCAGTTCTTTTCCGGATTTGAGCCCCTAGGACGGAACTCAGCGCCGGAAAAGAAAAACGCTAGTGTGAAAGTAGCCTTACACATGAACATATTTGTAATATAATTTAATAAAAAAATTCTGTACTGCTTCCTATTTCACAACTGTTGGTTTTGCATTGTTATTTTTTTAGTTATCAGTACCAGAAGACGGTGCAACACAAGTAAGTAGGGATGGCAGAAGTAGGGCCAGCAATACCATAGTGCAGCACAAAATTCCTCATCCGCAGAACCAAATACCACAGTGCAGCACAAAATACTGCCACCCTCGCCAAAGTATTCAATTGTATCACCGTCCTTCGGCCGCCGGTCAGGTGCATAAGTATCTGATGCAGTAAGCATTAATTAATGCTGAAAGCATCAGATAGTTACGTACTAGCAGCTGTGAGAAGGGCTTGGGCAGCCCCTGTGGGGTCTATGTCCAATCTGCCCTTGTTGTCCACCAACCATGAAGAGGATGTAGTATAGGTGATAGGTGACTAATCAAGGGGGTCCGGCTACTAGGACTCCCACCGATCACAAGAACTGGAGTCCCATCTTCCCTATTTAAATGGATCTGTGGTTGAGTAGTACATTGCTGCTCCATCTCTGTGGATAGATGATACAAGACTGATCGGACGTTAGGTGTGGTGAGCATCACTTAAGGTTTTATTAATAAAAGTATACAAGACTCATTGGGCATTGCATGGTTGCAACTTTATCACCCAGGTTTCTCCATGCTGCCTGTAGGGAAGGAGAACTGAATACAAGGGACAGATGCAGCTTCTTCATTCCGAGGATCTTGGAGGCCATCTGACACCAACCGTCTAGAATGATGGCATGTCCAAGCATGAATACTACTTGACGTCTCATGTTTAGAGTTTTATTCTTCGCTATATTTTTTTCTAGGAAAGTTTGGTTACTGTCTACAAGGCCAACATTGCTGCCCCATACTGGGATGTGATGCTGCTTTCCCAGACTTGTAAATGGCAAATCTGCCTAGCTTTTGTAAGGACTTCTGTAAAGCTGAGGGAACCTCTTTAGAATCTTTAAAGGGGTTGTCCAACTTCTATTAAAACCTTCCCTGTGGCACTGATTGGATAAAATAATAAAAGAACATAGGCTGGCCACTTAATGCTTCACCATTTCCAGAGCTGCAGCCCTGATCTGCACCTCCAGTTTTTGTTTATGCAGTACCCCAGAGCATCAGGGTTTCTGCTAATTGTTTATTTCATTATGTTATGTACTGCACCCAGCATAACCATCTATGGATGGAACAGCCAGGGTTAACAATCCTGCCGAGATTAGGTGAGGACTGGTCCCACCCCCAAACTTTTAGTCATTCTAGATTGGAATTTGGAAGGGCGAGGAAGCTACAACTTGTGCTCCCTCTTAATAGGGCCAAAAAAGCCACAAAACTAACCGATCTCTGCATGACCTACAGAAGGAGATAGGGAGTAAGACGCAGGAAAGAACTAGAGAACCGAGAGTCTACATAGCCGAGCAATGGAGTCAGTAAGGTAACCTGCTACAAAAAGCTGTTAAGACTTTACTGCAGTGAGGGACACTATTAAGATACCCTTCACCCCTGGACACGACCTGGCCAGTCATATCTCTACAACCCTGTATCCCTCAGTGGACATTCAAGCAACCAAGAGTACGATTGCTCGTCATAGATTCTGAAGGAAGAGACTTGAGACAGATAGAGAGGGAAGAGGACCATTACTCCCATCCTTGCCTAAATCCATACATTGTTATCTGGGAAGAATTGCACTGTGTACAGTTGGAACTGTGTTTTACTATCAAGGGATGTACTACAACTCCTATTTTACTTTATAATAAAGAGGAATATTTATTCTGTTATCTCTGGCCTGGCTACTGACTCCAGCACCATATGTTGGCCATTGTACGCTACACACCCCGCCTTGCAACCATATAAGCACTCAACATAATGGCACCCCAACTACTATCAGGCAGGAGCCCCAGAACCAGGGTGTGCCCTGAGGGAAGAAAAGGTGGGCCCTCCTTTTACTGCACTGGCCCTAGGGAGTGATGGTGTAAGGAAAGTTACTGTCATAGACTTTATGCAGCCATAGCCACTACCACTCCCATCAGCTGCTCTGGCTCCCCCTGGGCTTCCTGCATTTACAAGCTGTAGTATCTAGCATGAGATACGGGATTGGCTTCAGTGGTCATATACCGTATATAGCTACGTCACCCAGGGGTGTACACAGATCTCATAGGACCCCACAGCAAAACTTTGTATGCCCCTCCTATAGTAAGATTTCTGATAAAATGACAATTATTTTTAACTAAATAGAGGAATTTTTAAATAAAATTGCACTCCGCCTCGCTCACTTGCACAAGTCAGAAGAAGGGGAACTGGAGCTTTATAAATCTAGCGCTCATTCTAAACACCATATTTCACAATGTATTTATGCAAAATAACTGGCATAACTTCAGTGACAAATCCCCTCTCTGCAAATCACAGCTTCCCATCAAATAATATACCACTGCAGCCACCACTAGGGGGAGCTCATATTTATAGGAATTTATACAGTTACCATTTCACTCAATGGAAGCTGTAGAATATCTAGGCAATGATCTCCTCCTAGTGATGGCTGCAGGAAAATACCATGAATCTATGTTGGGAACAGAATAGAAAAATCTGCGCCGGGACCCCTGGGCCTCATAGCAGTCATGTGTTCTGCCTCTATTGTAGGTACACCACTGGCATCATGGTTGCAGCTTGTATACACAAACCAGAGGTGAGGGCTGGAGCAGCAGTGATGGATACAGCAGCAGATTTAGTGGTGAGAAAAACATGGCTGCTGTCTTAAAAAACACCATACCTGTCATCAGGTTGTATGTGGGACTGAAGCTCGGCCTCATTCACGTCAATGGAGCTAACCTCAATACTAGACACAACCCACGGAAAAGGGTGGCACTGTTTCTGGAAGCAGCTATGTTTTTTATTTCATTAAAACCCCTTTAACTGGTTGTCACCCATCTTTCCAAGTAATAATTTCTGGTATTTTTTCCATTTTGTGGGTAAATGCTCTATAATTCTCCTGCTTATTAGAACATTATATAGATCATGATTTTATTTGTGGTCGGAATGTCCTCATTTGCATAGGAGGCAGCTGTAGCAATTATCACAAACGGCATAAATAAACACTTTATTCTTAGGGCCTATTAAAATGATAAAATAAATGATTTTGCTGCATACAAGAGATTATGGGCAATTATAAAGCATTATGGGAGTTATCTGTTAAGAGACGGCTAGAGATTTTGCATCTTCCATGGAGTGGAGTCTCTGGGGTAAAGTAAAATGATATCTTCTTGTGGGAACATGGCAGGCAGGGATATAACACAGACACGGCACAAAAGCCAGGCAACCGATGTAGTGCATGCGTGTCTAGGCTGTCTGGTCACGTTGGGAGTTGTAGTTTCCCAACAAGCCACAGGTTGCAGTCCATTGCTAAACACGTATTAACAGCTGAAATCACGTATAGTTATTGACTGGGAGTCTGTCACCGGTGTTCAGGGATGAAGACAGGTTTTGCCTTGGTACTAATGATCGCGATACCAGAGCCCCAGGACGGCTGGAGAGCGCCATCATGCATAATGTGGAGAAACACAGGACCAACACCTGGTGTCTTAGTGTAGGGTGCTATTAACTATCGTGGCCGTTCCTGTATGGTATTCGTGGAGAGAACATTGACCAGCCTTCAGGATGTCCAGAACATTGTGGAACCAGCTCTACTGCCTTTTTTTGACTCAGTTAAGATATGTGGTGTTCCAAAAAGATAATGCCTGCTCACAGACTGCCCGCACTGCCCGTGATCTTCAGCATATCCAGAAGCTCCCCTGGCCAATTCAATTGACAAATCTCTCTTGCATTTTGAATGCCTGAGACTAGATGGGGTGACGGATCTCCCATGCATATCAGCCAACAACCATCTTGGCTGAACTACGAGTCCAAGAGGAAAGAGCTTGGAATGACATACCAAAGGAGGCTATCCAGGACCTGTATGACCATTATCATGCCAGAGTGGCCACCTATATTGTAACACCAGTATTAATGTGACCCTGTCTCAACAAATACCCTGCTGCAGAACCCAAAATAAAGGGTGTACCACATTAGTTGTGTGATCATTGACCAAGCACCACCAGCAGTTTATACTATGTCATTCTCACCTCAATTGTAATTTTGCAGGTGTTCTTTTTTTCATTTTCTCCTAGTGCCTAGCAAAGTTGGAAGCATGGAATTGTCCAAAATATCTTGGTACGCTGAAGCTTTAATATTTCTCTATACTGGAACTAAAGGGCCAATGCCAAACAACCCATGAAAACAACCCCATAGCATTATCCCTCCTCCACCAAGAGTCAAGAATGTAATGTTCTCCTGGAATTCACCAAACCCAGAGTAATTCATCAGACTGCCAGATCCAATGGTGGCGTGCTTTACACCTCTCCATCCAACGCTTGGCATTGTGCTTGGTGATGTATGGCATTGTGCTTGGTGATATAAGGTTTGCATGCAGCTGCTCGGCTATGGAAACCCATTCCATGAAGCTCTCAGCACAGCACAGTTTTTGTGCGGATGTTAACACCAGAGGAGGTTTGGAGCTCTGCAGTTAATGGTCAGTCTAGTGCACCATCCAGGTCCCTTGAGCCCTCTGAGAACACAATGTGCACATTTTTCTGGGTCGTCTTTTAACACGTCTTGCTTGGATGGTACATGGCAGATGCAATTAGCACGCTGCGTGATCCAGTAAAGGACCCTAGCTCTGTATTTTGGCTTCAGTGATGCATGGGGCACGGCAAACAAAGGCTTTCGGAATTATACAGGGTTTGCTTATCACAACGCGTCCACTGTGTTTCCTTTCTCATTGAACTGCTGGAACTTGGTCATCCCTCAATAAGAAGAGAGGAAAGGCCTTGATCCAGGAAAGACACTTCCGCAGGATAATTATTTCAAGCTATAACGTAATTACTCGTGAATGTGACATGTGGACGTTATCTTTCTTTCCTCAGAGGATATTATACTGAAGAGAGAAGTTTAATGAAGCCATAATGAATTGACAAAGCTGATATAAGATCTCTGCATTTTCTCATGTTCTGGCTTTGTTAATGTGAACGTCCACCCTGGAATGCCATTTTTTTGGTATCTAAATAGGTTAAATGTTCTATGGTGATAATTAATTTCTTAATAACCCATTTTAGGAGTCAGAACGTTATTGTTTTTATTACATTAAAAATCTGATAGCTGCCAATCATCACTAAGGGGGAGTTTAGGACATTAAAGGGGTTTAATACTGATGGCCTAGACTTAAGATAGGTCATAAATATCAAATCAGTGGCGGTCTGACTACTGGCACCAGTAACGTACATACCATGCTGTGGGGTGCTGTGCTGAACTTCCTTCTTCTGTCCTGACGTGAAAATAATGCATTTTCCTACATTTACCACTCGGGGAAGCTCAGTGCAAAGAATTTGTGACAGCTTCCATTGCAGTTATTGGTAAATGGATCAATACCTATGAATCATTTTTTTCAATGGATTTTTATTAAAAATGATGAGCCCCTTTCTCTTTAAAGCCTTTAGATTCTCTAGCAGCATACGCTGCGTTCCACCAGGCAGTTCAGCTGAAGGCTCCTTATCTCTGACCTCCTAAATACTTATTATTGCTCAATTCTTATCTTACTGATAAAAAAATATGGGCTAAATAAGTGTATATGATCTGTTGGTAATTTAGAGATAAGGGTTATTAGATGACAGGCACAAAGTGAAAGTACGATTCTCACAGCTAGGCAGAAGTTAACTCCCTATGACATTATTACATTTTTAATAAGTTCCAGTTGAAAAAACATATTTGAAGCCCAAAACTAGCAAAATGCAATCATAAAAAAGTCAAGATGTATCCCCAGCCTTAAAGAGGTTGTGCAGTGCAAAAATATTGATGACCTATCCTCAGAATCAGGGGGTCTGACTCCTGGCACCCTTACCAACCTGCTGTTTGAAGGGGTAGCGGCGCTCGTTTACCAGCATGACGTCTCCTTTGTAGAGTTTACGCAGTGTAATTACAACTGTGCAGCTGCTGCAAATGAGATGACACAGAGGTAATTTTGAAGTGGAGGCAGCGCTCACACAAATGACGCTACACCTACAAACAGCCGATCGGTGGCAGTGCCGGGAGTTGGACCCCACCGATCTGATATTGATGACCTATCTTTGCACTGCACAACCCCTTGAATGTCTGTGGATGAAAATATAGACAACAAGGTTGTGATCCAGATAAGATGTTAATTCCATGCATTTCCTTTCCTCCCTTAGGGGCCTCCATTGCACACTGTACAGAGAGCAGACAAATGTCCATGCACTCGTTGTGGTGGCGGTGGGGTTATGGTATGGGCAGGCGTATGTTATGGACAACAAACACAGGTGCATTTTATTGATGGCATTTTGAATGCACAGAGATACTGTGACAAGATCCTGAGGCCCATTGTTGTGCCATTCATCCACGACCAACACCTCATTTTGCAGCATGATAATGCACGGCCCCATATTGCAAGGATCTGTACACAATTCCTGGAAGCTGAAAACATCCCAGTTCTTGCATGGCCGGCATACTCACCAGACATGTCACCCATTGAGCATGTTTGGGATGCTCTGGATCGGCTTATACGACAGCTTGTTCCAGTTCCTGCCAATATTCTGCAACTTCGCACAGCTATTGTAGAGGAGTGGACCAAGATTCCACAGGCCACAATCAACAACCTGATCAACTCTATGCGACGGAGATGTGCTGCGTGAGAAAAATGGTGGCCACACCAAATACTGACTGGTTTTCTGACCCCCACCCCCCAAGGAGGGCAAAACTGTGCACATTTCAGAGTGGCCTTTTATTGTGGGCAGTCTATTGTGGGCAGTTTATTGTGGGCAGTCCCATTAACACCTGTGCAATATTCATGCTGCCTAATCAGCACCTTGATATGCCACACCTGTGAGGTGGAATGGATTATCTCGGCAAAGGAGAAGTGCTCACTAAGGGCTCTTTCACACTTGCGTTGTTCTTTTCCGGCATAGAGTTCCGTCGTCGGGGCTCTATGCTGGAAGAATCCTGATCAGTTTTATCCTAATGCATTCTGAATGGAGAGAAATCTGTTCAGGATGCATCAGGATGTCTACAGTTCAGGACCGGAACGTTTTTTGGCCGGAGAAAATACTGCAGCATGCTGCGCTTTTTGCTCCGGCCAAAAATCCTGAACACTTGCCGCAAGGCCGGATCCGGAATTAATGCCCATTGAAAGGCATTAATCCGGATCCGGCCTTAAGCTAAACGTTGTTTCGGCGCATTTCCTGATCCGACGTTTAGCTTTTTCTGAATGGTTACCATGGCTGCCGGGACGCTAAAGTCCTGTTTGCCATGGTAAAGTGTAGTGGGGAGCGGGGGAGCAGTATACTTACCGTCAGGGCGCCCCACGCGCATGGATGACGTGATCACATGGACACGTCATCCATGCGCATGGGGTGCTCTGACGTCATTCTGGAGCGCCCCGGGAGCCGCACAGGCGGTAAGTATACTGCTCCCCCGCTCCCCACTACTACTATGGCAACCAGGACTTTAATAGCGTCCTGGCTGCCATAGTAACACTGAACGCATTTTGAAGATGGATCAGTCTTCAAATGCTTTCAGTTCACTTGCGATGTTACGGATCCGGCCGGCACTTCCGGCTAATGGAAGTGCACGCCGGATCCTAACAACGCAAGTGTGAAAGAGGCCTTAACACAGATTTAGACAGATTATGACATTTTGGTTAATTTTTATTTCTACATTTTATAAATGCTTTTCAACTATATAATATATCAATATTTTCAGTGAAGAAACCATACAAGCACTATGGCCCTGATTAATCCAGACCGGCATCTGCTCCGTCGGTCTTGATGGGGCCTACACTGCAGAGGCCTTGTCAAAAATTACATTGCTCCTCTGGCAGCTCAGACCTACCGTAGATTTCAGTCATTATTTGGCATCAATAATGATGAATGAGCTGGGGCTGATGGCCCCACTCACACTCCGTTCTCGCTACTCCCCTTCTTGTAAAATTGGTAAGGGTGGTGTAAAATTTCCAATTGCAACTAGAAAAGTCACAATGGCTTTCAAAAACTGCAAATCCGGGGCATTTGCGAGTTTTCTATTCCAAAAACAGGTGTAGAGGGAATAATGCATTTCCCTCTTAGTATTTCTCGGTTAGTATATAACAATATTCAAAGAAAGCTACGTTATTATTGAAAAAGAATATTATTTGCATTATACTGTCTGTTTTTGCAGTACAGCATTTATTCATAGACTCTTTCCAGGATAGAGAGACACCTCCTAAGTCAATAGGATGTACTCCCCCTCCATGGTGTATTTTGGCAAGGGGACAAAGTTTGCTTGAAATCTAGGGAAATTGTCAAATTGGAATGAATGAGTCACAGTTCTCCATTCAAAAAGGATTTCTTCTTCTTATTATTTAATCATTTAATCAGGGGATTACATAGAAATCCTGCATTTGAAGCCTCGTCGCTAAACCCTAGTTAAGGAAAAATTATGGTGTAAAAATATTTATTAATTTCATTGAAAGAGGTTTTGTTCCAGCTACAGATATTGATGGTCTATCCTCAGAATAGGTCTTGAATATCAGATCGGTGGGGGTCCGACACTCAGCACCCCCATCGATCAGCTCTTTTGCGCAGCTGTGGCGGTGAAAACTATGCTTTGCACGGAGCACAGCGCCATACAAGGTGTAGTGGCCGTTCATGGGTACTGCAGCTCAAATCCCATTCAAGTAGAGGAGTCTGCGCCGCAGTACACCGATGCAGGGTCTTCTGCTTCCAATCCGTACACTGTATAGCTTCCTGCACTGCCAAAAACAGCTGATCGGTTTGGATGCCAAGTGTCGGACCCCCACCGATCAGATACTGATGACCTATTCTGAGGAGAGTCCAAGAAGATGGGTCGACACTGCGGTTTGCAGGTGGTGCACGTGTCCCACTAGTATATAGCGAAGAAGGACCAGTCCTTCTTCGCTCTATCCTGAGGAGAGGTCATCAATACCTGTATCCCGGAGAAGCCCTTTTAATCTCAGCCATACAAATAATATAGCTACATATTGTAAACTCAAGGCTGTTTAGAGGAAGTGGTAAGTGATAAAATGGCAATGCAATGACTTACTTAATACGTTAGCTTGGATTTCTGCTTCAGTTTGTCTACTTGATTGTCGTTTTTGGATCGCCCCCGCAGCCAGAAAGAGCAGTGGAAGGATGAAGCACACACCTGGAAGACCCATGTCTAAAACAGACACAAAGTAAAAGCAATCAAATAACTTACAAACACCACAATGCCATACCTACAGTGTAAAGGCTATCATGAGTGAAAGATGGACAGCAGATGGATGATGTCCACCACCATTTTTTCATGGATCCATTGGGCCAGTTTGGCATGTAAAGATGATAAAAATGGTGCGTGCTACGGTCTCCTCTGAACGGGCAGGTGGTCCATGAAACAATTGATGTGAATTTTTTCCATTGACTTTGTTCAGTGGGTCTGTGCTCGGTCCGGATGTCCGAAATGAGCACTGAATGAGCATTATGCTGTATGTAGCACATTCAGATCTACCCAAGAGACATGAAGATTTTGGGTGAGTCCTTATTGGGAGAAGGATAAAAATTACAAATATTGATTTCTATTGAATTCCTCGTTTCTAATAAGATGACTAATATTGTATGTAATACAGTAATGTGTGGAGGCAAATACAGTAACTACATGCAGAAGACAGTCTTTCTTAAAGGGCATCTGTCAGCAGTTTTGTACATATGACACTGGCTGACCTGTTACATGTGCGCTTGGCAGCTGAAGGCGTCTGTGTTGGTCGTATGTTCATATGTGCCCGCATTGCTGAGAAAAATGTTGCAGAGAGAGCAGAGCCTCTAAGAGTAAAGGCAACGCCCCCGTTGCTCCTAGAGGCTCATTTTCATACAATAAAACATCATTTTTCTCAGCAATGTGGGCACATCTGAACATGGGACCAACACAGATGCCTTCAGCTGCCAGGCGCACATGTAACAGGTCAGCCAGTGTCATAGGTACAAATCTGCTGACAGATGCCCTTTAACATTTAGGTTGAGAGAATTCAGTGTTTCATATTCTCGCTACTTAGTTCAGACTATTGAGAGAAATGGCATGGTGTCTGACAGATTAGCTCCCTCTAAGATGCTCGGCTATTTTCGACGGCCCCATAGAAATGAATGGAGGGCGGATGCACATGCGCAGTGCACCCTTCATCACCATTACCCACTCTGTTCTCGGTGTAGGTGTAGGTGCAGGTACCAGACGTGGGACTCGCACCTATCAGACAATGGGGGCATATCCTAGTGATATGCCCCCATTGTCTATGATGGGCCAACTTAATGTGCCAGTAGGATTTCATGACCTGCTACTGACAAATTTTGCACCAATCTGGCAGAAAAAATGCAACGTGTGAATCTTGCCTTAGGAGCGAGAGGAACAGAAGAAGAAGGAACTACTGTACAATTTTGTCAAGCAGAACTCTCTGTACTACCAGCTGCTGGAGCCATTATCTGTAGAAGATTCTACCAGACGTCCATATACTGAAGGCGCTATGAAGAACACTGAGCAAATGTACTTGCTCCGGTATAATACAAACAGAAAAGTCTTCTTCTATTTTACAGATAACTAAGTCTCCACTTGAAAATATTTATTGGAAGGCTTTCCAGACTGACTTGTATAAATGTTTCGTCTTGGAACGACTTTGCGGAAAAACTTCTCAGATTACAGGCCATATAAAGATATCAACATTTGTCTATTTTAATGGTCCTATTAAAACGGGAGTTCTCTGCATCTTGGACACTTTAACTTGAATCAACCTTGGCCACAGAAGTTTCCCTGAATTATTTGGCAAGATCCTTTTTTCCAAGTACATGGCGTTGCACTAAATTCACAAGGAGTGGTAAACTGCATTTTCAGTACAGTGTCTGAAGTCATTAAGCTTTCAAGTCTGCTGAGGACGGTGTGGCTGATGTTTGGGGGTTTTAGAAGACCAAGTTACTTCTAACACGTCGTCTGATCGCTACACTGCCACATCCCTCCATTCTTCATCTGCTTTCTGCATTAGGCTCGGGCACCTGGATAGGGTTTCTTTACTTTCCTTGGGTGATTCATAAATGAAAACTGAGATTTACGTACACTATGTCCATTTATGTCTATCTTCAAAGAGTCAAGTCAGCACCCTCTGTACCTGCGGGGCCTGGATGTTTTCTAGATGTCTATTAATATACCCAGGGGGTGCACCTAGCCTTTCTGCTGCCTAAGGCAAAAACTGAAACGGTGCCCCACCCATTGCCATTTTCTTAACCTAACCTCTTCACTTCAGCCCATGGCCCTTCGGCTGCTCCCCTCTTGCCCCTTCCTGGTGCTTCCTGAGGCGATCGCCTCACCTGGCCTCATTGGTGGTGCACCCTTAAATATACCCCACATTATAATACATTTTCCTTTAAGCAGAGGTGATAATTAATTCCCATTAGGACCTTCACAGTTGGGTTATAAAGATGGCTTAGTCATTGCTTTACTCCAACAAAACATCATCTATGAAGCATGCTTCATGGAAGGCTTGCCAGCTGGACTGAACCAAAAGCTACAATATATGTGCACTAATTGGTAAAATGTCACCGAAAAGTAAATCACTAGAGAAAAAAAAAAAGTTATGGCTATGGACACTTTTTGGGGCATTTTTTAACTTATTTTGGACTAAAACATTTTTTTTCGATTGCTCTTTTTCTTAACAGTTTTCAGTTAAGGTGCATCTACAGATTATTGCTCTCTGCCTCACAGTTAATTCGTCAAGGAACTGCTCTGACAGGTGCATCTGTAGCCGTTATCTCATAACCAGCTCATAACCACACATTTTAGGTAAATTCTTATCAGTTTGTAAGAATTTTGATATACTGTAATGAAAAAGATTTATTAAGATTGGCATCTGGTACCCTGTTCTTGATATCCCCTGCACTGCACCTAAATGATGTGCTTAATTTATGGAGAGGTGCAGGCCTCGTCACAAATCAGGCGCATCCTCCAGCAGTTCGTTCACCCAAACTGAAATCTGTAAATACTGACTAAGGCCACGTTCACACTTCAGTTATCTGGTCAGTTATTTCCATCAGTTATTGTGAACCAGAACCAGTAGTGAAGCCTACTCAGAGAGAAGGTATAATAGAAAGAGCTGCACCTGTTCTGTGTTTTTAACTGATGGAAATAACTGAAGTGAGAACTTGGCCTAAGCAGTTTCCGCATGTAAAAAATGTCTGACAGAGTTAAACCAGGTCAGAAGTTCACTGTGTGTTTTTCCCCTCCAAAACTTAGCTAGGCATAGTCCCTTATGAGTCTGACAACTGCACAAAATTAGTAGACTCTCAGTGCACAGGCTGGAAAATCCCAAAGTCTCAGCATTAGCCGGCTGTGCATTAACCCGTTCCAGAGGACTGCACAAATAAACAGGATATATTACAATAAACATATAAAATGTAATTCAACAGTGTAAAACAATATGTCAAGGACGTACCGAGACATACGGACGTTCAGTGGGTGACAGAAGATCTGTGAGACTGGCAACACGTGCTTTGATCTGACAGGTTTCTTTGCTGATCAATAGACATCTGTGTTGTTTCTGATACTGGCCACACCTCTAACCTCTAGGTGTTGCTATTGTGGTCATTTAACTTTTTTTTTATTTATAGTTGCTTCTCCCCCAAGGCTGTGAGGTCTATAGCTTCAGTGATATCTGTGGTCTGCTGGTGTTTGGTTCTCGACTGGGTTCCTGTTGCTGCCACCTAACTCACCTACCTTTGGGGTCTGTTCAAACTGACTAGGAGGTGTCCTTCCTCGTTCCCTTGCTTTCAGGCCTTGTATCTTGTTCCCTCTCCTTCTTTGTCCGGTGTGGTGTCTCCCTCCCACACACGGGCGTGAAATAATAAACTGCCAAACCGTCATTTTTTGCTAATTCAAGTGCAGCCATGGACCTGATTGCTGCACTAGCAGAACAGCTACAGGGTCTATCTTTGGAAGTAGCTGATCTCCACACGACCGTCTCTCAGATCCAGAGACCACAGGCTGTTGGTCCTGGTGGTGGTGGTTACCAGACCTGTCTGGAGCCTAAAGTTGCTCTCCCGGACAGATACGTGATAATGGGGGACGTGATAATTTCATTTTATTTAGAGAGGAATGTAAACTATATTTTAGGCTACGTCCACACTCATCTGGTGATGAGGAACAGCGAGTCAGTGTTTTGATTTCTTTGCTTAAAGGGAACCTGTCACCTGGATTTTGGGTATAGAGCTGAGGACATGGGCTGCTAGATCGCCGCTAGCACATCCACAATATCCATTCCCCATAGCTCTCTGTGCTTTTATTGTGTCAAAAAAACGATTTAATATATATGTAAATTTGGCTACTAACATTTCCAGAGCCTAGCCACGCCCACTGTGAAGGAGCCCAGCACCGCCCCGCATACTCAGAATCTCCTCCTTGCTTCCTTCACAAAGCTAGAGCACCGTAATCTCGCAATGCGCGAGCTAGCGCATGTGCAGTGTCGGCATAGTGTTCCTTCCCTGTGCTGGCATCAGTCTCAGGGAACAAACTGTGCATGCGCTAGCCCACGCATCGTGAGATAACGGCGCTCTAGCTTAGTGACTTTGGGGAGCAAGGAGGAGATTCGGAGGATGCAGGGCGGTGATGGGCTCCTTCACAGTGGGCGTGGCTGGGCTAAGAGTCAGAGAACGCTGGACTCATCTCTCAAGCATGGAGGAGACAGGACTCATCTAAGTTTAATTTACATATCTATAAAATCTTTTTTTTCACACAATAAAAGCACACAGAGCTATGGGGACTGGGTATTGCGGATGTGCTAGTGGCAATCTACCAGCCCATGTCCTCAGCTCTATACCCAAAATCCAGATGACAGGTTCCCTTTAAGGGGAATGCGCAGTCATGGGCTTTTCTCTGCAGACTGGATCGCAGATCAAAGACATGGGTCTGAGACTCTGATCTATGAGATCGTTTTGCGGAAATTTTTTGCTCAGAGTTTAGGAGGTGGGCTACGGATACTGAGTCAAATGATCCAGCTCTCTGTAGCCAGTTTTGTCAGGGGTTATCTGAGAGGCTGAAAGACACTTTGGCCTTTCATGAAACTCCTGTGTCTCTGGAGGATGCTATATCTCTTGCCATACGCATGGATAGACGCCTCAGAGAGAGATCTAGGGGCCCCCACTCTCAGGATGTACTATCACATCTTGTATCATCCTCCTCTGACACTTTGGGTGAAGATACTCCTGTGTTTATGTCTGGGGACAAACCCATGCAATTAGGGGAGCTACTCCTGGATCTGCTTTTAAGAGTATTAGTCGTAGAAAGGGAGTCTGTTTTTTCTGCGGACAAAAGGGACATTTTATTGATGTATGTCCATGTATTCAGCCGCAAATAGTAAAAAAATAAAAAATAAAAAAAGGACGTCTAATTTCCATCTGACTCTTGGAGTAATGAGAAGAGAGTCAGAGAACGTGCATTTGTCTTTGACTGGTAGTACCCGATTCCTCCTGAATGCTGAGGTGGCGCCAGAGTCAAAGACTGTGGGGATTAAGGTGTTTATCGACAGCGGGGCAGGGGTGAACCTGATTGATGCTCAGTTCGTTCGTATGCAAGGGTTGTCACTAAGTGCATTAGAGAAAAACATTTCCATTTTTGCTATTGATTCTGCACCTCTAGCTCAGAAGTGTTTGTCTCAAATTGTGCATGATATCAGATTAAGACTGGGTGACTTTCATCAGGAATTTATCTTGTGCATGTTGAAGGGTCCCCCCCCCTCCGGTAGTTCTAGTTTACCGTGGTTAAGCAAGCACAATCCAATTATAAACGGATTCTCGATTGGGGTGATTATTGCGTAGACAATTGTGTGAATACATCTTTTTTTGTTTTAACTACTAAGACATTACCCTCTTTTATATCTGATTTTGCCGATGTATTTTCAGAGAGTGGATGCCAGGATTTACCTCCGCATCGGGAATATGATTGTCCTACCAACCTTATTCCCAGGGCTAAGTTACCCAAGTCTAGGCTGTATAACCTTTCTGGACTTGAAAGATTGGCCATGAGAGAATATATTGCTGAGAGTTTGGCTAAAGGACACATAAGACCTTCCAAATCTCCAGTGGCAGCAGGGTTTTTTTTTGTTAAAAAAAAGACGGAGGTCTTCGGCCATGTCTGGATTTCCGTGAACTCAATCGGATTACTGTCTGTGATCCTTACCCCCTTCATTTGTTTTCTGATTTGTTTAACCAGATTGTTGGTGCCAAGGTGTTCTCCAAGTTAGAGGAGCATAAAATTTGGTCAGAATCAAGGAAGGGGATGAAATGAAGACAGCTTTTAATACTCCAGAGGTTCACTTTGAGAACCTGGTCATGCCTTTTGGGTTGACCAATGGTCCTTCGGTTTTCCAGCATTTAGTGAATAACATTTTTCATCACCTAGTGGGGAGGTTTGTAGTCGTATATTTAGATGACACATCAGGATCACGTTAGACAGGTGTTGCAGATCCTTAGGGGTAATAAGTTGTATGCAAAATTAGAGAAGTGTGTTTTCGCTGCACACGAGGTGCAATTTTTGGGCCACCTTCTGTCATCTTTGGGTCTTTGAATGGATCCAGAGAAAGTCAGTGCAGCATTGGACTGGGATAGTCTCAAAAATCTGAAGACTCTTATGCAGTTTCTGGGGTTCACCACCTATTATCGAAAATGTATTCAGAACTATTCGACAGTGGTAAAACCCCTAACTGACATGACTAAGAAAGGAACGGATGTCTCAGTGTGGTCTGATTCGGCGTTGCGAGCCTTTTATGCGGTTAAGGAGTACTTCGCTTCTGCCCCTATATTGGTGCAGCCGGATGTTTCACAACCTTTTATTGTGGAAGTGGACGCGTTCGAGGTGGGAGTAGGAGCAGTTTTATTGCAGGGCCTGTCACCAGGTAAATGGCGTCCATGTACCTTTTTTTCTCTAAAAAATTATCTGCCGCAGAGAGAAATTAGGATGTGGGTAACAATGAGCTGCTGGCCATTTTGTTGGCTTTTGAGGAATGGCGTCATTGGTTGGAAGGGGCGATTCATCCAATCACTGTGTTCACTGATGACAAAAATCTGCCCTACCTGGAGTTGGCTAAACGACTGAACACGAGGCAGGCTAGATGGTCATTGTTTTTTACTAGATTCAATTTCACTCTCACTTATCGTCCGGGGGTTAAGAGCGTGAAGGCGGATGCCTTGTCAGGTAGTTTTCCTGGAGGTGTTGATTTTGAAAATTTGAGTCCTATAATGGCGGAAGGGGTGGTGATATCCGCTCTATACCCTGACCTAGAGGCTCAGGGAGATGCACTGGATTCTTGCCCCTCTGGGTAATTGTTTGTGCCAGCAGAATTGCGGCACAAGGTGTTTGAGGAACATCACTATCAGTTCTTACGGGACACCCTGGGAATAGATCCACTGCTGACCTCATCTCTCGTAGATTCTGGTGGCCGAGGTTGTGCAAGTGTATTGAGGACTATGTATCGGTACATGGTACCTGTGTATGCGCTGAGATGACACATACTCGGCCTTCCGGATCTCTACTTCCGTTACCCATCCCGTCTAGACCATGGACCCACTTATCTATGGATTTTATTACGGATCTGCCTAAATTGTCAGGAAAGATAGTTATTCTGGTAGTAGTTGATCGTTTTAGTAAAATGGTGCATTTTATTGCATTACCTGGCCTACCTAATGTAAAACACTTACACAAGTGTTGACAACATTGTGAAACTTCATGGCATTCCCTCTGACATGGTCTCAGATTGGGGGACTCAGGTTGTGTCCAGATTCTGGAAAGCGTTCTCTACTCAGGTGGGGTACAAATCTCTTTTTCTTTTAGTGCGCTCTGGACAGATGGAGCGCACTAATCAGAGTCTGGAGACTTAAGATGTTTTGTCTCTGAGAACCAGGAGGAGTGGTCCTCGTTTTTGTCTCTGGCAGAGTTTGCCATAAATAATCATAGACAGGAGTCCACTGGGAAGTTGCCATTTTTTGGGGCATATGGGTTTCACCCGCAGTTTAGGCACATTTTCTGGTTCAGATACTTCTGGTATCCCTGAGGAAGAATGTTTTTCATCATCATTATCATCCATATGGCAGAGAATTCAAAATAATTTGATATTGGATTGAATATGGGCAACAAGTATAAACGTGTGGCTAACAGGAAACGTATGAATTGTCCGGACCTAAGAGTGGGTGATTTTGTGTGGCTGTCCACAAAAAATATTACGTTGAAGGTACCTTCTTGGAAGTTGGGTCCAAGATTTATTGGTCCATATAAGATCAGTGCCATTATTAATCCTGTAGCTTTTTGTTTAGAACTTCCTTGGGCTCTGAAAATACATAATGTTTTTCATAAATCTTTGTTAGAGATATGTGGAACCCTTGGAGCTGTGTTCCTTGCCATCTGCTCCTGTCATGGTGGACGGTAGTTTGGAATTCCAGATTGCCAAGATTATTGATTCTCGAGTCCTTCGTAGATCTCTTCAGTATCTTGTTCACTGGAAGTGTTATGGACCAGAGAAAAGGATGTGGGTACTGGCATCTGACGTAAATGCCAGTCGTTTGGTGAAAGCTTTTCACAGGTCTCACCCGGATAAGGTCGGTCCTGGGTGCCCGAAGGTCACCCATAAAAGGGTGGGTATTGTCACAGACGTACCGAGACATACGGACGTCCCAGCGACAGTGGGTGACAGAAAATCTGTGAGACTGGCAACACGTGCTTTGATTTGACAGGTTTCCTTTTGGATCAATCGACGTCTGTGTTGTTTCTGATACAGGCCACACCTATAACCTCCAGGTGTTGCTATTGTGGTCACTCAACTTTCCTTATTTATAGTTGCTTCTCCCACAAGGCTGTGAGGTTTATAGCTTCAGTGGTATCTGTGGTCTGCTGATGTTTGTTTCTCAGCTGAGTTCCTGTTGCTGCCATAGCTACTG
The DNA here is from genome assembly GCF_014858855.1 of Bufo gargarizans. NCBI lineage: Eukaryota > Metazoa > Chordata > Amphibia > Anura > Bufonidae > Bufo > Bufo gargarizans. Next base: position 88,359,723 of record NC_058084.1, on the reverse strand, counting down.
GAAAGTTAGCTGTTTCCTTTCCCTTTTGCATTTTGTTTTGGTTTATCTGTGTGTTGTTTTTCCCCTGCCATTTGTTGTAGGCCTAAGGGAGACTCCTGGTCGTCCTTTCTTTCTGGAGGAACAGGTAGTCTCAGTTCTGTCACTATCGCCAGGATCTTATAGGTTGAGTTAGGACTCTAGGGGGTCTGTTCTTACTGATAGCCAGTCAGGACTGTGTCTAGGGATTTGACTAGGAGGTGTCCTTCCTTTTTTGTGCAGTGTGGTGTCTCCCTCTCACACAAGGGCGTGACACAATATAAGCGTAAACAACGGCATAAATTAAAGTGCAACTTAACCCTTCAAAGTGCAATAAAGTAGGAAGTTCATGGCTTTGCATAGCAGCAATAAGGGCAAATGTTCACAAATGTGTTGTCACCACCAGACATCTGAGAAGCTCTGACAGACGTCCTTCAGAACCTCCTCCTTGAGGTTCCTTTTGTTTTGCTTTCATTTTCTCATCTCATTAGCCTCTCTCAGCTGTCATGTAGTTGCACTGATTGCATCCCTTTAAATCCCTTTCCATACTGCATCACTTTGCGGTTTATATTACTTCCTGGAGTGTGTGCATGCTGATGCTACTACTGAGTCTTCTACAGATAAGTTTTGTTCATTCATTTGTGTTTTCCTATTTGCTGGATCCCAGGTGACCCTGACTCCCTCCGTATCAAGTGTAGGGAGCCTGTGGTCGTGTCCCCTCACTATTATAGGGTCTTCAGGTGTTATACAGTCGAGGTACGAGGATATGCGATCATCTACCATTGAGATTTTCGCATAGGCTGAGCAGTTAGGGAGAGAGCCAGGTCTGTTGCAGGGCTCTCCCTTTTGTTACTTAGTTTTGGATCAAGTCAGTCGGATCTTCATTTTATGTCTTCTAGTTTTCTGTACACCTTCCGTGACATTATAAACCGCCAAAACCGTCTCAAGCATGGGTCTGGTTTCACTTTTGACTGAACACATGCAGGGTCTTTCATTGGAGGTAGCAGATCTCCGTAAGACTCTTTCTCAGTTTCAGGTGACCGGTTCAGCTTGCGTTCATGGAGTTTGTTCTGAGCCTAAGATCTCGCTCCCAGATACGTTCTCCGGGGGTAGTGAGAATTTTGTTTGTTTTGGAGAGGCTTGCAAACTCAATTTTCGCCTACTTCCCCATTCCTCTGGTGATGAGGAGCGAAGGGTGGGAATCATCATCTCGCTGCTCAGGGATAACGCTCAGTCCTGGGCCTTTTCGCTGCCGGTGCCCCTCCGTTCAGTGGATGATTTTTTTTTAGCCCTGGGTCAGATTTATGATGATCCGGATCGTATTGCTCTGGCTGAGTCTAGACTACGTCTTTTATGCCAGGGTAAACAGTCCGCAGAGATATACTGTTCAGAATTTCGGAGATGGGCAGCTGATACTGGTTGGAATGATGCTGCACTCCGAAGTCAATTTTGCCATGGTCTTTCAGAGGGATTGAAAGATGCATTTGCCTTTCACGAGAGACCTACCTTCTTGGACTCTGCCATGTCTCGGGCCGTTCGTATTGACAGGCATCTTAGAGAGAGAGGAGAGATCACTCCTTCCTGTCATACTCAGTCCAAGGACAGTGCGGCGGTCTCATTCAGTGCACAGGGGTCTCAGTCGCTCTCAATCCCCTCTGAGCAGGAGCCCATGCAGCTGGGTTTGATTGCCTCTGACAATAGACGATTCAGCCCTCATAGGAAGGTTTGTTTCTGTTGTGGGGGTATAAATCATTTGGCAAATGTTTGTTCCTCTAGGAGATTCAGGCAGTTTTTTGAGAGTAACAAAGTAACAAAAAGAAAAAAATCCTCCAAAAACTTTCCATCTGTTACTATTGGCAAGGTTGATGCGGAAATTGAAGGTTTTCCGTTTGCTTGTAGTTCCCATTTTGTCCTACCTGCCAGGATGGCGCTAGAGAGCAAGAACATTTTTTGTGAGATTTTTGTAGATAGTGAAGCAGCTGTCAATCTCATTGATAATCAATTTGCTATAACTCATGGTTTCCAGGTATGCACTTTGGGAAAGGATATACCTGTTTTTGCTATTGATTCCGTTCCACTTTCTCAGAAATCGTTAAAGGGCATAGTTCACAATATACGTTTGATTGTGAGTGATACTCATGTTGAGGATGTGTCATGTTTCGTCCTAAGCGGGTTGCCTACTCCTCTAGTGTTGGGGCTACCCTGGCTCACTAAACATAACTCCACCATTGATTGGCAAGCGAGGCAAATAAATGGTTGGAGTGACTTTTGCAGAGAGAATTGCCTCACGACATCTGTTTCTGAGGTTTCTACTAAGACTGTACCATCTTTTCTCTCTGAATTTTCGGATGTGTTCTCTGAGAGTGGTGTTCAGGACTTGCCCCCTCACAGGGAGTACGATTGCCCTATTAATCTCACCCCAGGCGCCAAGCTGCCTAAATCTCGTTTATACAATCTCTCCCAACCTGAAAGGGTCGCTATGCGTGCTTATATCTCTGAGAGTCTTAGAAAGGGACACATACGACCCTCGAAGTCACCTGTTGCCGCTGGTTTTTTCTTTGTTAAGAAAAAAGATGGTTCTTTAAGACCATGTCTGGATTTCAGGGATCTGAACAGTATCACAATTCGTGACCCTTATCTGCTTCCTCTGATCCCGGACCTGTTTAACCAGATTGTTGGGGCTAAAGCTTTTTCCAAGTTGGATCTAAGAGGGGCATACAACCTGGTCAGGGTCAGAGAGGGAGACGAATGGAAGACGGCCTCCAATACCCCTGAGGGCCATTTTGAGAATTTGGTTATGCCTTTTGGTTTGATGAATGCTCCAGCCGTCTTTCAGCATTTTGTGAACAGCATTTTTTATCATTTAATGGGGAAATTTGTATTAGTGTATCTAGATGACATTTGGATTTTTTCTCCTGATTTCAAAACTCATAAGGAACACTTACGTCGGGTCTTGCTCATCCTGCGGGAGAATAAATTGTACGCTAAACTGGAAAAATGTGTGTTTGCGGTTCCAGAAATTCAATTTCTGGGGTTTCTTTTCTCCGCTTCTGGTTTTCACATGGACCCCGAGAAGGTCCGCGCTGTGTTTGAGTGGGAGCTTCCTGAGAATCAGAAGGCGCTGATGCGTTTTTTGGGTTTTACCAATTATTACCGGAAGTTTATTCTGAATTATTCCTCTGTTGTTAAACCACTCACTGATATGACTAGAAAGAGGATAGATTTTTCCTCCTGGTCGGGTAGAGGCGCGTAAGGCCTTTTCTAATATCAAGGAGAGTTTTGCTTCCGCTCCCATCTTGGTACAACCTGATATTTCTCTACCCTTCATAGTTGAGGTTGATGCTTCTGAGGTGGATGTGGGTGCGGTCTTGTCTCAGGGTCCCTCTCCTGCCAAATGGCGACCGTGTGCCTTTTTCTCTAAGAAACTCTCCTCCGCAGAGAGAAATTACGATGGGGGAGATAGGGAGTTGTTGGCCATCAAGTTGGCTTTTGAGGAATGGCGCCATTGGCTAGAGGGAGCCAGACACCCTATTACCGTGTTTACTGACCATAAGAATCTGGCCTACTTGGAGTCAGCCAAGCGTCTGAACCCGAGACAGGCCAGATGGTCTTTGTTCTTTTCAAGGTTTAATTTTGTTGTCACGTTCCGCCCTGGGGTTAAGAATGTGAAGGCAGATGCCCTGTCACGTTGTTTTCCGGGAGGTGGGAATTTTGAAGACCCGGGTCCCATTTTGGCTGAAGGTGTGGTGGTCTCTGCTCTTTATCCTGAATTGGAGGAAGAGGTTCAGGTAGCCCAGTCAGAGGCTCCTGATCTTTGTCCTTCTGGGAGGTTGTTTGTGCCTCTCGCTTTAAGACACAAGATTTTTAAGGAACACCACAATACTGTCCTTGCTGGGCACCCGGGGGCAAGAGCCACAGTGGATCTCATCGCTCGGAGATTCTGGTGGCCGGCGCTTCGTAAGTCGGTTGAGGGTTTTGTGGCAGCCTGCGAGACCTGTGCTCGTGCCAAAGTCCCTCATTCACGGCCATCAGGTCCTCTCCTTCCGTTACCCATTCCTTCCCATCCTTGGACACATCTGTCCATGGACTTTATTACGGACCTGCCTCGTTCCTTGGGGAAGACTGTGATTCTGGTGGTGGTGGACCGTTTTAGCAAAATGGTGCATTTCATTCCTTTTCCTGGCTTGCCCAATGCTAAGACACTGGCGCAGGCATTTATTGATCACATTGTCAAATTGCACGGTATTCCTTCAGACATAGTCTCTGATAGGGGCACACAGTTTGTTTCCAGATTCTGGAAGGCTTTCTGTTCTCGCTTGGGGGTTCGGTTGTCATTCTCTTCTGCTTTCCACCCGCAGTCAAATGGTCAGAGCACGTCAATCAGAATCTGGAGACATATCTGCGCTGTTTTGTGGCGGAGAATCAGGAGGATTGGTGTTCTTTTTTGTCCCTTGCTGAGTTTGCTTCTCCTCGATTCTCCTCGTCTTTGTCATCTATTTGGCAAAAGATTCAGGATAATCTAAAGAGCATGTGTGAGAGATATAAGCGTGTGGCGGATAAGAGATGTGTGCCTGGTCCGGACCTGAATGTTGGTGATCTAGTGTGGTTGTCTACTAAGAATATCAAATTGAAGGTTCCCTCCTGGAAGTTGGGTCCTAAGTTTATTGGGCCTTACAAAATTTTGTCCGTCATCAATCCTGTTGCCTACCGTCTTGATCTTCCTCAGACTTGGAAGATCCATAATGTTTTTCATAAGTCCTTATTAAAACCTTATGTCCAACCCATTGTACCCTCGTCTTTGCCTCCTCCTCCGATTGTGGTTGATGGTAATCTTGAATTTCAGGTCTCTAGGATTGTGGATTCTCGTGTTGTCCGCGGTTCTCTCCAGTACCTCGTTCATTGGGAGGGTTATGGTCCTGAGGAGAGGATGTGGGTCCCAGTGACCGACATTAAGGCCACTTGTTTCATCAGGGCTTTCCATAGGTCCCATCCTGAGAAGGTGGGCTCTGAGTGTCCGGAGTCCACTCGTAGAAGGAGGGGTACTGTCACCACCAGACATCTGAGAAGCTCTGACAGACGTCCTTCAGAACCTCCTCCTTGAGGTTCCTTTTGTTTTGCTTTCATTTTCTCATCTCGTTAGCCTCTCTCAGCAGTCATGTAGTTTTACTGATTGCATCCCTTTAAATCCCTTCCCATACTGCATCACTTTGCGGTTTATATTACTTCCTGGAGTGTGTGCATGCTGATGCTACTACTGAGTCTTCTACAGATAAGTTTTGTTCATTCATTTGTGTTTTCCTATTTGCTGGATCCCAGGTGACCCTGACTCCCTCCGTATCAAGTGTAGGGAGCCGGTGGTCGTGTCCCCTCACTATTATAGGGTGTTCAGGTGTTATACAGTCGAGGTACGAGGATATGCGATCATCTACCATTGAGATTTTCTCATAGGCTGAGCAGTTAGGGAGAGAGCCAGGTCTGTTGCAGGGCTCTCCCTTTTGTTCCTTAGTTTTGGATCCAGTCAGTCGGATCTTCATTTTGTGTCTTCTAGTTTTCTGTACACCTTCCGTGACATGTATAGACTCCAAAGTACCCTTGCTCCAGGGCACTAAACCACAAGGACAGCCTTACTGTTGGAGAGTTTTGACAAATGAATCCCCATGTAAAACATAGCTCGCTAATTTGGGCAACATGAAACGGCCAAATCCCTTTTTCACTCTTATAACTGTAATTAGAACGGATTGTAATAATATGTTAAAAGTGAGTCTCTGACCTCTGGGATAAGTGGAGGACAAGGGGGTATTTACCTCCATAGACTTGCATGAGGCCACTAGAAATACCTGGACATACATATTCTTCTGTTTCCATCAGTCCAATTCACAGTGGGGCATATTTACTGTAAACGTAGAGCAAGATTCATCATAAGGGGTCTGTGTTACTGTAATTTCGGCATGTTTTATCAAATGTATGTTTGATAAGATCGGTGCATCTTTAAGTCTATCAGTGTAATGTATCAAGATGCGACTTTCTGAACTGAATTTTCTGGAGTATCTGCTTTTTTAGCCTTTTTTGTGACAAATGTATACAATTTCGTAGACCGTTGGCTAAATTTGCACGCAAAATATGTAGTGATTTTTCAATCTAATGTTATTTAATAATGTTCCTGCTGCAACACAGGACTGCAGTGGACTTTTTTGCAACTTTTAAAAAAGTTGCAAGTGATAAATTTAGCTAAAAATATAGCTCCACCAATAAAACATCCGTCTGACCCTTAGTAAATACAAACCACAAAAAAATAAAAAAAATGCTGCAAACATTTCCAGGGCTCCAGACTAAAAAATAAATATGCCATTGGCTCCTAACCTGAAAAATTTAGCAGCCAAATTAAAAATTTTTGTCGCCAACTAAATTTAAAATACATATAATTACGGTATAATAAAAAAATTAAAAAAGACATGTCTTACCTAGGGTTGTTACGATACCAAAATTTTGACTCTATTTCGACACGATAAAAAAGTATTGCGATACTCGATACCACGTGAAAAAAATAAAACACCCAAAAAGCCGCGTGCATTCCACATTTTATGGAACGTCTGGGCCATAATAGAACAGTCCGATCCTAATTTTTGTCAGGACAAGGTGACTAAAAAATGGCAAATTGTAGGGGTTTTTTTTGTTTTATTTTCTGTTACGGCGTTCACCACATAGGAGATATTTTTAAATATTTTAATAGTTCGCACTTTTTTGGGTGTGGTCATAAACTACCGTATGGGCACACTGCTATTTGGCTTTTGATGTGCAGATTTTGCTGGAATGGGTCTCGGAGACTCTGAGCCAATATATTTTGATCAAAACAGACCTGTGCTAAGGTGGTCTCAGTCAGCCAGGACCTACTCTAAAACTGTCTATGCCGTTGGGCATCTACATTCAGGAGAGCAGACCCTGCACGTATAGTGTGCTGCTTCTAGTTACCTCTGTGTAGATGCTCTCCTGAATGTAGATGCCCAACATAGGTAGATTTAAAGTAGGACCTGCCTGACTGAGACCACCTTGGCGCTAGTAGGTGGGCACAGATGTGTTTTGATCAAAATATATTGACTGAGAGTCAGGGCTTAGTCCATATATAATGTTTGCATGCATTGTGTTAGTGCATTATTTTCAGTAATTTTTCTTTTATAAATGTAGCCATGCACATCCGCATATTCATTTATTACATCGTGCAGGATGTTTTTTTTCAGTTTTTTTTCAGTTTTTTTTCCTGTGATTTTTGTTTAGTCTGTAGTATGCACTTAAAGGAGTAGCACTTTCAATTGTGAATGTGCATCTATTTTATCTTGGAAGCAGCACTTTTGTACACTTTTGCCTGGCCTATCCAACAGGCGACCCTGATTAGGTGGTACATATAGGTGTGTGTGCTCCTCCTCTCATTGGTTTCTTGGTGCACACAGAGGTGACAAGGAGCAGCACACTATATGTGTAGGGTCTGGTCTCCTGAATGTAGATGCCCAACGACATAGGTAGGTTTAGAGTTGGACCTGCCTGATTGAGACCATCTTGGCGCTGGTAGGCGGGCACAGATGTGTTTTGGCTGATAGTCTCAGATTTTATCATATCAGAATGAGGGCTTAGTCCATATAAAATGTTTGCATCTATTGTGTCAGTGCATTGCTTTCTGTGAATATTCTTTTAAAAAAAAACAACCAAAAAGTGACCCCCATTTTAGAAACTACACCCCTCAGAGAATGTACCAATAGGTGTAGAGAGCACTTTGAGCCCACAGCAAAAATGAAAGCACTGTAGGAAGTGCAAAGTCAAGAATTGCAATTTGTTGCTGTTTGGGTGCACTGCAGGCTTCAGAAGGGAAAGACCACCTTTTGTCTTTTGCAGCACATCTTTTGATGAATTGGTCTATGGGCGTCATGTTGCTTTTGCACAGCCCCTGGGGTATTTTTTTTATACTTTCTCTTGAGGGAGCAGTGTGAAGGCTTTTTTTATTTTTTCGGGATGAGTTGACATTATCATTGGTTCTATTTTGGGGTACATACAGCTTTTAAATAAAAATGTCACTTTTTGGGAAGCAGGATAAACAAAAATTCTGCCATTGCTTTTTGGGTTTTGTTATGTGATGTACTCTTTGAGAGAAAAAATGACGTTATCTTTATTCATCTGATCAGTACGAACACAGAGATACTAATTTTACATATGTATATTTTTACGTTTTTTGCTTCTTTTACACAATTAAAAAGATTTCTGTCAATGGACTTGTGTGAGAGCTTGTTTTTTGTGGGATGATTTGATGTTTTCATTGGTACCATTTTAGGGTACATAAATTTTTTTATTTTATTTGATGTAGGAGGTTACAAAAAAAATTGCTGTTTCGGCATAAGTTTTATTTTTTATTTTTTTATGGCATTCACCTGACAGAGTAGATCATGCAATATTTTATGGAGCAGGTCCTTACAGATGCAGTGATACCCAACATGTCTATTTTTTTTTTTCAAATGTTTCAGTGGTATATAATAAAAGCATTTTTTTTATGTTTTTGTTTTGCCATTTTCAGAGAGCCTTGTTTTTTTTTATTTTCTAGTTATGGTCTTGTGTACGAGCTCATTTTTTGCAATACCATTTTAGCATACAAACGAGGGATACTTTTTAAATGAGTCATATTATAATTTATGGGGGGAAAGAATGGCTGTTCTGGCATAGCTTTTATTTTTTTTAATGATGTTCACCTGATGCGGTAGACCAAATATGCCTATTTTTTATTTGTTTTCAAATTTTTTTCAATAGTAAATGGCTTGTTGGGGGGAAGGGGGTGATTTTTTTGCCACTTAAAACCTTTATTTTTCTAAAACTTAGTTTACACACGTTCGCAAAATGGGTTGGCATCCGTTACGCAATTTTGCGGAACAGGTGCGGAACTATTCATTTTCAATGGGGCCGGAATGTGCTGTCCGCATCAGCATTTGCGGATCCGCACTTCCGCTCCGCAAAACAATAGAACATGTCCTATTCTTGTCCGAAATTCGGACAAGAAAAGGCATTTTCTATGAGAGTGTCGGCGATGTGCGGTCCGCAAAATACGGAACGCACATTGCCGGTGTCTGTGTTTTTCAGATCCGCAAAACACATACGGACGTGTGAATTGACCCTTACACTGAAAGTCCGCCCATGAGACCCAGCCTGGGACTCACAGGCTTCGGGCTACAATAGCAACCATCATCACCCTGTGATCATATCAAGGGGAGACAATGGTGTTACAGAGGGAGCCCCCTCCCTCTGTAAACCTCCTAAATGCAGTGGTCAGCATTGACTGCGGCATCTAAGGCGTTAAACTGCCAGCTTTGGAGTTTTAACTGATGCCAGCAGTTACAGCTAACAGCTAGGCCACTGCAGTGATTGAGTGGGTATAGCTCCTGTTGTACGGCGTGGGTCCTTAACTCCGATCTGGATGTGTCGTATATATACTGGGGTACTACTGTGCCAGATCTATCACAGTTGCTGCTTCTGGATGATACATCTGGTGCATCTTGCCTTGTCTAACTTTACACCACTTATTTGTTGACCTAGCGTTCACTAAAAAAAGGTCCCAAAAGTTTGGCACGTTATTGCGCATTTTAAGGCATTTCTTGTGAAGTCACACCTCCTTTTCACTAAACCATGCCCCTTATTAGATGAAGCAAAAACAACTGTCTGAAACAATGTGCTGTGTCGTGCAAGGCTAGTTTTTTGGCACAAATTGCATCACAATTCTGGTGCATTTTCAAGAGTAAATCTGCCCCAAAGAGACCGTGCACTGAAGTCCCACCAGCATCCTGCAAACAGCAGGGGCTTATCTCAGGGGATGTGACATATAGTCCTTCAATCCGGTCAATCCCTTTAATAAATGGTCGGAGAAAGGTTGATACATCTTGACCCAATCTGGTGTGTCCATTTGAACAATAAAAATCAGATTCAGTCTCCACCTGCAGACCATGGGAAGCTTTACTTCTATCCATGTGCTCAGCTGTGTAGATGTGAGGTTGGGGTGGTGGTGGGGATGTAATTATATGTGTTAACCATGTAAATAAATCAAAGCAAACATTATATCAGGGCTGGTCTGACAGTGGTCCTAGCACACCCAGGAGTACGGCACCAGCCAATGTCCCTATAGCTGTGTGTGAAGAGCTGGCTGTGGACTAAAGATACTGGGCCAAAGGACTTACAGCGGAATCCACAGCTTTAAGCGATGTGAACTTATTTCAGCACAAGCGTTATGTTGAGTTTTATTTTTGTGGTTTATAAGGTGTAAATTGTGATTCACGTCTGGATTCCCTCGACCTCCAGACCCTGTAGCTTCACTGGAGAATTTGGAAGAGACACCTTGGGAGACACAGTCCACACATACACACTCCATGCTCATCCAGACCCTGGAACCATGAGGTGAGATGTGCTGGTCGGACCTTACATTCACATAAGGTCAGGGACGATATTGGTAATTAGAGTAAAGCAATCATTCCATTAGCCTCGTGCCTCGAGGGCCTCAATTAAGCCACTATACTCCCAGCCAGTAGTGCCATTATGAGGATGGTGACGGGTAGACTCAGTGGTGCAGTCCCCATAGGGAGTCTCACATGTAGTCTCAGGTGAGGGGCTTGGCCTCAGGGGAATACATCTGCCATTACCCAGCATTGGGGGAGGTGTTCCCTGGAGGATGAGCCTGAACCCCGAGGGTGGCATTGGTACTTAAGACACTGACTGAGAGATGATGGGTTGTTGCTGATTGGAGTTGGATCTATGCTCTTAGGTTTTGGTGTCTGTGGTCTGGATAAGCATCGGCTGTGACTGCAAAATATATTGGTGGGTCATACTAAAGCTGTGGGTCAACCTAAAAAGTTGGGAGACAGTGGGTATAGCCTGGTACGGAACTAAATGTCCGAGCTCGGGATATCGTGAACTGTGTCTCGGAGGGTTTCAGTCCGAGTGTCTGGGGCATCTATCTGCATGTGCTGAATAATGGTGGATGAAAGAATAAAGACAGTTGCATCATTATCCTCATTAGGTGATTAATACAACCAACGTACCCACATCTTCTCACTGTGCTGCCACATTGTCTCTTTAACATTGCCATCCACAATAACAACAGCCGTGTCAATACCAAAATAAGATTTAGTCATCACTCTTTCTTCAGATCCATTTTAAAAGAAAGTTCTGGCCAGTACTTAGATTTTTATTAGTACTAGGGCTTTGTTTGACCATCAGGCCGTGGGCCCCTAGTGATTTATGGGGCCTCGAGCAGAGTTAATTTCACTGAATTGTCAGTCTGCATATGCATTACAGATAAAAATTTACTGAAACTGGAGTTCTAGGTTTACACAGGTCATGATGAGGTCATGATACGGTTAGGGAATGCATGTGGTTACCGTATGTACAATCAAGCTTTTAGGGTGTGTTTCTTGACCACGATCATTTGTGTACTGTTGTTTGCATTGTTGTGAATTTTGCTGGTTCTTTAACATTCTGCTGAACTTTAAATAGTAATATCTACGTTAAAGGTATGGACCACTGACCTATACTGCGTGCGGCTGAACAACTGTATAGCCAATGCGGTCAACAGCACGTCAATCAGATGCAGTCATCACAACTTGGAAAGTGACAGTTCTATCTCAGAAACCTATTTTCCCGTTGACTTCTATTGGTATAGAAGATGCTGCGGCTCCTAACCACTTCATGACCACATCACGACTGTGCCGTGTGGTCACACTCTTTGTGCACTCAAGTGAATGCAAAGGGAGGATTTCTGCAGTGTGTATTAGAGAGTAAATGGATAAATGTCTGAGTGGATGTCCATGCGTCTGTCAGTGGACTTCAACAGGACCAAAGCAGCACATGCTTCTGTTGTCTTTCCATTCACCCATGGTCAGTGAAAAAAGAAGGATGTGTGAAAAAACACATTAAAATCAATGAATATGTGTGCTATCTATGGAGAACCGTCGTGTGAAAAAGGCCTGACCAAACTCCAACTAAAACATGGATGTGTGAATTAGGCCAAAGGCCAAGCTTGGTTGGGTTACAATAAAACATCACGACACATCCACCAAGCTGAAGACCCCAAATTCTTTAGACTGTAATATATTTTATCCAGGCTTATCTTTCTAACACTTTATGTATCTCCTATATGTTCTATAGAGATAACCGTTCTAGAAAATCGTTCCTCAAGAACCACGTGAGTCACATCACAGATAAAACCAACTCTAGAACTCAATGGGGGACAGCACCACATAGCGATTGCTCCAATTTAAATATGATTAAAGAGAAATTCCCATTCACTAAAGGCCCCTTTACATGGGCCGAGAATTGCCTAAATCAAGAACCCTCGTTACTATGAATGCTCGTTAGCGATAATCTGGCAGTGTGAATGCACCGCCGATCACCAGATGAACGAGCAAAATACTCATTCATCGGGTAATTATATTGTTTGTGCAAACATAAAAATCCTTGTTTCCTGACAGTAGATATGTAGACATGATCTGCTGCCGGGAAACAACAAGACAGTATAGGGAAGAGCGATGGCATTAGTGTTTGATCCTCCTCATACTCTGGAGGAGATAGCTGCATTTAAATAATGGTCTCCTCCACTAGTGACCAGCAGATATTCGGGAAGGAACGCTTCCCTCCCACTCTGCTGGTACCTTTACACTTCACATCTGGTCTCTCCAGTAAGATGGAACTGTGGTGAAACCTCAAGAAAAATGCCTCCAGTGAACTTGGTATAATACTAGTATCAACCCTAGTGAAAGTAAGAGCGGACAGCCTGAATATAATGAGTGATTCACTATATTCCAGTTCCAGCTTCCCCTACGACACAAGAGGAAACTAAAGCTCCAGAGTTCCTTTCTGCTTTTGCTTTAGTCTATATGGCAGATCCTTCCAGGACCCAGGACCAAATAAAACAATGATTTGGACAAGGGGGACTTACTGATCCTTCTAGTGAATGCAGCCACTGTTTACATGATGAGTAGATGTGAGAAGCTGTGGTTACATGACGCGGTGCACAGCCCGTCCTTCAACCACCGTTCACCACAACAAAAACGAATGGAAAGATTTTTTATTTCCTGGAAGCAGATTCAGACGGAGAAGTGCCAAGGCTTCTCCCATCCCTCTCCAACACTCCCCCCCCCCCCCCCCGGCCACTCACTTCTAGTCTTTAAAGGCAACTTGGAGATATTGGCAGCATCTTACATAGAGGTCCAAGGTGCATCTCGAGCTAAGAAATGGACGTGTGTAACACAACTGTGTGCACCATGAATGTTATGGGGCACACATATAAGGTTGGTGTCACACATAGGTTTTTGAGGGGTTTTGTGGTTCTTGGGGTTTTTATTAGAGCATTTTTAGTTAAAAACCAAAAACACCAACTCCAGATGTTGCATGGAAGTCTATGGGAAATATTAAATGCTGCGCACACAAGCATTTTTGGTAGTTTTTTCACTCTTGAGGTGCGTTTTTTGGGGGGGTTAGTCAATGATGCTTCTTTTAAATTGCAGTATGCTCCAACACTGGCTTTTTTTTTCTATCATTGCCTGTTTTTTATCCCATAGACCTCCATTTGTTTTTTATATGCTATGGGTGTTGGCATTTTTTATGGTGTTTTTAGTACCAATGTATTTTCCTCACACAACTCTACAGAGGAAGTAACATTACAGGGGGTGTATACTTTGGTGCATATACAGTACAGACCAAACGTTTGGACACACCTTCTCATTCAAAGAGTTTTCTTTATTTTCATGACTATGAAAATTGCATATTCACACGGAAGGCATCAAAACTATGAATTAACACATGTGGAATTATATACTTATCAAAAAAGTATGAAACAACTGAAAATATGTCATATTCTAGGTTCTTCAAAGTAGCCACCTTTTGCTTTGATTACTGCTTTGCACACTCTTGGCATTCTCTTGATGAGCTTTAAGAGGTAGTCACCTGAAATGGTCTTCCAACAGTCTTGAAGGAGTTCCCAGAGATGCTTAGCACTTGTTGGCCCTTTTGCCTTCACTCTGCGGTCCAGCTCACCCCAAACCAACTCGATTGGGTTCAGGTCCGGTGACTGTGGAGGCCAGGTCACCTGGCGCAGCACCCCATCACTCTCCTTCATGGTCAAATAGCCCTTACACAGCCTGGAAGTGTGTTTGGGGTCATTGTCCTGTTGAAAAATAAATGATGGTCCAACTAAACGCAAACCGGATGGAATAGCATGCCGCTGCAAGATGCTGTGGTAGTCATGCTGGTTCAGTATGCCTTCAATTTTGAATAAATCCCCAACAGTGTCACCAGCAAAGCACCCCCACACCATCACACCTCCTCCTCCATGCTTCACGGTGGGAACCAGGCATGTAGAGTCCATCCGTTCACCTTTTCTGCGTCGCACAAAGACACGGTGGTTGGAACCAAAGATCTTTGACTCATTAGACCAAAGCACAGATTTCCACTGGTCTAATGTCCATTCCTTCTGTTCTTTAGCCCAAACAAGTCTCTTCTGCTTGTTGCCTGTCCTTAGCAGTGGTTTCCTAGCAGATATTCTACCATGAAGGCCTGATTCACACAGTCTCCTCTTAACAGTTGTTCTAGAGATGTGTCTGCTGCTAGAACTCAGTGTGGCATTGACCTGGTCTCTAATCTGAGCTGCTGTTAACCTGCGACTTCTGAGGCTGGTGACTCGGATGAACTTATCCTCCGCAGCAGAGGTGACTCTTGGTGTTCCTTTCCTGAGGCGGTCCGCATGTGAGCCAGTTTCTTTGTAGCGCTTGATAGTTTTTGTGACTGCACTTGGGGGCACTTTCAAAGTTTTCCCAATTTTTCAGACTGATTGACCTTAATTTCTTAAAGTAATGATGGCCACTCGTTTTTCTTTACTTAGCTGCTTTTTTCTTGCCATAATACAAATTCTAACAGTCTATTCAGTAGGACTATCAGCTGTGTATCCACCTGACTTCTCCACAACGCAACTGATGGTCCCAACCCCATTTATAAGGCAAGAAATCCCACTTATTAAACCTGACAGGGCACACCTGTGAAGTGAAAACCATTTCAGGTGACTACCTCTTAAAGCTCATCAAGAGAATGCCAAGAGTGTGCAAAGCAGTAATCAAAGCAAAAGGTGGCTACTTTGAAGAACCTAGAATATTACATATTTTCAGTTGTTTCACACTTTTTTGTTATGTATATAATTCCACATGTGTTAATTCATAGTTTTGATGCCTTCAGTGTGAATCTACAATTTTCATAGTCATGAAAATAAAGAAAACTCTTTGAATGAGAAGGTGTGTCCAAACTTTTGGTCTGTACTGTAGGTTTAGAGAAATTATCTATTCCTAGCCAGGCAAGGGGTGTGGCTTATTGGAAAGTGAATGTGGCTTTGTGGGAAAGGGGTGGAGCCTAATATCCAACATTTAGGGGGAGATTTATCATTGCATTTGCGCCTGAAAAGTGGCAGTAAAAAGTAGCAGACTTTTTGAATAATTGTTGCACCTATCAGTTTTAGGCTGCCCTCGCCACTTTCCCTAAAGGAGGCATGGCAAGGGTGGGCAAAAAGGCGTGACCAGTACCCTGACAAATTTATCTTTATTTGCGCCAGTTTTCTGGCGCAAATAAAGGCAGAAATCTATGGCAGCTCTGAGCCGTCAGAGATTTCTGTTTAGGCGCATGGACTGCAGGAGCATGCGCCTAATTTATGACAAGGCGTGGGGCGCATCCTCCAGCGGCACAGGGGATATAAAGGTCGATGCAGCAAGCGCTTGTCTTGATACATTTCCCCCTTAGTGCCAAAATTGCGCCACATTTCTGTGTAAAATTGTATCTCAAACTAAACCAACCAATGTTTATTTGGAGCGTCTGCTTGGTTTGAAGCCAATTTCTTTGGCGACAAGTTGCCTGAAATACATATGGATTTTTCAATCCAAAGGCTAATCATATTAGTACAAAGGCTCCATCAGTTTGTGCACCACCAGGGGATTGGAGCACACTTGAGAGCAGGGGCGTAACCATAGTGGAAGCGGCTGCTATGGGCCCGAACTCAGAAGCCGAGCGTCCGGGAGGGGGATTGAAAGTTTTTATTGTCAGGGCCCCTCAACAGTATTAGGGCTCATGCACACGGCCATTGCTCGGCTGTTCCGTGCATTGGGGACCGCAATTTGCGGTCCCCAATGCACGGGCAAAACCAGTTCGGTTTCCACAGACAGATGCAGACCCATTCAACTTGAATGCGTCAGTGATCCGTCCGCAACGCAAAAAAATAGAACTTTTTTTTTTGCAGTGCGGAGACACGGAGAGAAATCCTACGGAAGCACTCCATAGTGCTTTAGTTTGGTTCCGTGCCTTCGTTCCATTCCGCACTTTCCGGATTGCGGACCCATTCAAGTGAATGGGTCCACATCTGTGATGCGGTGAGCACACAGCTGGCGCTGGCATACTGTGGCCGCAATAAGGGCATGGCCAGGCAACGGGGCGTGTGCATGAGCCCTTATACAGTGACATACAATATATACATGTAGGAAATGGATGGGGCGGCTGCCAGGCCTGGTCCGAGAGAGCGATCTTGACTAACCTCAGGAGTGAGGGTTGCACGGGAGGAGGGAGTTGCATTCGTAGGGAGGTATTTAAAAATTTGCCGTGGAGCCCAGTCAGTACTAGTTACGCCACCGCTTGTGACTTTTTGCAAAAAAAAAGACAAATCTAGCTAAAAATGTAGCTCCGCCCACCGAACACCCGGCTGACCTGTAGTGAATGCATACAACCCAAAAAATGGCTCAAATATGTCATAAATTTGTCACAAACGGTTACTCCAAAATCACTCCACTTTTCTGGAACAGGTCACTTGATTCCTTATGCCCTAAGATTACACCATTTACAGGTTTAGTAAATCTGGGCTACTACATGGGCAAAAACTAAATTTTTGGCCCCAAAAAAACACACAACACAAAACTGTGTGGGGCAGAACTCTGAGGCTAAATGCATACGATCAGAGTTGCGCACTGTAGGTCATGTACATTGTATTCTATCAGAATTTGAAATTCTAAATGCACACGATGCAGATTTTTTTCCGGCGGGTTTTGACCTGCGGTGCGGATTTTAAAATCCGCAGCATGTCAATTTATTTAATTTTTCCTGACCGGCTTTTCCTCATTTACTTAGTAAAATCCGCAGGCGGAAAATCCACACCGAATCCGCACGCAAATCTGCACCAATTGATGCGAATTGACCGCACAGATTTGCGTGCGAACACCTGCGGATTTCAGTGTGGATTCTCCGCACATGAATCCTGAACGTGTGAATTTTCCCTTAAAGTGTTACGAGCCGTCATACTAACGTGACAAGTCCATATGAACGTCCTCGGATATAAGAGGACTACACCACATAACCACTCAGAACTCCCATCGCCGCAGGGGTGCAAACTGCCTGCAAACTCCTGAATACAGCACTTTGTCCAGGGCCATTTTTGGAGGAACTTGTGCGGATTATTTTGATTGTACTTACATTCATTTTACAGTTCACAGTAAAATACACTTCGGTTTCCCCATCACTATTCGGATATAACGACAAATATCACATATCATCCTCACGGTTCGTTAAAGGGGTTGTCTCACTTCAGCAAATGGAATTCATCATGTAGAGAAAGTTAATACAAGGAACTTACTAATGTATTGTGATTGTCCATATTGCCTCCTTTGCTGGCTTCTTTCGTTTTTCCATCACATTATACACTGCTCATATCCAGGGGTTACGACCACCTCTGTAGAGCAGATACAAGGCGGTCAGGGCGGGAGATGCTGCGCATGCGTGCCTATGTGCGCTCCCACAGTCCTGGGCACCAGAGAGGCTAGAGCGCGTTTTCCTATAGCGTGCAAGCACGACCACCGCTGCTGGATTACAGTGTGGTCGTAACCATGGAAACGAGCAGTGTATAATGTGATGGAAAAATTAATCCAGCCAGCAAAGGAGACAATATGGACAATCGCGATACATTAGTAAGTGCCTTGTATTTGCTAAAGTGAGACAACCCCTATAAGTTTTTTTTAAAGGCATCTGTAAAAAGTTTTTGCTGTACCTGATATTTGCAATACATTGTCCAGTAAAAAAAAAAAAAAAAGAATAAAAAAGAATTTCTTCAATTCCTTGTATGGCCGTGATACTCAAAGACAAAGCATAACATCCCCCACATTAACATAATTTTTGCAGGAGCTAATTCGCTGTTTTATATGCCAGCTGCTGAGATTTATCAAACTGGTGTAAAGTAGAACTGACTTAGTTGCCCATAGCAACCAAACAGATTCCACCTTTCATTTTGCACAGCTCCATTGGAAAATGAAAGGTGTAATCTGATTGGATGCTATGGGCAACTAAGCCAGTTCTACTTTACACCAGTTTGATACATCTCCTGGCAGAGCCTGTATTGTCAGATACAGGACTGCATAATAACATCTGGGAATACACATGTAGCAGAGCTGAATTTGCAAGCTCTCAATGAACCTAATCCAGTAAATGTAAGTGCAGTCACAGGCAAAACCACACAGTGATGTCACAGCTATTAACACACTGTGCAAATGGCAAACTCACCTCTGCTGCCTCTGCAACCGAATGGGAGTTGTATGGGAAGACTGAAGACTATTAGCTGTCTCTGAACTTTTTCTTTTGTTTGCACTTCTTTTCTTCAGCCTGGAGTTCTCAAGTTCTTGTGAACCTACAAGACCCAGCCTCAGGGGCTCCTCTGTGGGTCACACAGCATAGGTTGCACTAATCCTATAGTCTGGTATCTGCACAGACCATAACCCCCATCATGTAACCAGCAGAGCTCGGCACTCTCCAGGGCACTTACCTGCTCCTAGGGAAGAAGGAGACCCTGACAGCCCGGCTCCTGACACACAAGCAGACGTCTACATCCAGTGACCACCAGAAGGAAGAGTGCCCTTCATCAGGCATGGAAGGACCCGCCCCTCCTCCCCACCAGGGCCAGTGACCGGGCACACAGGCTGACAGGGCATGCCAAAGCTTCAGAGGTGGGAGGAGGAGAAGTCCCTGTGTTATTCCAGTCCGCAGATGTGGAAAGTCAGGCTGCACACATCTGGAGGAGCAGAAGACTTCTTCTACCTTGGAGCAAATCTGTGCCAGGTCCTTACATGCATGGAGGAGGGAGGAGAACTTTTAACTTTTGTATCACTGACATGGTGACTGTTTCCAGCATCCAGAAGATGGAGGAGAAAGGAAGGTCCCACTGAAATACATGCATGTCTGTAAGATGTCAGGAGGCTGGAGAGGAGGACCGTCTGCTGCAATCAGTTGTATGTCCTCTTGTTACTACCACAGTACTTCCCAAGGAGCGAACATCTGTCAGCAGTTTTCTCATGTATATAAAGCACCTCACAGCACACATAATGACTGCACCTTATAGGACATCTGTCAGCAGTTTTCTCATGTATATAAAGCACCTCACTGCACACATAATGACTGCACCTTAGAGGGCATCTGTCAGCAGTTCTGTACCTATGACACTGGCTGACCTGTTACATGTGCACTTGGCAGCTGAAGGCATCTGTGTTGGTCCCATGTTCATATGTGCCTGCATGGCTGAGAAAAATGAAATAGATAAAATATATCCGGGCCCTGTTAAAGTGCACAAGGGCGCAGCAGTTGCAGAGAGAGCAGAGCCTCTAGGTGTAATGGTAACGGCCCCGTTGCTCCTAGATGCTCATTTGCATATATGAAAACATCATTTTTCTCAGCAATGCGGGCACATATGAACATGGGACCAACACAGATGCCTTCAGCTGCCAAGTGTACATGTAACAGGTCATCCAGTGTCATAGGAACAAAACTGCTGACAGACATGCAACAGTGCCTGAAACGCCCGAAAAGTGCCATTTGGAGATGATAAATGGAGTGTGCATGCTCAACCTGGATGGAGGAACGGGACCTCAGTTCTTAGGATCGGTGGGAGTCCCAGTGGTTAGACCCCACCAATCAGTTAGTTATGCCCTATCCTGTGGATAGGGGATGACTTTTAAGCTTTGAAAAACTACTTTAATCCCTTAAGGACCCTGCCATATTTCACCTTAAAGGAAACCTGTCACCATGATTTTGCGCATAGAGATGGGGACATGGACTGCTAGATGGCCACTAGCACATCCGCAATATCCAGTCCCCATAGCTCTGTGTGCTTTTATTGTGTTATGCGAATGACCTGATATGAGTCCTGTAGCCGGAGATGAGTCAAGCAGAAAGGAGCCCAGCACCGCCCCGCGTCCTCTGAATCTCCTCCTTGCTGGCTGACGTCACAGAGCTGGAGCGCCGAAATCTCGCGATGCGCGAGCTAGCGCATGCGCAGTGTTGGCATCATGTTCATTCCCTGTACTGGCATCAGCACAGGGAACGAACTACGCATGCGCTAGCTCGCGCATCGCGAGATTTCGGCGCTCCAGCTCTGTGACGTCAGCCAGCAAGGAGGAGATTCAGAGGACGCGGGGCGGTGCTGGGCTCCTTTCCGCTTGACTCATCTCCGGCTACAGGACTCATATCAGGTCATTTGCATATGGATAAAAACTGATTTTTAACACAATAAAAGCACACAGAGCTATGGGGACTGGGTATTGCAGATGTGCTAGTGGCCATCTAGCAGCCCATGTCCCCAGCTCTATGCACAAAATCATGGTGACAGGTTCCCTTTAAAGAGGACCTTTCATCTGGCAAAACATTGTGAACTAAGTATCATGATATATACAGCAGCGCCCAGGGATCCCACTGCACTTATTATTTCCGGGGCGCCGCTCCGTTCTCCCGCTATGCCCTCCGGTATGTTCGGGGACTTGGTTATAGTAGGCGGAGACTTAGGGGACTTGGTTATAGTAGGAGGAGACTGCCCTTGTTCTCCTGGGCTTCTTCTTCTAACATTCTGTAGCGCTGGCCAATCGCAGCGCAGAGCTCACAGCCTAGAAGAAGGAGACGCCCAGCAGAACAAGGGCAGACTCCGCCTACTATAACCAAGTCCCCTAAGTCTCCGCCTACTATAACCAAGTCCCCGAACATACCGGAGGACATAACGGGAGAACGGAGGGGCGCCCAGGGATAATAGTAAGTGCAGTGAGATCCCCGGGCGCCACTGTATATGGCATGATACTTAGTTCACAATGTTTTGCCAGATGAAAGGTCCTCTGACATGTGTCACTTTATGTGGTGATAACTTTAAACCGCTTTTACTTATCCAGGCCATTCTGAGATTGTTTTGTTGTCACATATTGTACTTCATGACACTGGTAAAATTGAGTCAAAAAAGTTCATTTTTATTTATGAAAAATTACCAAATTTACCAAAAATTTCAATTTCTCTACTTTTATAATCGATAGTAATACCTCCAAAAATAGTTATTACTTTACATTCCCCATATGTCTACTTCATGTTTACATCATTTTGTGAGTGCCATTTTATTTTTTGGAGACGTTAGAAGGCTTAGGGTCCATTCACACGTCCTCAATTCTGTTCCGCATTCCATTCCCGTTAGGCATTTTCTATCAAGTGCCGGCGATGTGCGGTCCGCAAAATGCGGAACGCACATTGCCAATGTCCATGTTTTGCGTATCCGTGGATCCGCAAAACACACACGGACGTGTGAATGGACCCTTAGAAGTTTAGAAGCAAATCTTGAAATTGTTCAGACAATTTTCCAAACCTACTTTTTAAAGACCAGTTCAGGTCTGAAGTCACTTTGTGAGGCTTACATAATAGAAACCAACCAAAAATGACCCCATTTTAGAAACTACACCCCTCGAGGTATTTAAAACAGATTTTACAAACTTTGTTAACCCTTAAGGTGTTCCACAAGAATTAATGGAAAATGGAGATTAAATTTAAGAATTTCACTTTTTTGGCTGATTTTCCATTTTAATCCATTGTTTCCAGTAACAAAGCAAGGGTTAAGGCCTCATGCACACGACCGTTGTGTGCATCCGTGGCCGTTGTGCCGTTTTCCGTTTTTTTTCACGGACCCATTGACTTTCAATGGGTCCGTGGAAAAATCGGAAAATGCACCGTTTGGCAGCCGCATCCGTGAGCCGTGTTTCCTGGCCGTGAAAAAAATATGACCTGTCCTATTTTTTTCACGGCCAACGGTTCACGGGCCCATTCAAGTCAATGGGTCCGTGAAAGAACACGGATTCACACAAGATTGGCATCCGTGTCCGTGATCCGTGGCCGTAGGTTTTAGTTTCATACAGACGGATCCGAAGATCCGTCTGCATAAAAGCTTTTTCTGATCTAAGTTTTCACTTCGTGAAAACTCATTTCCGACAGTATATTCTAACACAGAAGCGTTCCCATGGTGATGGGGACGCTTCTAGTTAGAATACACTGCAAACTTTGTACAAGACTGCCCCCTGCTGCCTGGCAGCACCCGATCTCTTACAGGGGGATATGATAGTACAATTAACCCCATCATATCCCCCTGTAAGAGATCAGGGCTGCCAGGCAGCAGGGGGCAGACCCCCCCCCCCCTCCCCAGTTTGAATATCATTGTGCGGCCCCCCCCCTCCCCTGTTGTTAACTCGTTGGTGGCCAGTGTGCGCACCCCCCTCCCTCCCTCCCTCTATTGTTTTAATACATTGGGGCCAGTGTGCGCGCCCCCCCCAACCCCCCCTCCCTCCCTCTATTGTTTTAATACATTGGGGCCAGTGTGCGCGCGCCTCCCTCCCTCTATTGTTTTAATACATTGGGGCCAGTGTGCGCACCCCCCCAACCCCCCCCCCCCCCCCTCCCTCCCTCTATTGTAATCATCATCGGTGGCAGCGGAGTAGAAGATTTTCATACTTACCTGGCTGCTGGCTGCTGCGATGTCTGCGTCCGGCCGGGAGCTCCTCCTACTGGTAAGTGACAGGTCTGTGCGGCGCATTGCTGTCACTTACCAGTAGGAGGAGCTCCCGGCCGGACGCAGACATCGCAGCAGCAAGAAGCAGGTAAGTATGAAAATCTTCTACTCCGCTGCCACCGATGATGATTACAATAGAGGGAGGGAGGGGGGGGGGGGTTGGGGGGGTGCGCACACTGGCCCCAATGTATTAAAACAATAGAGAGAGGGAGGGAGGGGGGGTTGGGGGGGCGCGCGCACACTGGCCCCAATGTATTAAAACAATAGAGGGAGGGAGGGGGGGTTGGGGGGGCGCGCGCACACTGGCCCCAATGTATTAAAATAATAGAGGGGGGGTTGGGGGGCGCGCGCACACTGGCCCCAATGTATTAAAACAATAGAGGGAGGGAGGGGGGTGCGCACACTGGCCACCAACGAGTTAACAACAGGGGAGGGGGGGCCCACTGGCCACCAATGAGTTAAAAACAGGGGGGGGGGGTCTGCCCCCTGCTGCCTGGCAGCACCTGCCAGGCAGCAGGGGGCAGTCATGTACACAGTTTTTTTGTATATTCTAACCTGAAGCGTCTCCATCACCATGGGAACGCCTCTGTGTTAGAATATACTGTCGGAAATGAGTTTCACGATGTAGCTCATATCCGACAGTATATTCTAACATAGAGGCGTTCCCATGGTGATGGGGACGCTACAAGTTAAAATATACCATCGGATTGGAGAAAACTCCAATCCGATGGTATAACAGAACTCCAGACTTTACATTGAAAGTCAATGGGGACGGATCCGTTTAAAATGGCACCATATTGTGTCAACATCAAACGGATCCGTCCCCATTGACTTGCATTGTAATTCAGGACGGATCCGTTTGGCTCCGCACGGCCAGGCGGACACCAAAATGACTTTTTTTTCATGTCCGTGGATCCTCCAAAAATCAAGGAAGACCCACGGACAGAAAAACGGTCACGGATCACGGACCAACGGAACCCCGTTTTGCGGGCCGTGAAAAAAAACTGTCGTGTGCATGAGGCCTAACAGTCAAACAAAACTCAATATTTATTGCCCTGATCCTGTGGTTTACAGAAACACGCCATTTGTGATTGTAAACTGCTGTACGGGCACACGGCAGGGCGCAGAAGGAAAGGAACACCATATGGTTTTTGGAAGGCAGTTTTAACTGGGATAATTTTTAGCTGCTATCCCCTAGAGTAGAAACTTCAGAAATGTGACCCCATTTTGGAAACTACGGGATAAGGTGGCAGTTTTGTTGGTACTATTTTAGGGTACATATGATTTTTGGTTGCTCTATATTACACTTTTTGTGAGGCAAGGTGACAAAAAATAGCTCTTTTGGCACCGTTTTTTTTTTTGTTATTTACAACATTCATCTGGCAGGTTAGATCATGTGGTATATTTTATAGAGCAGGTTGTTAGGGACGCAGCAATACCAAATATGACTACCTTTTTTGGTTGTTTGTTTCAGTTTTACATAAAGCATTTTTGAAAAAAAAGATTTTTTAGTGTCTCCAAATTCTGAACGCCGTATTTTTATATTTTTTGGGTGACTGTTTTATGTAGGGGCTCATTTTCTTCGGTATGAGATGTGGGTTTGATTGGTACTATTGTGGGGTGCTTATGAATTTTTGATCGCTTGGTATAACACTTTTTGTAATGTAAGGTGACAAAAAATTGCTTTTTTGACACACTTTATTTTTTTTTTTTACAGTGTTCACCTGAGGGGTTAGGTCATGTGATATTTTAATACAGTAGGTTCTTACGGATGTGGAGATACCTAATATGTCTACTTTTTTTTATTTATTTAAGTTTTACGCAATAATATCATTTTTTAAACAAAATAAAAATGTTTGTGTCTTCATAGTCTAAGAGACATAGTTTTATTTTATTTTTTGGGGCGATTGTCTTAGGTAGGGTATGATATTTGCAGGATGAGATGACGGTTTGATTGGCACTATTTTGGGGTGCATATGACTTTTTGATCGCTTGCCATTACACTTTTTGTGATGCAAGGTGAAAAATAATGGTTTTTTTAACACCGTTTTTATTTTTACGTTGTTCATCTGAGGGGTTAGGTCATGTTATATTTTTAAACAGCAGGTTCTTACGGACGCGGCAATACCTAATATGTATACTTTTTAAATTTACTTAAGTATTACACAATAACAGCATTTTTGAAACAAAAAAAATTATGTTTTAGTGTCTCCATATTCTGAGAGCCATAGTTTTATAAAATTTTTGGGTGATTGTCTTAGGTAGGGGCTCATTTTTTGCGGGATGAAGTAACTGTTAGATACAATTTGGGGGGCATACGCCTTTTTGATCACTTGGTGTTGCACTTTTAGTGATGTAAGGTGACCCAAAAATGTTTTTTAGCACAGTTTTTATTTTTTGATGGTGTTAACCTGAGGGGTTAGGTCATGTAATATTTTTATAGAGCTGGTCGATACAGACGCGGCAATACCTAACATGTCTACTTTTTTCCCCCTATTCTTTTACACATTTTTTTTACTTTATTTAGGGAAGAGGACACTTTTTTTTTACTTTACTTACTTTAAATTTTTTTCATTTTTATTTTTTTGTAACTTTTTTACGCTTTTTTTTTGGCCCACTCTGGAACTTCAACTTTTAGGGGTCTGATCCCCTTTACAATGCATCATAATACTTCTATATCGTGATGCATTGGCTGTAAGTGTATTACCAGAGTAATACACTTACAGCCTGCTTCCTGTGAGATCCAGGGGGGGGGGGGGCTGGATCTCACAGTCTCTCCCGGAAGGCAGCCACGATGCCTAAGGAAGGCATCGGGCTGCCGTCCCTGCCATCGGGTCCCCATGACAGCTGCGCGGGGACCCAATGGCTGCTTTTTCCCTCCCTCCACAAATCGCATGTGCCGCGGTCAGCGCTGACCGTGGCACATCAAGGGTTAATGTGCCCGCATTGGTGATTTCACCGATGCCGACGCATGCAGCAGGTGTCCGGCTATCAGTGCTGGACCCCTGCCGCGGATCAGGTGGGCACATCTTCTGCACCCACCTGATCACAGCATCGTACATGTATGGCACAGGTCCTTAACTACTTCACATCCAGGCCATTTACCCCCTTCCTGACCAGGACTAATTTTGCAAATCTGACATGTCACTTTATGTGGTAATAGCTTTGGAACGCTTTTACTTATCCAAACCATTCTGAGACTGTTTTCTCATGACACATTGTACTTCATGGCAGTCATAAATTTGAGTCAATATATTTCACCTTTATTTATGAAAAAATACCAGATTTACCAAAAATTTAGAAAAATTATCAATTTTCAAAATGTCAATTTCTCTGCTTTTAAAACATAAAGTGTAACCTCATAAAATATTTATTATTTACATTCCCCCATATGTCTACTTTATGTTGGCATCATTTTGTAAATGTCATTTTATTTTTTTTAGGACGTTAGAAAGCTTAGAATTTTAGAAGCAATTCTTAAAATGTTTAAGAAAATTTCCAAAACCCACTTTTTAAGGACCAGTTCAAGTCTGAAGTCACTTTGTGGGGCTTAAATAGTGGATACCCCCATAAATGACCCCATTGTAGAAATTACACCCCTCAAGTTACTTAAAACTGATTTTACCAACTTTGTTCCACAAGAATTAAAGGGAACCTGTCACCGGGATTTTGTGTATAAAGCTGAGGACATGGATTGCTAGATCGCTGCTAGCACATCCGCAATACCCAGTCCCATAGCATTGTGTGCTTTTATTGTGTAAAAAAAACTGATTTGATACATATGCAAATTAACCTGCGATGAGTCCTGTCCCTGACTCATCTCAGGGACAGGACGCATCTCAGGTTAATTTGCATTTGTATCAAATCGTCTTTTTTACACAATAAAACCACAGAGAGCTATGGGACTGGGTATTGCGGATGTGCTACCCGCGATCTAGCAACCCATGTTCTCAGCTTTATACACAAAATCCCGGTGACAGGATCCCTTCAAAGGAAAATGGAGATAACATTTTAAAATGTCACTTTTTTGGCAGATTTTCCATTTTAATCCATTTTTTTCTTTAACACATCGAGCTTTAACAGCCAAACAAAATATTCATTACCCTGATTCTGCGGTTTACAGAAACACCCCACATGTGGTCGTAAACTGATGTAAGGGCACATGGCAGAGCACAGAAGAAAAGGAGCGCCATATGGTATTTGGAAGGCAGATTTTGCTGAACTGATTTTTAGATTCCATGTCCCATTTGAAGCCCCCCTGATGCACCATTTCAGTAGAAACTCCCAAAAAGTTACCCCATTTTGGAAACTAGAGGATAAGGTGCCAGTTTTATTGGTACTATTTTGGGGTACATATGATTTTTAATTGCTCTATATTATGTTTTTTGTGAGGCAAGGTAACCCAAAAATGATTTTTTTCTGGCACTGTTTTTATTTTTTACAACATTCATCTGACAGGTTAGATCATACGCTATTTATTTAGAGCCGGTTGTTACGGACACAATAATATATGTCTACTTTCTTTCTTTGTTTTAGATTTACATAATAAATAATAAAGTATTTTTGAAAAAAAATGTTTTTGTGTCTCCATTTTCTGAACGCCATATTTTTTTTATTTTTTGGCCGATCGTCTTGTGGTTGTTTTAGCAGTTTTTATTTATTTCTTTTTGCAGTGTTCACCTGAGGGGTTAAGTCATGTGACATTTTTAAATTGGAGATCTTTACGGACATGGCAATACCTAATATGTATACTTTTTCTTATTTAAGTTTTACACAATAATAGCATTTTTTTAACCCCAAAAATGATGTTTTATTGTCTCCATAGCTTTTTTATTTTTGGACCGATTGTCTTAGTTAGGATCTAATTTTTTGTGGGATAAGGTGACAGCTTGATTGGTACTATTTTAGGGGAAATACGCCTTTTTGATCGCTAGGTGTTGCACTTTATGTGATGTTAGGTGACACAAAATGGCTTTTTTGGCACAGTTTTTATTTTTTTACGGTGTTCACCCGAGGGGTTAGGTCATGTGATATTTTTAAAGAGCTGGTTGTTACGGATGCGGCGATACCTAATATTTATACATTTTTTATTTATTTCACTTTAACACAATAATAGCATTTTTTAAACAAAAAAAACATTGACTGTGTTATGTAAACAGAAGACAGAGGATCGTTACTAAGACTCAAAATGGGCCACTTTAGAGCTATTTTTTATAGAATTGTACGATTTCAGTAATTAAAGCACATTACAAAAATGGTCAGCATCACTGCCCCTACACATTACACAAATAAAAATAGAACGGCAGTTACACTTTAACCCGTAGGATACCAATGCGAAAGTGGGTCAGAAATCCTAGCGCCGTACAGCTACGGCACTGTGTCCCTTAGCGAAATCGCTCGGTGGCCGGGGTACGAGCTCTGTTCTGCAGGCAGAAATCTTTCCTACGGGCACAGGGAGGTTTTTCTGTCCCCCTGCAGCCCCAATCGCTGCCATTGGCCGGTTTCTGCAGACCGGCCAATCGCAACTCTGGATGGTTTTTTAACCATTCATTGAGCTGCAGGGGGATCGTACAGGGGTGACTGGTGCTGAACTAGTCAGCACCTGTATCCCCCCAGGTCAGGCAGGGGACACCAGTGTTTGGCGTCCCCTGCCAGGGCTGCGATTGGCTGGAACAACGCTCCAGCCAATGGCAGTGCTATAGCAGCACAGGAAAGGGCTGAACCTGTCTGCAGGCAGCCATTCTAGCTGGTGACTGCGATTTCAACTTTTCCAAAAGAAAAGAAGAACATCTTGAGTTACTGCTCTGATTTTTTTTAATTTGCAGCTGTTCCAGATCCCTAAACCACACTCTATCCCTGTCCCTCTATCCCTTTCTCTGAAGATTTTATAAATTTGATGGTAACCCAAACAAATGTATACTCCCAGCTATTTATTTCCCAGAACCAGACAACGCCATACGCTAGACCCCACGATTGGACCTCAGTAAATGCAGCAGAGATGATTACCTTTTGGGGGCTCATGCTGCATATGGGCGTTAATAAAAAAACAAAGATTAATCAGTATTGGAGTGTGGATGTACCACACTCCAATTTACAGTAGTGCCATGGCACGTAATCGATTCCAATCAATACTTACGTTTTTGCATTTCAACAATAATTCACAGTGCCGACCCCAGAATGACCCCGCACTTGACCGTCTGTTCAAAATTAGGCCCGTCCTTGACCACTTCAATGCAAAGTTTTCAGAAGTGTACACCCCAGAACAAAATGTCTACATAAACAAATCCCTATTACTTTTCAAAGGGAGGGTAAGATTCTGCCAGTACCTGCCTAGCAAGTTGGCAAGGTATGGCATAAAACTGTATAAAGTCTGTGAGAGTAGCTCTGGGCACACTCACAAGTTCCGGGTTTATGAAGGGAGGGACACCTGGATTGAACCCCCAGAATGCCCCCCCCCCCCCCCCCCCCCGTCCTAGGAGTTAGTGGGAAGATAGTGTGGGACTTACTGCACACACTGCTGGATAAGGGCTACCATCTATACATGGATAATTAATACACGAGTATACCACTGTTCCAGTCACTAAGTTCCAGAGGTACTGTGGTGTGCGGCACAGTACGCAAAAATCAGAGAGGCCTTTCTAGATCCCTGGTAGGGCAACCACTAAGCAAAGGAGACAGTCGTGCTCTCCTCATTGAGAACACGTTGGTGGTTAAGTACATGGACAAGAGGGATGTCCTTTTGCTGACCACCATTCACAGTAACACCAGCTCCCCTGCCCCTGTACTTGGTACCGCCATCACTGAACCCAAACCAGACTGCATTCTGGACTACAACAAGCACATGGGCAGGGTTGATCTTTCAGATCAAGTTCTGAAGCCCTACAGTGCCACACGAAAAACAAAAGTGTGTTACAAAAAGCTAGCCATGCACATTGTAAAGATGGCGTTGTACATCTGCTATTCAGATCTAGAGGCCAGACAAGAATATTCCTACAATTTCAAGAGGTGGTGATAAAGGCCCTAATTCTTCCAAACCAAGCAATGAGGGCCCCAGTACTTCTGCAAGTTATGATGCCCATGTTGTACAAGGGCAACATTACCCTGATGAAATCCCCCAAACAGAGAGGAAGGGAAGGACCCAAAAAAGATGCAGGGTGTGTTCAAAAAGGGGGATAAGGAAAGACAACTTTTACTATTGTGAAACCTGCCCTGTGCATCAAAGATTGTTTCAGAATCTACCACTCATCCATCTCTGATTTAGTCCGCATAGTTTATATATCCACTTTTCACCAACCACTACATATTCATTTCTGTGAAACATCTGTTAGGTCAAAAGTGCCCTTTCTACCCCTTAAAATATTTCTACCGGGGTGTTCTTTCCAAAATGGGGTCACGTCTTGGGGTTGTTAATTTCTGGGGACCTCAGGAACTTTTTAACATGTTACGTGGCACCTAAAGGCCATGTCTGTTTATTCAAGCCTGCAAAAAACATCCTGCTAAATCTGTCCTCCAAAAGCCTTCCCTGTCCTCCTTCCCTTTTGAACCCTGGCATGCGCTCATGCATTCGTTTTTGAGCACATGTGAGGTGTTGCTGTATTCAGGGGGAAATTGTTAGCAAAATGTGGGGTGCATTTTGTCCTTTTACCCCTTGTGAAACTGAAAAATGTGGGTGTAAAGCAACATTTTCTGGATTTTTTTTATTTTTACAGCCAAGTGTTTCCTAATTCTGTGAAACGCCTAATGGGTCAAAGTGCTCACTACACACCTTGAAATACTGTTTGAGGGGGTCTAGTTTCTGGAATGGGGTAAATTTTGGGGGTTTCCACTGTAGGACCACCTCAGGGTGTCTTCATATGTGACATAGCTCCCAAAAGCCAATCCTGCAAAATCTGTCCTCCAAAAGCCCTATGACGCTAGTTCCCCTTTGAACCCTGCCATGCGCTAATACGACCGGTTTTGAGCAATTTTTTTGGGGGGGTTTGTAAACTGAAGAATCAGGGTAATAAATAATGAGGTTAAATTTTCTTTAAACCCTTGCTATGTTACAGCAAAAATGTAAGAAAATTGAAAATATGGAAAAAATAAAATAAACATTTACCTCTATTTCCCATTCATTCTTGTGGAATACCTCAAGGGTTAACCACTTCCCATCTGGGCCATTTGCCCCCTTCCTGACCAGGCCTAATTTTGCAAAACTGACATGTCTCACTTTATGTGGTAATAACTTTGGAACGCCTTTATTTATCCAAGTCATTCAGAGATTGTTTTCTCGTGACACATTGTACTTCATGATAGTCATAAATTTGAGTCAAAATATTTCACCTTTATTTATGAAAAAATCCAAAATTTACCCCAAAATTTGAAAAATTCGCAATTTTCTAAATTTCTATTTCTCTGCTTTTAAAACAGAAAGTGATACCTCATAAAATATTTATTACTTAACATTCCCCATATGTCTACTTTATGTTGGCATCATTTTGGAAATGTCATTTTATTTTTTTAGGACGTTAGAAGGCTTAGAAGTTTAGAAGAAATTCTTAAAATTTTTAAGAAAATTGCCAAAACCCACTTTATAAGGACCAGTTCAGGTCTGAAGTCACTTTGTGGGGCCTACATAGTGGATACCCCCATAAATGACCCCATTGTAGAAACTACACCCCTCAAGGTATTCAAAACCGATTTTACAAACTTTGTTAACCCTTTAGGCGTTCCACAAGAATTAAAGGAAAATGGAGATCACATTTTTAAATTTCACTTTTTTGGCAGATTTTCTATTTTAATCCAATTTTTTCTTTAACACATCGATGGTTAACAGCCAAACAAAACTCAATATTTATTAACCAGATTCTGCGGTTTACAGAAACACCCCACATGTGGTCATAAACTGCTGTATGGGCACACGGCAGGGCGCAGAAGAAAAGGAACTCCACATGGTTTTTAGATGCCATGTTCCATTTGAAGCCCCCTGATGCACCCTTACAGTAGAAACTCCCAAGAAGTGACCCCATTTTGGAAACTAGGGGATAAGGTGCCAGTTTTATTAGTACTATTTTTGGGTACATATGATTTTTTGATCATTCATTATAACACTTTATGGGGCAAGGTGACCAAAAAATTGGTTGTTTTAGCACAGTTTCTATTTATTTATTTTTACAGCGTTCACCTCAGGGGTTCAGTCAAGTGACATTTTTATAGAGCAGATTGTTACGGACGTGGCGATACCTAATATGTATACTTTTTCTCATTTATTAAAGTTTTACACAATAATAGCATTTTTGAAACAAAAAAATTATGTTTTAATGTGTCCATGTTCTGAGAGCTATATATTTTTTTTTTTTGAGAGATTTTCTTATGTAGGGGCTCATTTTTTGCGGGATGAGGTGACGGTTTTATTGGTACCATTTTGTGGGACATACGCGTTTTTGATCACTTGGTGTTGCACCTTTTGTGATGCAAGGTGACAAAAATTGCTTGTTTTGACACAGTTTTTTTTTTTTTTTTTACGGTGTTCATCTGAGGGGTTAGCTCATGAGATATATTTATAGCGCTTGTTTTTACGGACGCGGCAATACCTAATATGTATACTTTTGTTTATTTGTTTTACTTTAACACAATAATAGCATTTTTGAAACCAAAAAATGATGTTTTAGTGTCTCCATGTTCTAAGAGCTATAGTTTTTTTATTTTTTGAGAGATTTTCTTATGTAGGGGCTCATTTTTTTGCGGGATGAGGTGACGGTTTTATTGGTACCATTTTGTGGGACATACGCGTTTTTGATCACTTGGTGTTGCACCTTTTGTGATGCAAGGTGACAAAAATTGCTTGTTTTGACACCGTTTTTATTTAATTTTTTTTACGGTGTTCATCTGAGGGGTTAGCTCATGTGATATTTTTATAGAGCTGGTTTTTACGGACGCGGCAATACCAAATATGTCTATTTTATTTTATTTTTTCTATTTTTAAATTTATATTTTTTATTCCTTACTTGGGGACCTTTTTTTTTTTACATGTGAAACTTTTTTTTATTTTATTTTTTTAACCCTTTATTTTTTTTTATTTTATTTTACACTTTTCGTCCCCCATAAGGTCATACAAGACCTCTGGGGGACATTTGCTTCACTTTTTCTTTTTTTTTTCACTGTTGATTTCTCCTGTAACTGGGGCTGACATAGTAGCCCCAGTTACAGAAGAAATGCACCCCCCAGAGAGGCTGTACAGGAGGACGTTTTAGGACGTTTTAAAACGTGCTTTCAGAAATAGAGGTCCACCCATAGGACGTTTATATCCTATGGGCGGACGTAAAGTGGTTAACAAAGTTTGTAATATCAGTTTTGAATAATTTGAGGGGTGTATTTTCTAAAATGAGGTTATTTACAGGTGGTTTCCATTACATAAGCCCCTGAAAATCACTTTATAACTGAATTGGTGCTTTAAAAAATGGTTTTAGAAATTTTGTTGAAATTTTGAAAAATTGGATCTAAAATTGTAAGCCTTCTAATGTCCTAAATAAATGAAATTACATTTACAAAATGAAGCCAACATAAAGTGTACATATGGAAAATGTAAAGTCATTACTTTTTTGTGAGGTATCACTATCTGCCATAGGCTTTCACACTAGCGTTCGAGCGGATCCGTTCTGAACGGATCCGCTCATATTAATGCAGACGGTGGCTCCGTTCAGAACGGATCCGTCTGCATTATAACTTAGAAAAATTTTCTAAGTGTGAAAGTAGCCTGAGCGGATCCGTTCAGACTTTACATTGAAAGTCAATGGGGGACGGATCCGCTTGAAGATTGAGCCATATGGTGTCATCTTCAAGCGGATCCGTCCCCATTGACTTCCATTATAAGTCGGAACGGATCCGCTCGCCTCCGCACGGCCAGGCGGACACCCGAACGCTGCTTGCAGCGTTCAGGTGTCCGCTCACTGAGCGGAGCGGAGGCTGAGCGCTGGCAGGCAGATGCATTCTCAGTGGATCCGCCTCCACTGAGAATACATTAGGGCCAGACGGCTGCGTTCAGGGCCGCTTGTGAGCCCCTTCAAACGGAGCTCACGAGCGGACACCTGAACGCAGGTGTGAAAGTAGCCATAAAAGCAGAGAAATTCCTATTTAAAAAATATTTCTGTCATTTTTGGGCTTTTTAATGAAGAAATGGAAATATATTGACTGAAATTTGCCACTATCATGAAGTACAATGTGTCACGAGAAAACAATTCCAAAGTTATTACCACATAAAGCGACACATTATTACCTGATATCAGAGGACTGTGTATATACAGTTGCAAGAAAAAGTATGTGAACCCTTTGGAATGATATGGATTTCTGCACAAATTGGTCATAAAATGTGATCTGATCTTCATCTAAGTCACAACAATAGACAATCACATAAAGAATTAAATGTTACTATGTTTATTGAACACACCATGTAAACATTCACAGTGCAGGTGGAAAAAGTATGTGAACCCTTGGATTTAATAACTGGTTGAACCTCCTTTGGCAGCAATAACTTCAACCAAACGCTTCCTGTAGTTACCGGTCAGGAGTAATTCTTGACCATTCCTCTTTACAGAACTGTTTCAGTTCAGCAATATTCTTGGGATGTCTGGTGTGAATCGCTTTCTTGAGGTCATGCCACAGCATCTCAATTGGGTTGAGGTCAGGACTCTGACTGGGCCACTCCAGAAGGCGTATTTTCTTCTGTTTAAGCCATTCTGTTGTTGATTTACTTCTATGCTTTGGGTCGTTGTCCTGTTGCAACACCTATCTTCTGTTGAGCTTTAGCTGGTGGACAGATGGCCTTAAGTTCTCCTGCAAAATGTCTTGATAAACTTGGGAATTAATTTTTCCTTCGATGATAGCAATCCGTCCAGGCCCTGACGCAGCAAAGCAGCCCCAAACCATGATGCCCCCACCACCATACTTCACAGTTGGGATGCGGTTTTGATGTTGGTGTGCTGTGCCTCTTTTTCTCCACCCTTAGTGTTGTGTGTTTCTTCCAAACAACTAAACTTTGGTATCATCTGTCCACAGAATATTTTGCCAGTACTGCTGTGGAACATCCAGGTGCTCTCGTGCAAACTGTAAACGTGCAGCAATGGTTTTTTTGGACAGCAGTGGCTTCCTCTGTGGTATCCTTCCATGAAATCTGTAACGGATCTCCTAGCACCCTGACCGGGTACCTCCGTCGAATGGATGCTCCTAGTGCTTCCCGAGGACTCCAAGCACTTCACTTGACACCGTAAGCGCTGCAGACCCCACGAACCGCCGAAGCTTGGTTGAGGTCTCACCGTCTCCTACCCACCCTGGACCTACGACAAGACTCCAGGCTCCAATGGGTGAACCTCTCCTACATCCAGAGCAGGAACAGCTCTTACAAGAGCTAATAGTTATGCCAGGGGAGTATAGCAAATCTTCAGCGTATAGCAATCCCCCAGTATCGATCAGTTACCCAAACACCAGCCTCAACTTGGTAAAGGGTAAAAACAGGAACTCTTTATTTTAACACACAAGCATTGATTTATACACCTCTTCCAACAAGGTTACCACCCACAGGGTTTTGTAAAAACAGCCAATAACCACGTACAATACACTCAGACACTCCCACACAAAATCCTCCCCTCTGCCTGTGATACAATTACCTCACACTGGCTTGATGCAATCATCACAGGCAGGAGAATACACAATATCTTCTGTCCTGGAGACAACCGAGACGTAATTCAATTATCTCTCAGGACAAAGGGACATCGCCAATACACACAGAGAGACAACGGAACAGACCTCACTACTTAACGTATACAATGTCCCACCCTTTACAATACACATAGACATTTAACATCCCAAAATGGCATGAATTAGACCAGGGGTTCAAGTTAGTACAAGTCCTTTGTGAACAAAGGAGGCCTGGCTGATGAGAGGGCCCATAATCCTTGGGCAAGAGGCTGGTAAACAGGCCCCTCCAAAACCCAGTGGCGAGGTTGGTTTCGCCACACATCTCCCCCTCCCAGGGAAGACTAACCAGGTACCTGACCTCACGCCGGTCGGTACCTGAGTTAGTCTGGCAGTCCACCCACAACCAAATACTGGACCTGTTGAATTTTGGGGCCTGGCTCTGTTCTGTACGTCCCCAGCTGTTGAGTGGGAATCTGCTACTCCTTGCTTCCTTGGTGTTCTCTAGCTTGGAGCTGTAGGTACTTGGTGGGCAGAGGCCGACTGCGCTCTGCCCAGATGCCAGCTCTTCTGCTGGGGTAGCCAGTGGGGAGTCAGCTTCTGGACAAGAGGATAGGGGAGGGCAGAGGCTGACTGTGCTCTGCCCAGATGCCAGCTCTTTGGCTGGGGTAGCCTGTGGGAAGTCCGGCTCTGGAGAAGAGGATGGGGGGGGGGCAGAGGCCAACTGCGCTCTGCCCAGATGCTAGCTCTTTCGCTGGGGTAGCCTGTGGGAAGTCCGGCTCTGGCGAAGAGGATAGGGGAGGACAGAGGCCAACTGTGTTCTGCCCAGATGCCAGGTCTTGTCTCTCTCGCTGTAGCCCAATCATGCATAGCCTCTTACAAGAACTAGTAGTTATGCCAGGGGAGTATAGCAAATCTTCAGCGTATAGCAATCCCCCAGTGTCGATCAGTTACCCAAACACCAGCCTCAACTTGGTAAAGGGTAAAAACAGGAACTCTTTATTTTAACACACAACACACAAGCATTGATTTATACACATCTTCCAACAAGGTTACCACCCACAGGGTTTTGTAAAAACAGCCAATAACCACGTACAATACACTCAGACACTCCCACACAAAATCCTCCCCTCTGCCTGTGATACAATTACCTCACACTGGCTTGATGCAATCATCACAGGCAGGAGAATACACAATATCCTCTGTCCTGGAGACAACCGAGACATAATTCAATTATCTCTCAGGACAAAGGGACATTGCCAGTACACACAGACAATGGAACAGACCTCACTACTGAACTCAACGTATACAATGTCCCACCCTTTATAATACACATAGACATTTAACATCCCAAAATGGCACGAATTAGACCAGGGGTTCAAGTTAGTACAAGTCCTTTTTGAACAAAGGGGGCCTGGCTGATGAGAGGGCCCATAATCCTGGGGCAAGAGGCTGGTAAACAGGCCCCTCCAAAACCCAGTGGCGAGGTTGGTTTCGCCACAAAATCCATTCTTGTTTAGTGTCTTTTACGTATCGTAGATTTGGGATGTTAGCATATGCCAGAGACTTTTGTAAGTCTTTATCGGACACTCTAGGATTCTTTTTCACCTCATTGAGCAGTCTGCGCTGCGCTCTTGCAGTCATCTTTACAGGACAGCCACTCCTAGGGAGAGTAGCTGCAGTGCTGAACTTTCTCCATTTATAGACAATTTGTCTTACCGTGGACTGATGAACAGCAAGTCTTTTGGAGACACTTTTGCAACCCTTTCCAGCTTTATGCAAGTCGACAATTCTTAATCGTAGGTCTTCTGAGAGCTCTTTTGTGCGAGGCATCATTCACATCAGGCGATGCTTCTTGTGAAAAGCAAACCCAGAACTGGTGTGTGTTTTTTATAGGGAAGGTCACCTGTAACCAACACCTCCAATCTCATCTCATTGATTGGACTGCAGTTCGCTGACACCCCACTCCAATTAGCTCTTGGAGATGTCATTAGTCTAGGGGTTCACATACTTTTTCCACCTGCACTGTGAATGTTTACATGGTGTGTTAAAAAAAAAACATGGTAACATTTAATTCTTTGTGTGTTATTAGTTTGAGCAGACTGTGATTGTCTATTGTTGTGACTTAGGCCTCTTTCACACTTGCGTTGTCCGGAACCGGCGTGTACTCCACTTGCCGGAATTACACGCCGGATCCGGAAAAACGCAAGTGTACTGAAAGCATTTGAAGACGGATCCGTCTTCAAAATGCGTTCAGTGTTACTATGGCAGCCAGTACGCTATTAAAGTCCTGGTTGCCATAGTAGTAGTGGGGTGCGGGGGAGCGGTATACTTACAGTCCGTGCGGCTCCCGGGGCGCTCCAGAGTGACGTCAGAGCGCCCCATGCGCATGGATGACGTGTCCATGTGATCACGTGATCCATGCGCTTGGGCGCCCTGACGTCACTCTGGAGCGCCCCGGGAGCCGCACGGACGGTAAGTATACTGCTCCCCCGCTCCCCACTACACTTTACCATGGCTGCCAGGACTTTAGCGTCCCGGCAGCCATGGTAACCATTCAGAAAAAGCTAAACGTCGGATCCGGCAATGCGCCGAAACAACGTTTAGCTTAAGGCCGGATCCGGATCAATGCCTTTCAATGGGCATTAATTCCGGATCCGGCCTTGCGGCAAGTGTTCAGGATTTTTGGCCGGAGCAAAAAGCGCAGCATGCTGCGGTATTTTCTCCGGCCAAAAAACGTTCCGGTCCGGAACTGAAGACATCCTGATGCATCCTGAACGGATTTCACTCCATTCAGAATGCATTAGGATAAAACTGATCAGGATTCTTCCGGCATAGAGCCCCGACGACGGAACTCTATGCCGGAAGAAAAGAACGCAGGTGTGAAAGAGCTCTTAGATGAAGATCAGATCACATTTTATGACCAATTTGTGCAGAAATCCATATCATTCCAAAGGGTTCACATACTTTTTCTTGCAACTGTAACAATCTAGAAGAAGGACAGGAAAAGCATCCCAACCCCTCATATACATATGTGCAGGAACAAATATGTTACCATAGCCGCTCAGGCAATCTCTCAGAGAGAAGAGTCACCAAATAATTTTTTCTCCATCTATGGCTATAATTACCCTGGGAGGGACTTTCCTATGTGCTTTTTGTCAGTCCCTGCAGGGCAATGTACCTTGTATGAACTGCCAAAAACATATTTCTGGCCCCGAAAATTGGTCTGTCACTTCAAAAGTCCATTCTACTGTCAGCCTGACAAATTTATTGTTACTGCACGGATCCTACTGCCCCTTGTGCACGTGGACTTGATCAGGGTTTGGTAGGAGGTGACGGGCTTGGATGAGATAGAATTAGAAATGAGCACATTTCCAAAACGTCGATTTGGGTCCAATTCAATTCCGGTTCGAATCAATTCAACCCACGTCGAAAGTGCTCAGATTGTCTGGAAAACTCTAGCGCCAAATTTCCAAATTGATTATGAATTTTAGAAGTGACTAGCAGAAGGACCCGGCTTTGTTATTTCATTTAATATTTGTGTGTGTCATTAAAAGATATCGACAGTATCCACTATAACAGTAACATCTACAGTACTGCGTCCTTTTAACAGTGACCTCCACAGCGGCCTGCTTCCTTAACAGTAACATCCACAGCGCCCTCCTCTTTAACAGTGACCTCCACAGCAGCCGCCCCTTTATTAGTGACCTCCACAGTACCCCGTCTCATTAACAGTGATTTCCACAATAACTCGCCCACTTAACAGTGACTTCCACAGAGTTCTGTTCCCTTAAAATGTGACTTCCACAACACCCCGCCCCTTAAAGGGATTCTGTCACCAGGTTTCACCCCTTTAAGATAAAAATATGCTTATGTTCAGGGTGCCTTCACGATTCCTAATGTGGTCTTATAAATGTAATCTGTAGGCTCATTTTGCTAAAAAAAAAACGCTATTACTAACCTGTCATTCATAAAAATAAGGTGCCCAAGGGGATGTAAATGGATCCAAGCTGCCGGCCGCACCCGCCGCCGTTCGTGCCCAGCGTCGCCTTTCCCGACCTCAGCGCCGCCTCATAATCTTCTGTGACGCCTCCAGCTCTCCCTCCCTCCCCCTCCTCCTGCTGTAACATCGCTGTGATGCCTCCCCCCTCCTCCTGCTGTAACATCGCTGTGACGCCTCCCCCCTCCTCCTGCTGTAACATCGCTGTGACGCCTCCCGCTCTCCCTCCCTCCCCCTCCTCCTGCTGTAACATCGCTGTGACGCCTCCCGCTCTCCCTCCCTCCCCCTCCTCCTGCTGTAACATCGCTGTGATGCCTCCCCATCCTCCTGCTGTAACATCGCTGTGACGCCTCCCCCCTCCTCCTGCTGTAACATCGCTGTGACGCCTCCAGCTCTCCCTCCCTCCCCCTCCTCCTGCTGTAACATCGCTGTGATGCCTCCCGCTCTCTCTCCCTTCCCCTCCTCCTGCTGTAACATCACTGTGACGCCTCCCCCCTCCTCCTGCTGTAACATCGCTGTGACGCCTCCCGCTCTCCCTCCCTCCCCCTCCTCCTGCTGTAACTTCGCAATGTTACAGCAGGGGGAGGGGGGAGGGAGGGAGAGCGGGAGGCGTCACAGCGATGTTACAGCAGGAGGAGGGGGAGGGAGGGAGAGCGGGAGGCGTCACAGAAGATTACGAGGCGGCGATGAGGTCGGGAAAGGCGGCGCTGGGCACGAACGGCGGCGGGTGCGGCCGGCAGCATGGATCCATTTACATCCCCTTGGGCACCTTATTTTTTTGATTGACAGGTTAGTAATAGCGTTTTTTTTTAGCAAAATGAGCCTACAGATTACATTTATAAGACCACATTAGGAATCGTGAAAGCACCCTGAACATAAGCATATTTTTATCTTAAAGGGGTGAAACCTGGTGACAGAATCCCTTTAACAGTGATATCTACAGCACCCCGCTCCTTAACACTGACCTCCATAGGGTACCATCCTTTTAACTGTGACCTCCACCGTTCCCTGTCCCCTTAACAGAGACTTCCACAGCGCCCGTCCCTTTAACACTGACCTCCACAGCATCCTGCTTCCTTAACAGTGACCTCCACAGCAGCGCGCCCCTTTAATAGTGACTTCCACAGCATTTTGCCGCCTTAACAGTGACCTCCACAGCAGTTGCCCCTTTATTAGTGACCTCTACACTACCCCATCTCCTTAACAGTGATTTCCACAACACCCCTTCCCCTTAACAGTGGCCTCTACAGCAATCTGCCCCTTAACACTGTCCTCCATAGCGGATCGTCCCCTTAACTGTGACCTCCATAGCAGCCTGCCCCTGTCCGGCTTTCAGACTCCCTGTCCTCCGCCCGGCGCAGGGCCTGGATGGACACAGGGATCTCCTTTTGAACAGCTCACTCTCAGACAGCAGCACATTTTTTCAATCCCCATCGGCTGCAGAGTGGGAGTGTCCCTGTGGACAGAGGATAAATAAAGGGACAACCACTTTAAGTACAGTATGGTTTCTTAGAGTCTTGTGGGTGTTTTGCAGCTTTGTCCCTATGACACTGTCTGATCTGTTCCATGTGCGCTTGGCAGCTGAAGGCATCTGTGTTGGTCCCATGTTCATATGTGCCCACATTGCTGAGAAATATGATGTTATAATATATGCAAATGAGCCTCTAGGAGCAATGGGGGCGTTACCATTACACTTTTTCTCTTTCTGCACCTTTATT
The DNA here is from genome assembly GCF_014858855.1 of Bufo gargarizans. Taxonomy (NCBI): domain Eukaryota; kingdom Metazoa; phylum Chordata; class Amphibia; order Anura; family Bufonidae; genus Bufo; species Bufo gargarizans. The sequence goes on along the minus strand of NC_058084.1, from coordinate 88,318,436 downwards.
GACAGTGAAATCATTATCATGCCTCACCAGGTCAACCAAAGGGCATGGGGCGCGGCAGTTGCAGAGAGAGCAGAGCCTCTAGGTGTAATGGCAACGCCCCCGTTACTCCTACAGGCTCATTTGCATATATTAATGCATTTTTCTCAGCAATGCGGGCACATATGAACATCTGTGGACCAACACAGAACAACATATGGACCAACACAGATGCCTTCAGCTGCCAAGTGCACATGTAGCAGGTCAGCCAGTGTCATAGGGACAAATCTGCTGACAGATGACCTTTAGGCCTCTTTCACGCAACCTATTTTTTTTCCGTTTACGGTCCGTATACGGAACCATTCATTTCAATGGTTCAGCAAAAAACAACTGGAATGTACTCCATATGCATTCCGTTTCCATATTTCCGTTTTTCTGTTCCGTTGAAAGATAGAACATGTTCTATTATTGCCCGCAAATCATGTTCCGTGGCTCTATTGAAGTCAATGGGTCTGAAAATAAAACAGCAACACATACAGAAATGCATTCGTATTTCTTCCGCATCCGTTCAGTTTTTGCGGAACCATCTATTGAAAATGTTTTTCTATGTAATTACTGTATACTGTATATGCCGTATGAAAAAACTTAACAGAAAAACATAACGGAAACAAAAAACGGAACAACAGGTCTGTAAAAAACGGACCGCAAAACACTGAAAACGCCATACGGTCGTGTGAAAGAAGCCTTAGGCCTCTTACACATGACCGTATGGCTTTTTCAATATTTTGCGGTCTGTTAAATAATGGATCCGCAAAAAATACGGATGACGTCCGTGTGCATTCCATTTTTTGCGGAACGGAATAGCTGGCCCCTGATAGAACAGTACTATCCTTGTCCATTAGGCCTCATGCACACGGCCATTGTTTGGGTCCGCATCCAAGCCGCCGTTTTTGCGGCTCGGATGCGGACCCATTAAATTCAATGGGGCCGCAAAAGATGCGGACAGCACTCCGTGTGCTTCAATTTTTTGCGGATCTGCTGTTTGCGGACCGCAAAAAAGGAACGGTGGTGTGCATGAGGCCTTATGCGGACAATAATAGGACATGTTCTATCTTTGAACGGGAATATGGAAATACGGAAACGGAATGTACAGTCCGTTTTTTTTTTGCGGACCCATTGAAATGAATGGTTCCGTATACGCACCGCAAAAAACAGAACATAAACGGAAAAGAAAAACGTTCGTGTGAAAGAGGCCTTAGGGCTTGTACACGACTGTATGGTTTTTTCAGTGTTTTGCGGGCCGTTTTTAACGGATCAGTTTTTAGTGTTTCCGGTTCTATTCAGTTTTTCTGTTCCGTTTTTCCGTATGGCATATACAGTATACAGTAATTACATAGAAAAAATTGGGCTGGGCATAACATTTTTAATAGATGGTTCCGCAAAAACGGAACGGATACGGAAGACATACAGAGTACATTCCGTATGTGTTCTGTTTTTTTTGCGGACCCATTGACTTGAATGGAGCCCTTAAGCTATATTCACACGACCATGCCATTTTTTGCGGTCCACAAAGCGCAGATCCACAAAAAACGGAAGCCGCTCGTGTGCCTTCTGCAATTTGCGGAACAGAACGGGTGGCCCATTGTAGAAATGCCTATTCTTGTCTGCAAAACGGATATAGGACATGTTATATTTTTTTTGCCCGGCCACGGAACGGAGCATCTTTTGCGGCCCCATTGAAGTGAATGGGTCCGCATCTGAGCCGCAAAAACTGCGGCTCGGATGCGGACCAGAACTACGGTTATGTGCATGAGGCTTTAGTGTGTGCAAAAGGCCTAAGGGTACTTTCACATTAGCGTTTTTCTTTTCCGGCACTGAGTTCCGTCCTAGGGGCTCAATACCAGAAAAGAACTGATCAGTTTTATCCCCATGCATTCTGAATAGAGAGCATTACATTCAGGATGTCTTCAGTTCAGTCTTTTTGACTGATCAGGACGGAGATAATACCGCGGCATGCTACGGTTTTATCTCCGGCCAAAAAAACTGAACACTTGCCTGAATGCCGGATCCGGCATTTTTTCCATAGGAATGTATTAGTGCAGGTTCCGTCCTTCCGGTCTGCGCATGCGCAGACCAAAAATAAGTGAAATAAATAAATGCCGGATCCGTTTTTAGGGGATGACACCTTGAAAGACGGATCCGGCATTTCAATGCATTTGTAAGACGGATGAAGATCCTGATCGTTTTGACGGATCCGGCAGGCAGTTCCGGCGACGGAAATGCCTGCCGGATCACTCTGCCGCAAGTGTGAAAGTAGCCTAAATGTGACATCTTACTCCCTGTGACCTCATCCAAACATTGCTTCTTACACATTCATGGTCAGATAATATCAAAGGTTTCTGCAACTGCAATGTGAAATGGTTAACAGGCTTTGGCAGCATACAGGGAATATGATGTGGTGCTACATATTTCCGGAATATTCTGGACGCAGAACATTGCCTACAAAGTCTTCAGCAGCTTTGAAATTTCCTGGCTTCACAAATCAATTATTTCATTTTTTTTCTGGGCAAAATAAATGAAAAAAAAAAAAAATTGGTAAGGAGCCAAAAGAGCATTCGGAAAAAGTCAACGCATTTCAGAAAGTCAGGTACATTGTAACCTTAAAGGGTTTCTGTCACCTGAAAAATGGGTATTAAGCTGGCCGATATTAGCGATGTGCTAATGTCAGCTGAACATAGCTACACTGCCTGTCCAAAGAAAAAGTCGCCACCTGGATTTAACTAAGCAAATAGTTATGAGCCTCCTATTGGATAATTACTGCATGGGCGATTATCTTTCAGCTGGCAATAAGTTATTTAACCCCAACTGGTGCAATGAGTTGCTTCTGATTTCTTAAACAACCATGTCGAAAGACACATCTCGTGTTCGTGGAAAAGATGTTAGTCTGTTTGAGAGGGGTCAAATCATTGGCATGCATCAAGCAGAAAAAACATCGAAGGAGATTGCAGAAACTACAAAAATTGGGTTAAGAACTGTCCAACGCATTATTAAACTGGAAGGATAGTGGGGACCCATCTTATTCGAGGATGAAATGTGGCTGGAAAAAAATCCTGAATGATTGTGATCGGCGATCACTTAAAAGTTTGGTGAAATCAAATTGAAGAAAAACAACAGTAGAACTCAGGGCTATGTTTAATAGTGAAAGTAAGAGCATTTCCACACGTACAATGTGAAGGGAACTCAAGGGATTGGGACTGAACAGCTGTGTAGCCGTAAGAAAATCACTAATCAGTGAGGCAAACCAGAAAAAAGGCTTCAATTTGCTAGGGAGCATAAAGATTGGACTCTGGAGCAATGGAAGACGGTCATGTGGTCTGAGTCCAGATTTACCCTGTTCCAGAGTGATGGGCGCATCAGGGTAAGAAGAGAGGCAGATGAAGTAATGCATCCATCATGCCTACTGCCTACTGTACAAGCCTGAGGGGGCAGTGCTATGATCTGGGGTTGCTGCAGTTGGTCAGGTCTAGGTTCAGCTACAGTATTTGCTCCAAGAATGAGGTCAGCCGACTACCTGAACATACTGAATGACCAGGTTATTCCATCAATGGATTTTTTCTTCCCTGATGGCACGGGCATATTCCAAGATGACAATGCCAGGATTCATAGGGCTCAAATTGTGAAAGAGTGGTTCAGGGAGCATGAGACATCATTTTCACACATGGATTGGCCACCACAAAGTCTAGACCTTAACCCCATTGAGAATCTTTGGGATGTGCTGGGGAAGGCTTTGCGCAGCAGTCAGACTCTACCATCATCAATGCAAGATCTTGGTGAAAAATGTATGCAACACTGGATAGAAATAAATCTTGTGACATTGCAGAAGCTTATCGAAACAATGCCACAGCGAATGCATGCCGTAATCAAAGCTAGAGGCGGTCCAACGAAATATTAGAGTGTGTGACCTTTTTTTTTGGTGGCGACTTTTTTTTGGACAGGCAGTGTATATTAGTGCCATCTTTCTGCCTGCCGCCATTATTGAGAAAAACAAGCTTTTATAATATGCTAATTAACCTCTAGGAGCAGGGGGGTGTTGCCCAGGGCTGGCTCTATAATATATGCGCAGAAACAGAAGAACATTAATGGAGGTGGGGTCAGGGTGATGCGGGTGACATTACAATTTGACATGAATGGAGGGGGGACAACAAGACATTTGGACAAATGTCTCTGAGTAGTGTATTTGGCATGGGGGGGATGGACATGATGGAGGGGGGGAATGTGACATTATGGATGGAGGGGGAGAAATGTGACAACATGGATGGAGGGGGAGAAATGTGACAACATGGATGGAGGGGGAGAAATGTGACAACATGGATGGAGGGGGAGAAATGTGACAACATGGATGGAGGGGAGAAATGGGACAACATGGATGGAGGGGGAGAAATGTGACAACATGGATTGAGGGGGGAGAAATGTGATAACATGGATGGAGGGGGAGAAATGTAACAACATGGATGGAGGGGGAGAAAATGGATGGAGGGGGAGAAATGTGACAACATGGATGGAGGGGAAGAAATGTGACAACATGGATGAAGGGGGGAGAAATGTGACAACATGGATGGAGGGGGAGAAATGTGACAACATGGATGGAGGGGGAGAAATGTGACAACATGGATGGAGGGGGAGAAATGTGACAACATGGATGGAGGGGGAGAAATGTGGCAACATAGATGGAGGGGGGAGAAATGTGGCAACATAGATGGAGGGGGAGAAATGTGGCAACATAGATGGAGGGGGAGAAATGTGACAACATGGATGGAGGGGGGAGAAATGTGACAACATGGATGGAGGGGGGAGAAATGTGACAACATAGATGGAGGGGGGAGAAATGTGGCAACATAGATGGAGGGGGAGAAATGTGAGGGCTGATGTGACATAGGTGATTTGACATGGAGGGGGAGAAATGTGACATTGAAGGGGTGAAATGTGACATGGAGAGGGAGAAATGTGACATGGAGGCCTCGAGGAGCAGAAATGTGACATGGGGGGTGATGGCTGACAGAAACCCTTTAAAGAGGCTCTGTCACCAGATAAACGATACAACAACGATATAGCCTGGTAGGGTTGATGACTGACAAAAATGATACTTTTCTTTCTGCTGTTGGTGGTCTGATGGTGAAGAAAATTGAACTTTTAAAATTAAGCAAATTAAGTATTTGACCACCAGGAGGCGGGCTTATGCGGTTCAAGAACTGCTCCAGTGATGCCCCTGGTGCTCCATAATGATGTCCATCTGCTGTAGTTCAAGCCCCCTGACTTTAGATTTAGCGCTGGACCCTCTGGTTTAGCGGTGAAATCCTGTGTGAGACCCATTGTGATGGATCATGTGATGGACCATGTGATGAGTACAGTGACGTCATCACAGGTCCTTTTCCTCCTGGTCATCAAAGAAGAAGACAGAAGAGAAGCCAGGCTGCTTGAACAAGTGGATGAGGTGAGTTCAATTATTTTTATTTATTTTTAACCCCTCCATCCCTATTTTACTAGGCATTCTGTATTAAGAATGCTATTATTTTCCATTATAACCATGTTATAAGGGAATATAATAAAATCTACACAACACCTAACCCAAACCCGAACTTCAGCCCCCTGCTGTCACGGGACGCCGACGAGGCGCTCGCTCTCCTCAGCGCCGTCGGCGTCCCGCCTCTGTGCAGGAGCGAGGACGCGTGCAGCGCCCTCGTCTCCTAGGTGATAGGGGGCGGGGCAGGACGGACCGGCCACGCACGTCTCCTCAGTGCAGGCAGCGTCCTCAGTTTCCCCGGCAACCAGGTGAGGGCTGAGCACCGAACTGGGCACTCGGTGCTGAGTTGTATTTAGCAGCGTGGGTCATGTGGTGCTGGCCACGTAAAATGACCCCAGCTAGTCAGTATTTAACAGGCAGCCTGCTGGCCACAGGTTGCCTGTTAATTAGGTTCATTTGCGATTCTGTTACCTGGCATACTTACCTGTTCCTGTGTTCCTTGACGATCCTCTGCCTGCTCCTCCTGTACTGCGCTGCTCTCCTGGTATTCCGACCCCTGCTTCCACCTGACTATTCTCTGCGGACTCCTGTGGTACTTTATTACTCTCCTAGTATTTGACCCCGGCTTCTCCTGACTATTCTCTGCTTACTCCATTTGTACTTCGTTGCTCTCTTGGTATTGACTCGGTCCGTTCACTATCCATTGTTTGTCTTGTCAGTCCTCCCAGCATGTATTCTAAGTTAGGGACTGCCGTCCAGTTGTCCCCTGTCATCAGGACTTGCGAGACAAGTAGGCAGGGCCAGGGGTGAGGGTGGAGCGCAGTGGTCACTATCCTCCCCCCTGTGTGTGTGTGTGTGTGTGTATACGTGATCGTTACACCTGCCTTTAGATTCAGCGCTGGACCCTCTGGTCTAGCGCTGAGATCCTGTGTGAGATCCATGGTTATGGATCATGTGATGAACCATGTGATGAGCGCAGTGACATCACCACAGGTCCTTTTCCTCCTGGTCATCAAAGAAGAAGACAGAAGAGAAGCCGGCTGCGTGAACAAGTGGATGAGGTGGGTTAAAGAATTTTTTTTAACCCCTTCATCCCTATTTACTAAGCATTCTGTATTCAGAATGCTATTATTTTCCCTTATATCCATGTTATAAGGGCAAAAAATAAAATCTGTGAAGAGGTTCGGGTTTGCGTACCAAACATGCCGATTTTTCTCACGCGAGTGAAAAACGCATTAAAACGCTTTGCACTCGTGCGGAAAAATCACACATTTTCCCACGACGCACCTGCATCTTATCCAGCCGTCACACGCGACACCCTTGTGAAAAAGGCCTTAAAGTTTGAATTGTTGGTCAATGTGGATCAGATGTGGCTTTTGGTGGCTCCATTAAAAAAACTAAACAAAAAACATAAGAATAGCAAGAAAACATAAGGTTATAATCACATGCTGTAGTAAAATTTTAAAAAAAATTACTGTGACATGTAAATACAGCCTAAGGACTTGTTCACACAGCAATTTGCAGTCCCCAATGCACGGGCAACATCTGTGCGGTAGCCGGGACGGATTCAGACCCATTCAACTTGAATGGGTCCTTGAGCCGTCCACACCGCAAAAAAAATAAAATCTAACAAGTTCTATTTTTTAGCGGTCCAGAGGCCTGGACAGAAACACCACGGAAGCACTCCGTAGTGCTTCCGTGGGGTTCTGATCCGTGCTTCCAATCTGCATCTCCGTTATTGCGGACCCATTCAAGTGAATTGGTCCGCATCCGCGATGCGAAGTGCACATGGGCCCGTGCCCGTGTATTGCGGACCCGCCGTATGCGGGCCACAATACGGCCATGGGCACACAACGGCCATGCGAACAAGCCCTAAGGCCTTATGAAAAGCAGAACCATAATAGGAAAACCAAAGATATGCATGGACCCCTAGTGTGCCTCACCATGCCTCTGATTTCATACCAAATAACACACCTGATTATGGTGATATTCTAGATCTATGCCCATTTTTGGATAAAAATAAATAATAATAAATAAAATAATAAATAAATAAAAAACAAAAGGGAAGATTATTCCAGTTCGTATTTCTCAAACTCTTGTTTTTGATCTTGGCCGGAACGAGAGCTGTCAGGAAAACATATTGGTTAATAATAACCCAGCTCAATGCTGTGGGTTGTTCCGCTGAGTAAAATTAATTACGTCTGTTTTCAGTTTAATTCAGGCATCCATAATTAATTAAATATATCCCTTCAAGTGATTTTAGTTATTGCAGCTCAAGTCAGGGACTAGAGCTATTATCATAGTGATGAGGGACGGGCGGCAGGGAAAGTGGATTCCTCAGGGGAACTTATTGATTTCTTAGTTTACAAACTTTTTGAAGAATTGCATAACATTGTCATAAGCACCCGCGATAATTCCCCCACGTGCCTGCAGCAGGAGATGCAAGTTTACATAATATGATGACACCAGAAGGATCAGTGTCTTCGATCCAACTTTCAGGATAAATTTGATTCACCACGAAGCCGAATTTCCTCGTGCGTCATGGTAGCGAATCTATTTAACCTGAAATAAAAAAAAATACATACTTACCTGATCCATTTGCTCAAGACGTCATCTCGGGCCACGAGAGATTTCACGCCAGATCTTCAAGCAAGATGGCGGCGGCCGGGCTGTCATGATCAAATGCAGGTAAGTCATCTGAGGGGTACAATTACAGGGAGGGGTGTGTGTGTGAGTCATTGCATGCACTACTTACAAAGAAATGCGCTTCGTGACAAAGTAGTCACAAAGCAAATTTGGGGGGAAAAATTTGGCGAAGCAGCCGAATCAAATTTTCAAAACTTCGCTCATCTCTACTTATAATGGTGTAAAAATAAACAAAGTATCTCAGTTGTAATAATTCAGAGCAACTGGACCTGTATTTTCTTTTGAAGACTCTAGATATTGGAATGGCTTTCTCAATTAGAATAACTTGTACAAGAAATCTCCAGCATTAAATACTGGTAACTCATGCTTCATTCAGCATACTCTGTTTATCAAAATCAACCTGGGCTGTATTTACAATTAATGACCAGAGGGCGTAAGCGTAAGTTGCCACCGGGTAGAGGGGGTGGAGCCAGAAAGGGATTTAATTTTTTTTTATATATATAGATTTTTTCCACACTTTCCCATCCTTGGTCACCCTTGGAAGAAGGGGGGCGGGGGGGGGGGGGCTTGTGGTGCTCTGCTAATGGCTGGCTGATAACAAGAGAGCTTCAGACACAAAAGCAGAGACTACCAAGCAGGTTCTATCTTCATTCAGCAGGACCTGCGCTGACGTCACCACGCTGACCACGTGGTGAGCGCGATTACGTCATTAAAGGTCCTTTGGCAGGTCCTGAAAGAAGAAGAAAGAAGATGATGCCGGCTGCGCGAACAACAGGATGAGGTGAGTTAATTTTTATAACCATGTTACAAGGGAAAATAATTAAATATACAGAACACCGAACCTAAACCCGAACTTCAGTGAAGAAGTCCAGGTTCGGGTCTGGGTACCACAGTCAGTTTTTTATCACGCGCATGCAAAACACATTGCACTCGCGCGATAAAAACTGAACACCTGAACGCAATCACAGTCAAAACTGACTGCAATTGCGTACCTACTCGCACGATTTTCCCTGATCGCAGATGCAATGCATCCGGACCTAATCCGGACACGCTCGTCTGCAAGGGGCCTAAAACAATCACTCATGTTATAGATTTCTAGTGTAATTTGGCTGACTCTGTAATATACATTATGTATTGTAGTATCCTCATCCACTCTCCTGGGTATAAGGTCCTCCCTTTGGGGGTTATGCCAGTGATCAGTGTGTGTCTCACTGAAATTCTACACAGCCGCAGATCAGTAATCTGCCTGCTCTGGCATGCTGCCTTCGGTGCTGGACTCACAGTAAGTAGCACAAATATGTTGCAGGAAGAATTGAATGAAAATAGTGACATCGCAGAACAGGGGAAGACTGGAAGGCGCAAGGGGGGAGGGTACTGGGAAGAAGGGAAGAGGCGGATTGAATATAGTAAAATTAGGTGACCAACTCCTTTTAAATACAAAATATCGTCTTTCTGTAGCAGTCAACACAAATGATAAGACACCTACCGGTATATAAATAAGTAATCCAATGTCAGTTTACTGCTGGGGAAGATTTGATGTGAAGGGTACTCATCATGATAACAGTAGGTGTAGAATTGGGATAACAGTATGACAGCTGTGTTGTTCTCTTCATAGGCCTAGAGAAAGATGCCCACAGAAGAGATTTGCACTGATCAGCGTAATGTGTGATGCTCTAATAAGTCACAACAGGGGGAGCCCTGCCTGGTCACAGAGATGGTCTGACTGAGGGAGTTAAGCAAGGCTGTTTGCTGTGCTAAGTCCTAACAAAGAGGAAGTTAGAACAGGACAGAAAGGAAAATACATGGAGTAATTTTAAAAATTGAGTTAAAATCTGTTCGGTTAGGGTTCATTCACACGTCCGCAACTGTTTTGCGGTCCGCAAATTGCGGATCCGCAAAACACGGACACCAGCCATGTGCGTTCCACATTTTGTGGACCGCACAAGGTCAACACTATAATAGAAATGCCTTTTCTTGTCCTTGTCTGCAGAACAGAAGTGCGGATGCGGACAGCACACTGTATGCTGTCCACATCTTTTGCGGCCCCATTGAAAATTAATGTTTCCGCACCCGTTTTGCAAAATTGCGGACCCATTTTGCAGACGTGTGAATGGACCCTAAATAAGTAATAATGATTTTATGGAAATGTCTGCATATTACAATACATCACTGCTTTCATACAATGCACAGGCATCTCTTAGAGTACAGCTCGTTTGTGCCCCAAGATTTATCACTGCTGGCCCACTCTCTGGTCCTGGCTATTACTGCCTACACGTGGTTGTCAGGCACAGCCATACCTCTGCTGGTGATTGTTCAGACACTGCTGTTGTGCCTGTAATCGCTGTCCGGTTGCATTCATGTGCATCACTTTGAATGAAGAACATTAAGGACGTTGTATTTAATAAAACATAGGGCCCATAGGGGCTTTAAATGGGGCTGAATAGCAATACCAGACTCAGCTTGTGGGCAAGAGTGGCGCTATTTGTATATGAAATTTAGAAGTGTTTTTTTTTTTTTATCTCCTACAACTCCTTAAAAGCCTATGTACACCTTTGGGAGCAATTTAATTTTTATTATTGCATTGTAGTCATTTTGAGGTAAAAATCAACAAAATGTTGAGCCTTTTTCTCTGTACAGCCGTGAGATTCTCTAGCACGCTGTCTGTTTTCGCTCTGTTCTGTCAGGCAGCTCAGCTGACGGCTCCTTATCCCTGATTTCTGACCACCACTCATTATGGCTCAATTCTTATCTCACTAATAAGAATGTGGCTTAAATAATTGTTTATGACCTTTTAGTAATTTAGAAATAAGTTGTATTAGATGACCAGCACAAAGTCAAAGTAGGATTCACACAGCTAGACAAACAGTTAACCCTTTGTGTCAGATCAGCTGAATATTTTTGATAAAGACAAATTGAAAAAAAAAATGATTTTTAGCCTAAAATTATTAAAATGCAATCATAAAAAAAAAAAATGCCCCTGAAGCTGTATGGAGCCTTTAACATTTACTGGACAACATTGTTTGAATGTAAAGCGTTAATTCAATTTAAAAAAAAAAGCAGATTGTCACATTTTGGGTGAAGCAGGCTGAACAACACGTGCTGGAGAAGCCCCTTAGTGTTCAGTATCTATGGTCTGTCATGGCCGGAACATGATGATTGATGGCGCAATTCTATAAATGCAGTGTTTTTTGGTTCAGGAACATATGGCAGATATTCAGCGCGGTTTTAATGGCTGTCCCTTGGCTCTCAGTGGTTTGTGGATTGAGTCTGGTTAATCTCTACTCCAGATATCATTTTACAATGGACAGATATTCTGTTCGGTGGGACTGAAGTTATTCCTGTGATAATTTTTTGGGAGACATTTGCGAGAGGAAAAAGTGGATTTCATATCGGTCTACATGTATTTATGTCAGTCTTATATCATTAGAAGCAATTGCATCAGATTATATGGTGTGTAGTACAGACACCATATTTATTCACCCCATAGTCCACTTTTCTGGTGTTTTTTGTCCCCTGACATTTTATTTTTATCACAGCATGCTCTGAGTGTGGTGAAATTGTTTAGGCGTATAGGATGGCTGCATTGTTTAGGTTAGCAGTGTGACGGCATTGTTTAGGTGTATGGTTTGGCAGCATTGCATAGGTGTACACAAGTTGCATACTATTTTATATATTTATTTTTATTTCACGCACTTATATAGCGCTGTTATATTCCACAGCACATTAGAGACATTATCATCACTTGCTGTCCCCACCAGAGCTCACAATCTAAGTTTCCTATCAGGATGTCTTTGGAGTGTGGGAGGAAACCGGAGAACCTGGAGGAAACCCACACAAACACAGGGAGAACATACAAACTCTATACAGATGTTGTCCTTCATCTGATTTACACCCAGGACCCCAGCGCTGCAAGACACCTGTGCTAACCACTGAGCCACCATGCTGGCCACGGTGGCTCAGACTAGACTGTCACTTTTTCTCAGTACATGTGCATACAAAGAATACAGATTAAAGAGGAAATGAGTATTTACCCTAGACAAGTCTATATTTGAAAAAAAGTGACTGTACAGAATTGTTTTGTCATAAAAGCTAACAAAGCTATATAAAATAATTAGTACATAGTCAAGGAGTGTCTCACTCGCCTAAGGTAAAAGTTTACAATATGTGCATACACAGGGCCGGTGCAAGGATTTTTGCCAACACAAGCAAAGCTAAATTTTGGTGCCCCCCCCGCAGCTCACCTGGCCCTGGTCCCGTCTGCATTAGCTGGCTTCTCCTCTGTGTGGTCCTGGTATCTTCGCTCTGCTTCAGACAATCGCTAGTTTGAGGACTGTATTTTTGACCCTATAAGACGCACAGGCCCATAAGACGCACCTAGGTTTTACAGGAGGATAATAAGAAAAAAATATTTTCCATTACACCTCAGGTCACACCAGCAATCAGACCCCCAATGTTAATCAGACCTCAGATCAGACCCCCAATGCCTCAAATCAGCCCCCCATGTCAGCCATCAGCCCGCATCCATCAGCCCCCCATGTCAGCCATCATACCTCCATGTCAGCCATCATGCCCCCATGTCAGCCATCATACCTCCATGTTAGCCATCATGCCCCCATGTCAGCCATCATACCTCCATGTCAGCCATCATGCCCCCATGTCAGCCATCATACCTCCATGTCAGCCATCATGCCCCCATGTCAGCCATCATACCTCCATGTCAGCCATCATGCCCCCATGTCAGCCATCAGTCCCCCATGTCACATTTCTGCCCCTCGAGGCCTCCATGGCACATTTCTCCCCCTCCATGTCACATTTCACCCCTTCAATGTCACCTTTCTCCCCCTTCATGTCAAATCACCTATGTCACATCAGCCCTCACATTTCTCCCCTCCATCTATGTTGTCACATTTCTCCCCCTCCATCTATGTTGTCACATTTCTCCCCCTCCATCCATATTGTCACATTTCTCCCCCCTCCATCCATGTTATCACATTTCTCCCCCTCCATCCATGTTGTCACATTTCTCCCCCCTCCATCCATGTTGTCACATTTCTCCCCCCTCCATCCATGTTGTCACATTTCTCCCCCTCCATCCATGTTGTCACATTTCTCCCCCTCCATCCATGTTGTCACATTTCTCCCCCTCCATCCATGTTGTCACATTTCTCCCCCCTCCATCCATGTAGTCACATTTCTCCCCCTCCATCCATGTTGTCACATTTCTCCCCCTCCATCCATGTTGTCACATTTCTCCCCCTCCATCCATGTTGTCACATTTCTCCCCCCTCCATCCATGTTGTCACATTTCTCCCCCCTCCATCCATGTTGTCACATTTCTCCCCCTCCATCCATGTTGTCATATTTCTCCCCCTCCATCCATGTTGTCACATTTCTCCCCCTCCATCCATGTTGTCACATTTCTCCCCCCTCCATCCATGTAGTCACATTTCTCCCCTTCCATCCATGTTGTCACATTTCCCCCCTCTCCATCATGTCCATTCCCCCCCCATTCCAAATACATTTCTCCCTGCGGGCCGCACAGACAGACTACTCAGAGACATTTGTCCAAATGTCTTGTTGTCCCCCCTCCATTCATGTCACATTGTAGTGTCACCCGCCTCACCCTGACCCCACCTCCATTAATGTTCTTCTGTTTCTGCGCAACCTGCGCTCAATGAGATCACCTTGATCTACCTACCTGTCTGTGCCAGCTACGGCAGTCCGGACGGTATGGTCTGGGCCTGGCTGTGTGAGTGTCACTGTCTGATGTCTCACAGACTTACTCACGCACAGTTACTCACCACCAACAGCTCCGCCTCCAGACCTCCGCTCCCCAGTCTACACCAGTTGCTGCTGCCTGCTAGGGCCGGCGAGGCAAGTCCGCAAGTCATGTATTTAAAAAAGAAGTAATAAAAAAATATATATATATAAAATTTCCGCCCTGGCAAACCCCCCCCCTCTTCTCTGCACCCTCAAGCAGCCGCTTGGTCTGCCTTATTATAGAGCCGGCCCTGTGCATACAATACTAGCTAGAATGTCACACCCTCGTACATAGTTATGATAAAGATCACAAGGCCCTCCTTGAACTTTTGGTGAGCACTCACTTGTCTTCTTTGCAATAGTAGAAGGTTTATTCACCAAGATGAATGCAATTGTTTGACAAAGACTGTGGAAGTCGAAACGTTGCATTCATATTGGTGATAAACCTTCTCTATTACTGGAAAGAAGACGAGTGAGTGCTGTGGTATTCTTTTATTTTTTTTCTTGTATTAGATTGTTTGTGAGACAAATAGAGATCTTCATGGACAGCCTGCCAGAAGAAACGTGGCTATAGTTATGAACAGTGGCGCATTACAATAGGGACGTTCGGGTCGGCAGCCCCGGGCCCAGACCCGAACGCCCACATACTGTGGCGGGGCACGGGAGCGCATAGCTCCCTGTCCCGTCGCCTATCACCGCCATAGGCTTCAGGCCTAGTAGGCCTGAGGCCTATGCGGTAGTAAAATCCCAGCGCAGGCGTGCGTGATGACGTTATCACACGCCTGGGCCGGGACACAGCACATTGACGTGTGCACGCCTGCCTCATCCCGCCTTGAACCTTCGTCTGCGAGCAAGTGCCTGGCCCTGGACGGTGAGTATTTAGCTTTTCATTTTTTTTCTTCATTTTTTTTATTTTTATTTCATGTGCCTACTTTGGGGGACATGTGGGGGACGACACACAGAGGAGGACATATTAGGGAAGAGTTGAGACCTTGAGTACATGGAAGGGGGAATGTGGGGGCTGTGTTGTGTTAAATTATTATGGCATTGGGAGGGACTACTATGTGGGGGCAAATTGTTATTAGAGGGACTACTATGTGGGGGCAAACTACTATATGGGACAGTGTGGGGGCAAATTACTATATAGGGGCAGTGTGGGGGCAAATTATTATGGGAGGGACCCGGACTACTATGTTGGGGCAAATTACTATATGGGGCAGTGTGGGGGCAAATTACTATTTGGAGGCAGTGTGGGGGCAAATTATTATGGGAGGAACTACTATTTGGCTGCAAATTACTATATGGGGCTGTGTGGGGCCAAATTATTATGGGAGAGACTACTATGTGGGGGCAAATTACTATATGGGAGCAGTGTGGTGGAAACTATTGTGTGGGGGCAGTGTAGGGTAATTGCTATGTGGGGTTATTTCTATGTGGGGACAGTGTGGGGAAATTGCTATGTGGGGACAAATTACTAAGTGGGGGAAACTATTGTGTGGGGGCAGTGTGGGATAATTTCTATGTGGGGAAATTGCTATGTGGGGACAGTGTGGGGGCAAATTACTATGTAGGGGCAGTGTGGTGGAAATTGCTATGTGGGGACAGTGTGGGGAAATTGCTATGTGGGGACAGTGTGGGGAAATTGCTATGTGGGGACAAATTACTATGTGGGGGAAACTATTGTGTGGGGGCAGTGTGGGGTAATTGCTGTGTGGGGGCAGTGTGGGGTAATTGCTATATGGGGGCAGTGTGGAGCAATTTCTATGTGGGGACAGTGTGGTGAAATTGCTATGTGGGGACAGTGTGGGGGCAGTGTGGAGGCAAATTACTAGATGGGGGAAATTTCTATGTGGGGGCAGTGTGGGGTAATTTCTATGTACGGACAGTGTGGGGTATTTGCTATGTAGGGACAGTGTGGGGAAATTGCTATGTGGGGGAAATTACTATGTGGGGCAGTGTGGGGGAAATTACGATGTGGGGGCAGTGTGGGGGAAATTACTGTGTGGGGGCAAATTACTATGGAGGATTACTATGTGGGGGCAGTGTAGTGGCAATTCTATTATTTTTGGGGACACTATACAGGGATTATTGCCTGGAGCACAATAGAGGGTGGTATTATTACTCGGGGCACTCTAGGGGACATTATAACTGCTGTGGACACTATAGGAACATTTGGGGCAATTTATCAAACTGGTGTAAAGTAGAACTGGCTTAGTTGCCCATAGCAGCCAATCAGATTCCACCTTTTATATTTTACAGCTCTTTTGGAAATCGAGTTCTACTTTACACCAGTTTGATAAATGACTCCAATTATGTCTATTAGGGTCACTATTTTTTAAGCAGTATAGTACCTTGGACATTGGGGAGCAAAACGGGCACAGTATTAAGAGTGGTAGCAGGATGACACTGTGGGAACACCAGGATGAGGAGGTTGATGGAAAAATTGAGAAATCTAACGTGTCTGTGTTACAAACTGTATAGACGAGATGCGGCTGAAAGAATTTGCCATGGTGGTCTGGGTCAAACGGAGGAGAAGAGGAAAGAGAAGAAGATCTACATGACAGGAGATGTGTACGGGATGTAAGAGGTATGTGGTGCTGTATTCTCCTCCATGTCTTTTTTATTGTAATTATATGTATTTTAAATTTGGCGACCACATTTTTCAGTTTAGGATTGGGGTATTTTTTTTTGTCTGAAGATGTCATATGGCCTAAGAAGAGACTGTGGCGCTCAAGAAGAAAAACTAAACTAAAATGGGGGGGGGGGGCCCAAGTTGGTTAGATAGCCCCGGGCCTATCATGCACTTAATCCGTCCCTGGTTATGAAGACTACCTCTTCTATACAATAGTTGTTTTTGGGCAGGCATGCTCAACCTGCGGCCCTCCAGCTGTTGCAAACTACAACTCCCAGCATGCCCGAACAGCCTACAGCTATCAGCCTACAGCAGGGCATTGTGGGAGTTGTAGTTTTACAACAGCTGGAGGGCCGCAGGTTGTGCATGCCTGTTTTTGGGTATACTTAAAAATAAAAAATAGGACTGATGAAGAGCATGACCAGCTCTGAAACTCTTAATTTCATTAAATAATTAATACTCCCTTTTCATACCAGACCCTAGATCTGAATACTTTTGTAATTGCATGTAATTAAAAATGTATTATAGCTACTGAGTTATCTGTCTAGGGCCACCTGCTGTTTGTTCTTTTTCTAATTTCTGTGTCCTGCTCACTGAGATGGCCGCACATGCCCAGTTCCATCTCTAGACTGCCAACTTGAAATAAATCTAGCAGAGCAATTGGAACAATGAATAGGGAGATAGCTGGATCCATGTGAGGTACAGGGCTGGTTCTGGCTTTATAAGAAAGAGGTTGTCATGTATTAGATTATGTATGATTTTCATTTTTTACATTACAACCCCTTTAAGGAGCCCTCAAAATAATACTACAGTACATCTCTAAATATGTCTAGGCTGTTTTAGTTTTCTTTTGGGATTGCTTTTCATGAAGCCCCTTAAAGGGATTGCCCCGCTAAAAATATTCTCCATTTTTCAATAACCACCTGCTGTTTTTTCTATTCCTTATATCTCTGTCCACCTCAGTAAGATTGCAGAGGTGGATGCACATACTCAGTTCCATCCTTCAAATACCACCAGCTCTATCGAAGTTGTGACTGTTACAGTTAGGGAGCTGCAGCAGAAAGGACATGCCCACTGAGTTAGGGGACCCCCCCTCCCCCAAACTGCCTTCTTGAAATAAGGGTTCATTCACACGTCCGTAATTTGGGTCCACATTAGTTCCGCAATTTGCAGACCCATTCACTATAAATGGGGCTGGAACGGATGCGATCTGCATCCGCATTTTCGGCATCCGCATCCATTTTTTCGGGATTCGTTTTTTTGGGATCCGCAATTCCGTTCCTGAAAAAAATAGAACATGTCCTATTCTTGTCCGCAATTGTGGACCAGAAAAGGCATTTTTTATTATAGTGTCTGTGATGTGCGATCCGCAAATTGCGTCACTTACAGACGTGTGAATGGACGCTTAATGTAGTAGAGCAATTGGAGCAATGAATTAAGAGATCTCTAGATCCATGTAAGGCCTATTGCACTCAAACATTTTTTTTTCCCCGTTTACATACAGTTTTTTGCGTTCCGTATACAGACCGTAAACGGAACCATTCATTTCAATGGGTCCGTAAAAAAAACAGAAGGTAAATCCGTATGCCTTCCGTTTCCGTTTTTCCGTTCAAAGATAGAACATGTCCTATTATTGTCGGAATAACAGACAAGGATAGTAGTAATATCAGGGGCCAGCTGTTCCGTTTCGCAAAAAAAGGAATGCACACGGACGTCATCCGTATTTTTCGCGGATCCGTTTTTTGCGGACCGCAAAATACTGAAAAAGCCATACGGTCGTGTGCAATAGGCCTAAGGTGGGAGAAATTGTAAAGATTGTTGTGTACTGTATGATGTCTGATTCTCATTAAATACATTAATCATCGCATAACCCCTTTAAGTAAGGGGCGCCCTTGACAATTGCCCAGTTTCTCACCTCTTAAAACTGGTCCAGGCCATTTCTGTTGTCATTTCTGGAAAGCAAATGTCCAAAGAATATAAAAAAAAAGAACTTGAGGGACAAATAAGAAATAGTAATAGACCATCACTTTCATTTAGGTGAAAGAGCTCTTTATATTGCTTCTGCTAAATGACCTCATGTCCAGTTGTGTGATGGTTTTAGGATTGTCATGTAGGATACGGTATGTTGGATTTGCTCAACTGGGATTTACTCTCGCAATGATTTAGTAACAACAATGATCACAATATGGTGGTTGCTTGGACACAGACTTCAGAGCAGCACATGTGGGGAACACGCCCAATGTCATTTGGACTTTGTATAATTTCTGTATGTTTTGCTAACTATATGACTATACAAGGACATACGATGCAGACCAAGACCACATTTCTGATTCTAATTGCAACCAAATTTTACTTCATTATCACATTAGTGATGTAAGTAGGTGAACTAGGTCAGTTCTGTACTCTTACCATGTAAAGACATATGCTCACGATCTAGGTCCCAGCCCTCAGGCTAGGCCAATAATAACGTAAAGGATTTGTCTTTTTTAGAAAAGATATTTTCAAATATCCCTTTTAAGAAATTCTAAGTTGATACAGGTCCCCTGCCAGATAGAAGATCAACCACAAAGAGCATCTCTTTCACTGGAAGAATTGGTGAATTTCACGGTCAGCCGATTCAATACAAGGGGAATTTCATATCCTTAAAAAGAAGCTGTCACCTCTCCTGGCTTGTCTGTTTTTGTAACTACTTGCTTTCCCCTTGTAATAATGATTCTGGAGTCCTCCTCATGGCTGCCAGCCAGGTAAGTAATGAGCTGACGCTCCCAAAGGTTAATTAATGCTGAGAGAGTCATCTACTTATGTACTTGGTCAGTGGCCGTAAGTGCCCTCCTGACACCTAATTTAACTGAACTGCCATTTTGAGGCAACTACAGTAGGAGAACAGAACAGGGCTGCTGGCTATGGCCACCACAAGGGGTAGCTCCTGGGGCATTAGTTTGTGATGCACTGTGGTATTTGGTTCTTCAAGGGCCACACTATTGTATTGCTGACCTCTGCAGAACTTGGATTACCCAGCGTACTAGTGTTGGCCCTGCCTTCTATCAATTTAGACCTGCCTACAACATATAACCACATTAGTTTTTTTTCCAGCTCCACTTTAAAGTCTCAGTCCACAACTGGGGTAAACGCATGGTTGACTGCGTTAACAAGCAGCATATTTAAAAACACACTACGTCTTTATATGTGTTGTGCTTTTTAAAATTAAAAACATTCCATAAATTGTCCCTTATTGGGGGAAAATGGTGTTTAAACACACACAGTGTTGTCTGAAAAAAAACAGTGACTTGTTCTGAACAAGCATTCAAAAATTATCTCTTAACCGCTTGCCCCTGTTTATACGAACACATGCTGGTTTTGGAAGAAACAGCGGCTTGTTCTGTTCTGAGCAAGCATCCAAAAATGATGCCTTAATGGGGGCAGATGCAGTACAATGCGTTAAATAACTGGTATATTGATAAAGTACAATCCATTAAATTAAACTGCATGGTATATTGATGCAGTACGGTACATTAAATTAAACTGGTATATAGATGCTCTGAAATGCATAATTAAAAATGATAGCTACATTAAAACTGTTTTTTTTAATAATTAAATGCAACTAAAATGGTCCTAGTAAAATGCACTGAACTGTTTAATTATACACTGTAGCAAAAATGCATATTTTTTGTTGATTCAAAGCTGCGCAATTATACATCCTTTTGTATAAAACACTGGTATTGATGCACTGAAACTCACTGAAATGTGCTGAACTGCATAATTAGAAACGGCAAAATTGCAGCTTTTTTAAGAAACAAAAAGGATCAGTTGCACAGTATTTCCAGCAAAATGTATTCTGCTGGAGGTGCTGGGAATAGGCCTATGAAACACTTATGAACTGTAGAAACTTGAAGTAAAAAAAAAAAAAAAGCTGGCTGTTCATGTCCAGAAAAAATGAGGTTGGTGCAGGATTTGGGTGATTTCAGTGTAAAGCTTTCCACTTATCAGCAGCTGTCCTCAGTATTAAACACACATGCATACAACGCTGACCTTATACTTTCCCTCTCTGATAAAACCCTGACTTTTCTCTACATATTGATTTAATCTACCTAACAAATTATGTATTTTAAAGGTGTTGTCGCACCTCCTTGTTTCAGCGCTGCAGTCCTGAACTTTCGGTGCTCTAGGGGGGCGCTACCCATTAGTTTGACAGACAACACAGGCAAGCTGCGCTTATCCTAGCCTCGGCACAGTGGATCTTTTGCAAATTGTGACAACCAATGGTAAGTGTGGCTGCCACGATCTGTATTGCTTTTCTATCCATAGGAGGTACACTGCACAGTAATACCACATATATGAGGTGGGCCTGGAACTACTGGGCATGTGCGGCTATGTGTGCTCAAAAGATCCCGGCCACCAAAGAGGCTGGCATTTTCTTGTGCATTGAGCAAGCGCAGCCACTGCTGTTGGATTGCATTGGTGCCTGTAATCCCTAGCAACAGGTATTTTACAATGGGCAAAAGTATCACCCGCCCGAATCCATTATGAACGGATCCGGTTGTATTATCTCTAAAATGGCCATGATGGATCCGTCACTAAAACCATTGTAAGTCAACGGGGGACGGATCCGTTTTCTTTTGTGTCTGAGAAAATGTATCTGGCGCCATTGACTTACATTGCCTTTTATGCCGGATCCATCTAGGTCCGTATCCCATGACGCACTCAAAAACACGGCTTGCAGAGTTTTTTTGTCCCGCATGGGAAAGCAACCAAATGGAACGGAATGCATTCTGGTACATTCTGGAGAATACCTTGCTGACTGAGTCCAATGCACGACCTTGTGATTTCTAGACCTTCTCAAATGTCTGGTCTCTCTTTCTCTTAGGAGTACTCTGGTAGCATGGAAGCTTTCTAGCAAGTTGTAGGCTCAGAGACTAGACAAGTCTTTCCTCCAGGCTGCTTCAGACTAGACTCCCTCAACACTAACTACTCAGGGGATGGACCTAGTCCATCTCCTGACAACCTAACACAATTTGTCAAGTTGTTAACCAGATGTTGTCCATACAATGCCATTCATAACAAATCATAACAATTAACTCAAAGAGACATTACATTAGCTCTATCAATAGTAACCCTTTGCAGTAGTCCTTCTGGGGTACTGCGCCTGTTCTGGCAGTGATCTCCTAACATAAGAACTAAAGTGGAGGTCACGTGAACAGCAGAGTTAATGTGTTGATGGCACTATGCCAACTCAAGAACGAAGAAAGCAATGTAAGCAGAATTTGCATTGCTGCAGCAGATAGGAGATGGAGAAAACCAAAACAATCTAGTAAGCTAAATAAAAAAAATCAACCCCTTTAAATACAGCATTGTACCATTATGTCAGTGAATTGATAGAGCATATTCACAGACCTGTAGACACAAGTCATTATATGGTATTGATTATTCTAAGCAGCAGATGTTTTCATCATATTTATAATGTGTGAAATTGCTAGAGGCTTACGTAACGCCAAAAATAATAAAACACAGTTTTATGGAGTGATCTAAAATTGTTTGGCAAGAAACCTGAAATTTCACCCAGATGAGTATTGGTGTCTTATGGATCTCAAGTGTCTCAGCCGCTAATAACTCAGTTAGTAGCTGCAACAGGTGAATATTCCCAGTAATTAAAGAAAAACTACTGCAAAACCACACCTATCATCCTTAGCTTATCCCACACTATAAGAGAAAGTTCTACCCCATGTTGCAGCGTCTGCAGGTAAACACTTAGATAACTATATGTCACGTGATGCCACATAGGGAGGTGTATACATGTAAAGTGGTGCCAACCACATGGGGTAGTGTGTAGTGGCCCAGAGAGGGCCCTGCCATTCCTACATCCTGCTACTGTCTCTAATAGGCTAACCAATAATGTAATCTGTATATTTATTTCAGGTCCTCTTATACTGTGCATTAATAATATTGTTATGCAACTTATGAACTGTTATGTCCATGTAATGTGCCTGGTTCACTAGCAAGTGGCAGTGTGTCTGGCAGAGAGAGTGAGAGAGATCTTTAGATAGAATAAAACTTACCTGCTTCCCACCAAGGGAGGGGTTGCAGGAAGCTATAGTCAGTGTAGTGGAGTCTAGAGTTGGAAGCAGACAAGTCAGTCATGGGGCAGTGAGCAAATTGGCCCCCCTCCTCCCACAGGAGTCTCCCGAGGGAAGCAGCTCACAGAGCACTATGACTCCTTACAGATACAGATTATCACGAGGAGATCAACAGCCAAAGGCACCCCACTCAAAAGGTACAAGAACTTTCATAGAGTCCAGCTACCAGACTGAAGTGAGTGTAACACAGCAGAGAAAGATAAAGCAAGGTATCTAAGTTTGCCTGCCAGTTTAACCCAAAACCTGCTGGAGCCAATAGAAAAACCAAATATTGTCTGGATCCAAGCTTATTCAAGTAAAGCTGTTGAACTTTGACCAATTCTGGACTCATACTCCACCATTACTCTCCCTTTTATTGCTATGGAGCATAACCCTGGGGAGCGACAGTATCCAGGTAGGAGCACCGTGACACACACATAACTAATAAGGCCGCACCACCACTCGGCATTCCTAAAAACATGGGACACGGTCGGCCCTGGGGGGCGGCACATTGCAAGTGGATCGCACAGTAAACACATATCATAAAATCCTCAGAAGTAACACGTGTCACAGCATGTCTGTTACCCGGCCCAGGGCTTCACTTTTCAGCTTATTATGGTGTATTAGAAATTACTTCTGACAGTGTTGCACTAGAGTCTTTCTTAGGGCTCTTTCACACTTGCGTTCTTCTGTTCCGGCATAGAGTTCCGTCGTCGGGGCTCTATGCCGGAAGAATCCTGATCAGTTTTATCCTAATGCATTCTGAATGGAGAGAAATCCGTTCAGGATGCATCAGGATGTCTTCAGTTCTGCGCATGCTGCGCTTTTTGCTCCGGCCAAAAATCCTGAAGACTTGCCGCAAGGCCGGATCCGGAATTAATGCCCATTGAAAGGCATTGATCCGGATCCGGCCTTAAGCTAAACGTCGTTTCGGCGCATTGCCGGATCCGCCGTTTAGCTTTTTCTGAATGGTTACGCTAAAGTCCTGGCAGCCATGGTAAAGTGTAGCGGGGAGCGGGGGAGCAGTATACTTACCGTCCGTGCGGCTCCCGGGGCGCTCCAGAGTGACGTCAGGGCGCCCCAAGCGCATGGATCATGTGATCGCATGGCACGTCATCCATGCGCATGGGGCGCTCTGACGTCATTCATTCTGGAGCGCCCTGGGAGCTGCACGGACGGTAAGTATACTGCTCCCCGGCTCCCTGCTCCTACTATGGCAACCAGGACTTTAATAGCGTCCTGGCTGCCATAGTAACACTGAAAGCATTTTGAAGACGGATCCGTCTTCAAATGCTTTCAGTACACTTGCGTTTTTCCGGATCCGGCGTGTAATTCCGGCAAGTGGAGTACACGCCGGATCCGGACAACGCAAGTGTGAAAGAGGCCTAAAGTTTAAATGGGTTGTCTCACTTCAACATGTGGCCTTTATCATGTAGAGAAAGTTAATACAAGGCGTTTTTGTGATGGGACAACCCATTTGAAAAATAAATGTAAAAAAATTTGATTGTCGGGTCCTTTGATGAAAGTTTTAGCACAAATGCTTGTGGTTTGGCTTTATTGCTTGTTTGAATATTTCTCTGGCTAACTTTATATAAGTTTTCGGACACACAGGTCAATTGAGTTCATTTTTGTGTGTTTCTACTTATTTACATGATATTATTCATAGAAAACCAAGCAGATCCTGAACCTAGGCCAACGAGAACAAGACTGTCTTACTTTTCTGTTCCAAAGAACAAGACCTTATCAACGACTCTCAAAGAAACAACTGCTGTTACAAGACAGCGGGAACGTTTATAGCCACTAGTCAAGGATTTATGGCCGCTTTGTCAGACAACGGTTATGCAACAAGTGGGTGGGAGCAAATACCGAAGATATTATGAACCTAATGGAATCTGAAACTATGGAAAGTCATACACATAACATGATGCTCCCAATTTGTCCCAAATTCATTTTTATGAATAGAGATGAGCAAAGTATTTGAAAAATGGATTCAGCTACTTCTCTGAACTTTACAAAAAAATTAGCTTTGTGGTGAATTACTTAAGTCACAAACTGTATTTCTTTGTAAGTAGTGGGTGCAATGAGGAGGAGCGGAGTTGTCATTGTACCCCTCAGATGCACTGAATGGCACACAAGGGGCATGGTGGATGGCAAAGGGGGTACTGGATGGCACATGCGGGGCACTGTGGATGGCAATGGGGGCTCTGGATGGTACACAAGGGGTACTGTGGATGGCAAAGGGGGTACTGGATGGCACACAAAGGGCACTTAATGGCACATGAGCTGCAATGTGGATGGCAAAGGGGGCACTGGATGGCACAACGGGCACTGTGGATGGCAAAAGGGGCACATGAGGGGCACTGTGGATGGCAATAGGGCACTGGATGACACTTGAGAATGATTCGCTTTACAGCATTCCAGTCCATCTGACTTGGCATTGAAACCTTTCTGCATAGGATTCCAATAGTTGCTGCAATGTCGGGCCTTGTAGCGGTGGTAAGGTCCACCAATTTCCCTATTGCTTTCCTGTACTGAGTATTAGTTGGTAACGGGGTATCTTGGCTTTTCATCTCCTTCAGGTAGTTGGTTTCCATGGGAGATTTTACTGGTTTGGCATTTTCCATTCCAAATGTTTTAATTATTTCTTGTATTTTGTGTTTTTGGTTCAGAAGAAGGCTGCCATCTTCCTCTCTCTCAATCTGGATGCCGAGGTAATTCTTTATGTCGCCAAGATGGTCTCAAAGTGCTGATTTAGGGTTTTCAGTATTTCTGCTTCATCCCCTTCTTGCTCAAAACAAATCAGGATATCGTTCACATGAATAAGCATATAGATCCATCTGTTTGCCAATTTCTTTGTGTATAAGCTGGGGTCTGCTTTACTCCTTTGAAAGTCCTGATGTGTGAGCACTTCATTTAGTTTTATATTCCACGCTCTGGCTGCTTGCTTTAGACTATATATACTCCTGTGAAGTTTGCATACTAGGTCTGGCCTTTGTTCATCTTTGAACCCTGGTGGTTGTTTCATGTAGATTCCTTCTGTTAACGCGCCGTGTAGAAACGCATTTTTCACATCAAACTGTTTCATTTGTATTTTCCTTGTGACGGCTACTGTCAGCAAAGTCCTTATTGTAGCATGCTTGACTACTGGCGCAAATGTCTCATCATAGTCCTTTCCATATTTTTGAGAATATCCTTTGGCTAGGAGTCTTGCTTTGTATCGTTCAATTGTGCCATCTGCATTGTACTTCACTTTAAAAATCCATTTACAGCCTATGGCTTTCCTTCCAGGTGGTAGTTCTGTCAGTGTCCATGGTCAAAGCTGAGATATGTCTTCCCAGGTTGCAGGTTCATTGGCACTGGCAGTGCTTGCCTTGCATGAGCGACGTACAGGTGGTTTACCTTTCTTTTCTCTCGTTGGTCGTCTCGGTTCTGAGCTTGCTTGTATCTGCTCTTCAGTACTGGTAGAGTCTGCACTTACCACAGCTGTTTGTTCAGAAGTTACAGAGGGGGGCTGGTCAGTGTCCGTTTTCTCTTCTCTTCTTGCTTCTTCTGTTGTCATTACATTGTCTCTCAGATCTTCAACGAAAGAGCACACTTGGTAGTAATATTGCCCCTACAGCGCCCCCAACATGTCCCCACTGTGCCCCAGAAGTAATAATGCTCCCATAGTGCCCATTCTAGTAATTATGTTCCCCACAGGCCCCCAGTAGTAATAAAGCCCACCATAATGCCCCCTCCCCAGTAGTAATAATTATCCTTATAAATTGACAGTATAAAAATGCCCCCTTAAAATGAGCACCAGTACAAAAAAATGCCCTTATAATGTGTGCCCGGCAAAAAAGACCCCCTTTTAATGCCCCCAGTTCAGCTAATGTCCCTATAGTGCCCCCATAATGTGTGCCAGTATAAAATACCCCTCTAATTCCCCCATAGTGCTCATCTCCCCCCTTCCCTATAGTGCCCCCATAATATACCAGTATAAAATGCCCCTGTATAGTGCCCCAGTAGAGGCCCTCAGTGTCCCCCATAATTTTCCAGTATAAAATACCCCTTCTTAGTGCCCCCAGTAGATGCCCTCATAGTGCTCCTCTTTCACCATAGTACCCCCCATAGTGTGTCCCAGTATAAAATGCCCCTATACAGAGCCCCCCATATAAAATACCCCTTCTTTGTGCCCTCAGTAGATGCCCCCAATAATGTGCCAATAAGAAGTGCCCCTAGATGCCCCCATAATGTTCCTCTCCCCCCTTCCCCATAGTGGCCACCATATAAAATACCACTTTTGTGCCCCCAATAATGTGCCAGTAAGGAGTGCCCTAGATGCCCCCATAGTGTCCCCATATAAAATACTTTTGTGCCCACATAGTGCCCCATGTGCCAGTAAAAAGTGCCCTAGATGCCCCCATAGAGCCCCCCATATAAAATACCACTTTTGTGCCCACATAGTGCCCCCCATTAATGTGCCAGTAAGGAGTGCCCTAGATTAAAAAAATAAACACTTATACTTACCTCCATGAATTTGGCAGCGATGCGCTGCAGGCCTCTTCTGACCTGTGTCCCGCACTGTACGATTCAGGTGACGCAATGATGTCATCTTGTCACCTGCACCGGCCTCTTATAGGCTGCAGGCCTAGTGCCTGCAGCCTATTAGAGGAACGAGGAAGGGAGACGCCTCTCCCCTGCCCCGCAGCACAGCCATCTGTATAGCTGTCCTGAGGACGGCGCTACAGATGACTATTGGAGATGAGCGCTTCCACAATGGAAGCGGTCATCTCTCCCTGCCGCCCCCCACTTGTCACCAGGGCCGCACCGCCTGAGGCGATCGCCTTACCTCGCCTATTTGGCAGTGCGGCCCTGTTTACATGTCCTGTTTAAAGTACAATGGTTTGTAACTATTGTAGGAAGGAACAAGGGGCCATCATTGATGGTCGGTATGTGTCACCGAGGTTCCTGGCCTCGGTGAGGTAAGAGTCGTTTTTTTTTTCCTGAAGTGTCATTATTGCAGATTGCAGTCTGACACTTCAGCTGTTTAGTATGGCTGCAAAGCTGATCCGGGACGGCTCTTACTGGGAGTAGCCAAAGTGCTGGGTGGGTGGCTACTCCCCACGTTCCAGGCCGGGTCTTGGCAGGCTTATAAAAGCAGTCAGCACTGTCAGGTGGGGTGGATTTTCCTCCATCTGACAGTGAAGCTGTGGAGCCTCTGGGCTGAAGGCTGCAAACAGGCGTGCAGGCCGCCTGGAAGCCTGCCAGTGAAACTGTTCTGTGGCTGAGCATCAGCCAGGTGTGAACCGACACCTAGGATTCCATGTGAACATTGTTTTGTTTTTGCTGTGTGTGAACAAGCACCAAGACTGTTGTTTCTGCTGAGTGTAAATAAAACACTGAAGTTTGATTTACAACCTGGTTCCTTGCCTCTATACTGCGTCTGCTAACCTGTCTACCAGAGAAAACCCCCACACTATGTATGACATTTTTAGCTGTTCTACTCAACCTATTTGCCATGCAAATATTTATAGCTTAAATGGGTTTTACGAGACTCTATAAAATTTGCATGCTGGCTGGGGAGGGGTTAATAGCAGAAACAAACACATTTTCAAAGTGTCCTGATTCCAGTGCTGCGATCCAGTCCCAAACCCCAACCCAAAAGCGATGACATACCATATACACGTATGTGACCACTGCTAACCAATGAATGGCCTTAGCCGTTCATGCCCACGTGACCACTGAGACCATTGATTGGACAACAGCAGTCATATGTACTAGTGTGGTGCATCAGTATGTAAACTCAATGAAGCTTACCTCAAATTCCTCAACAAAGGCTACGCCACTGGAGGACTACGACACACCTCCTGATCTATGTCTGGCCTAACCTCTGGTCTACTGGAAGATTTTTTTGGAAATAAATGTTGGACGTTGCAAGTGTTAGAAAAAAATGTATTGTGAAGCTTGATATATGTGGCGTTCAGCCTGATTACCTTATTTTTCATTGCTTTGAAGGGACAAATGCCCTCAACAAGTATATTATTTCATATTTTGTTCATTGTACAGTTTTTGCATTTAACTTTTTTGGGTCCAGATATTCAGAGGTGACTGCTTACCATCATCCACGTAAATCGGAGGCACTTGATTCTTTCATGCAAGGATCCTGCACACAATAAGCCAAAATTAAAATTAAGCATAGCCATGGAGTTATTCAATGTACCTGTATAGTGCCACCTGCTGTTATTTTTTTTTCTTATCTCTATGACCTGCTCACTGAGAAGGCCGCACATGCTCGGTTTCATCCTTCATCTGCCTCTTGAGCTGTGATAGGGAGAGCATGGACACGCCCCTTTATCTGCAGCAGAATAGACACTCCCCTTGAGCTTTTGGCTTGATATAAATCTAGCAGAGCAATGAATGGGTAGATCTCTGGATCCATGTGAGGTACAGGGCTGGTTCTAGCTTTGTTTGAAAGTGATTGTCATGGTCTATATGGTGTTTGATTTTCATTTTTTACATTAGGCTACTTTCCCACTAGCGTTCGATCGGATCCGTTCTGAACGGATCCGATCATATTAATGCAGACGGAGGCTCCGTTCAGAACGGATCCGTCTGCATTAAAATGGCAAAAAAAAGCTAAGTGTGAAAATAGCCTCGGACGGATCCGTCCAGACTTTCAATGTAAAGTCAATGGGGGATGGATCCGCTTGAAGATTGAGCCATATTGTGGCATCTTCAAACGGATCCGTCCCCATTGACTTACATTGTAAGTCTGGACGGATCCGCACGCCTCCGCACGGCCAGGCGGACACCCGAACGCTGCAAGCAGCGTTCAGCTGTCCGCCTGTCCGTGCGGAGGCGAGCGGAGCGGAGGCTGAACGCCGCCAGACTGATGCAGTCTGAGCGGATCCGTATCCATTCAGACTGCATCAGGGCTGGACGGAAGCGTTCGGGTCCGCTCGTGAGCTCCTTCAAACGGAGCTCACGAGCGGACAGCCGAACGCTAGTGTGAAAGCAGCCTTAGTCATGGTATAATCCCTCTAAAGGGGTTATCTAGAGAGTTAAAAAAAAGAGTTCCTATAAGGTTCTAATAGTAATATTTAACTTAGTCATACATATTGCAGCCTCCCTCACCTCATTTTCCCCAGCTTATTTGGTACCATGCTATGCCACCCATGCCCATGTCTAACTTCCTGGATGGAGGAGGGATTTTAAATATTTTCCTAGAATCCTTCAGCTTCCTCCTACTCATTCACCCTTCCCCATCTTCTCCCAAGCATGTACGCGTCTCTGCAACCCGGGCTTCAGGAGAAGGTAAATAATGTCTCCTCCACCATCAAAGGGCAGTACGTGCATGGTTCCCAGCAAGCACTGAGTCCCTGCCAGGCAAATTCATGTCTGTGAAATTCTCATCCCTATTAGTATTCACTATGCATGAATGCTAATGAGGCTGTGTGGCCCTTAGGCTCCATATGGGTCGGGGAGGGGCCCTCTCCTGGCACACACACATTTACTGAACAAACTCTAGTACAACTGTTAGCTTCACTTTACAACTTCCTTTTTTTTACCATAGAAGTAAAGCTATAGAGTAAAATAAAAATTTTATTTCACTGCCACAACATTTACTAAATAAATTACCTTACAAGTCACTAGATGCTGCCCCAGCACCCATGGGTGCTCTAAAGGGAAGGAATGCATCATAAAAAGTCTCCGGCATCTTTGTGAAAGGAGTGGAGTCTATGGGAAGGGACATGTCTATGCCCTTATTTTTTTATTGTTAATTTTTATTTTTAATGTGGGGAAAGGGACAGGGTATAATTAGAATTTACATATTTAAAAAAAATAAAAATTTTAACTGTTTTTGAAACATATTTTAAGTCCCCCTAGAGGACTTTAACATGTGATCCTCTGATCGCTTCTCCTATTAAACTGCAATACTTTAACATTACAGTCTATGGTAGAGTCATTATGTTTATAGAGAACCCTTACACAAGCACAGCAACTGAACGGCTCCCTCAATCTCGGTTCTGGGGGCTGTTTAGGCTTCGGGAGTGCCAGCTCTTCCAAGATTTCACCTCAGATGATGCGTTTGAGGGGTTTAAAGTCTATGATTAGCGTTATCATGTAGCATTTGGCAAGTGGCATGATATTGACATTGCTTTTTGAATGTGCGGGCCCTGCTGCCATTGTTTCACCATTGTGTGGAGTGAGTCGGAAGAGTGAAAAATTGTGACTTTAGGATGATACCTGCACACAATATATAAATTTCACTTGAGAAATACCTTATAAAAACTTAGGGAGAGATTGCGGAGGAATGGCTTGGTACCAAATCCAATGCCAGCCCACTGCAATGACACTCCTCAGTGACAAGCCCACGCTGAAGGGTGGAGTTTGAGCGTGCGGTCATGTCGTGATGTCAGCGAACAACAGGAGAATTATAAATTCCTACGTTTAGGTAGGATGTCGGCCCTCCTTAATGAGACAAGCTTTGTATTGAATTTACTTAAAGGGGTTATCCAAAGTCTAACACATGCCCCCCAATGCCAGGGCCCCTCATATAGATTATACTTACCCTGCTCCCCGGCACCCGCATCTCTCCTGATCCCCACATGGCCAACGCTTCATCTCAATCTGCATCAGAACATCTGGCCATGGGGGGAGCAGCCAATAGCAGATCACAACGTGGACAAGCCTCCCTAGTGTCACCCGCGATGCTAGGGAAGCTTGTCCGCATTGCAGCCTGCTATTGGCTGCTCCCCCGCCAACTGGATGTTTTGATCCGCGCAACGGGGAGATGGTGCAGTGGCCGTGCGGGAATCAGGAACGATGCAGGTGCCAGAGAGCGGGGTAAGTATAATCTATATGAGGGGCCCGGGCATTGCTGGGAATGTTTTACACTTTGGATAACCCCTTTAATTATATAGCGCTGACTTTATGGCCATTGTCATCACTCACTGTCCCCAACAGGGCTCACAATCTAAGTGTGTATGCAGACTTATTGGCAATGCTTCATGGGAAAAAATATGCAAAGAGGTATCTCTAAGGAAAGAGAACCATCTCACTAGCACCACCTTGTGGAAGTGGCTCCCTATGAGTCAAAGTCCAACTTTTTAACAAGCTTTGGGACATGACAAGTCAAAATAGCCAAGCCAAATATCCATCCGTAGATAGCTGTTTTGGGGTGCTTATGCGTCATCAGTATGGAGCACTTCTGGAAGTTGGATTCAAAGCACTGCACTCTGCCAGTCGGAATCCTACTCCGAAACAGCTGTCTACGGATGGATATTTGGCTTGGCTATTTTCCCTTGTCATGTCAAGTCGGATTTTGACTCATAGAGCGCCACTTCCAGAAGGTGGTCCCAGCGAGATGGTTCTCTTTCCCTGGGAAATATCCCATTGCATATTTTTTACCCATGGAGCAGTCTCCATACACAGCTGGTATTTTTAAGTAGAGCTAGCATGCTGCGTTCAAGGCATCACACTCAACCAGCCAGAATCCTACTCCATAGTGATTAGGGGTAAGCACCTCAAAAAAGCTGTCTATGGCTTTTTGACTTGGTTATTTTATCTTGTCATGTCCCAAGGCTTGTAAAAAAAAGTCTGACTTTGACACATACTGTAGAAGGTGGCGCTAGCAAGTTGGTTGTTCTCTGTATATGGGAGTTATCTCTTTGCATATGAGTTCCTGTGCGAAATGAATAATACTTGAAGCAGGTGAACAGGAGAAAATAGGAAAATAATATGTAACTAAGGATGATTACAATGAGTAAGGGAATTTTTTTTAGTCCCAGGATAACCCCTTTAGGCTAAATGCACACGATCAGGATTGCGCGTGGATTTTCTGCACAGATTTGCGTGCGTAAAATCCACACCGTAGGTCATGTACATTGTATTCTATGAGAATTTTAAATCCTGCACTTTGCGGGTTCCGTTCTAAGGATAAGTGCAGGTCCCAGAGGTGGGACCCGAACCTATCAGACCAGTGCCGGACTAGGGTGCCTAGGGCCCACCAGTGGAATTTATTTGGGGGGCCCACTCTACCGCTACCATAAAGAGAAGTATTACTTGTATATTTTTCGGCCTCACGTGCATAAACGCATCCATTTTAGAATACAATTCAGCATGCAGAACAGAACTGCATTGTGCACTGTATGTTAATGTTTCTCATTAAGCAACTCAATTAGTTAATAACTTAAGGGGGGATTTATCATCCCCTTTGCGCCAGAAAAGTGACTTATTGAAAAAAAAAGTCACAAGTGCCCCTTTTTACTCTGCACTCACCACTTTTCCAAAAGGGAGCATAACAAGGGTGGGAAAGGGGCGCAGCCAACAGCAGAGACAAATCTATCTTTCATTTACACCAGTTTTTTAATGCAAATAAAGCCAGAAATCCAGGGGCAGACTCGCTATCAACCCTACAGGGAATTTTCCCGGTGGGCTGATGCCCATAGGGCCACCCAAGCCCTCCTCACTGCCGCTGTCCGGGTATATACTACTGGGGGAACTATAGGGGTCATTATCATAGAAAGTCCAGGCAGCATGCTGAAGGTGGGCTGGCTTGGTGTTGTGGCCCACATCTCACCTCCTAAGACTCCTGCTAAAGACAATCAGAGGAGGAGAACAGAACATGGATATTGATGACCACCACAGAGAGACAGCTGATGGGTAGGTTTTTTTTCAGGGCAACCTCACGTTTCCAGTCCACCCTTGCAGAAATGCACCTCGTCATAAATTAGACGCATCCTCCAACGGTGCAGGAGAGATCAAGACCGGCATAGAAAGCACCGATCTTGATATATCTCCCTTTAGTCTGCTATTTACAGTCAGTAGCATGGACAGCAGTCACACATGGAAATTCCTTGCCCTAGATTAACCACCCAGTCCCTCAGCAAGCCTAAAAAATAGTGATCTTATGATGTCACATCGCTGAGAGGGCCAGGTTCTGCAGCCTAAAGTGTTCCCATGTATACCTGTGATGAGATGAGTATTTTTTTTTAAATTTGTTGGCATTATCATAGGTTTATATACAGGGGGCAGTATTGGGGCATTTCATACACAGGGGGCAGTATATTTTTTTTATTCCCTGCCTTCTCTGCCACGCATATACCTGCGTACTTCTGTCTAAACGGCAATTGGCCTATTGATTTCAAAGGGGTCCATCTGGCTGTCAAAATGGACAAAAAATAGGACATGTCCTATTTATTGATGACCGCTAGAAAACCAATGGTACTGAAAATGTCTGTGTGGCGGTCTGTTTTCCATTTTTGTGTGAATCGAACTAATTCAATTTGTACACAGGGGAATGAGAAAGAAAGTAAATCTATTTTTTTTGTTGTTTGTTTTTGCTTTTTTATGGCATGCACTGTGCAGTATAATGTATACCCCTTATTAGCACTATGTCACCATAATACATATAAAATAAAGTTTGAATTTATTAATTTTTTTTGTGCTTTACTTGTGCCTCTGCCACCCATGGACTGTAAATGCTATATTATCTATATTACCCTGAGGTGTCATGGTTTGTATTGACTGTGGAAGCTTTGGGGTTAAACTGTAGGGTTGGTAATTATCTCTTGTCCCAACCGTAAGGATGTTGTCACATGTAGCGGCTTCTGCATGGCCACGCTGTGGCCAAAAGCCTGAAGACCTCGGAGTCTACAAATAAATTAAGGGTTTACTACTTGCTAGAGGGGTTCTCTGGGCTTTTACTATTGACTCAGGATAGGTCATCAGTATCAGGTTGGCCGGGGTGCCCGGTGTTGCAAAGACCATAGACAGCAGTAGTGAACAGGAAGACAGAAGGCAGACGGCACGTGCGCACTGAACGCGTCGTCTCCTCGTACAGCTGACTGGCGGGGGTCCCGGATGGATAGATCATCAATAGTAAAAGCTTGGAAAACCGCTTTAATGGTTGTGTGATTTTAGGCTTTTGAGTTCTCCATGTTTCAGTCATGCTTCCCTGTCCCTTACTCCACTAATGCTGTTGTCCCCACTGCACTACCATTGGCCGCAAGCTCTTCCGCTCTTGTCCTGGGTGTGTGCACTTCTTTTCCTGTTCAATTCACACCTTAGACCCCAATTGCGACCCAGGATTAATTCAAATATTTCAGCTCCAATAGCCAAAGGCTATCACATTCCTGTTTCAGGTCTTTTATTGTTTTTTTAAAATAGGCATGCTCATCCTGCGGCCCTCCAGCTGTTGCAAAACTACAACTCCCAGCATGCCTGAACAGCCTACAGCCAGGGGCGTAACGATCGCGGTCGCAGGGAGTGCGACTGCGACCGGGCCCGGCGGGGGGAGGGGCCCGCTGTACTAACATGTAATGAAGCGCTGTGACGGGGCCCAGCATGAAGTACAGTGACAATGCCGGGCCCCCATCAGGGCGCTCCATTACATGTTTAAACAGTTTAATATGAAGCAAGGTGGGGGAGGTTTGCGCAGAGGGGGGGGGGGAGGAAGAGGGGGGATGCGCGCACTCACTCACATACAGTCCGCCCGGCATTTCTTGTCACTGCCGGGCTGTATCCAGATCAGTGAAGCAGGAGCTCTAGAGCTCCCTCTGCTGGCCGCACATTGCGCTGCTGGCTGTGGGAGGAGCTCTGAAGGCCCGGGAAACTGCCTTCAGCACAGCCAGCAGCGCGATGTGAGTGTGGCAGCGCAACATCAGGGAAGAGGGTAAGTATGTGTTTTTTTCTTTTCTTTTCCTAACACTGCAGACTGGGGGCAAAGGGGAAGGGGGTTGATGGGCACAACTAGAGTGAGGGGGCACAAAAGTGGGCATCTCTACTGAGGGGGCACCTAATATGTCATAACTACTGTGAGGGGGGCACATATAAAGGCATAACTATGAGGGGGCACATATATCAACTACTGTGAGGGGGGCACATAATGTAGCATAACCACTGTGAGCGGCACATATGTGGGCATATTTAATGTGAGGGGCACATAATCTGGCATAACCACTGTAGGGGGGCACATATCTGGTCATAACTACTGTGAGGGGCACATAATCTGGCATAACTACTGTGAGGGGTAACATATCTGGCCATATCCACTGTGAGGGGCACATATCTGGGCATAACCACTGTGAGCGGGCACATATCTGGGCAAACCCCTGTGAGCGGGCACATATCTGGTCATATCCACTGTGAGGGGGAACATATCTGGGCATAACTACTTTGAGGGGGCACATATCTGGCATAAATACCGTGAGGGGCACATATTTGGCATAACTACTGTTAGGGGGCACATATTTGGCATAACTACTGTGAGGGACACATATCTGGGCATAACTACTGTGACAGGAACAAAGGTAGGCATAACTGCTGTGAGGGGCCACAAGAAGGACATAACTTTTGTGAAGGGACCACAAGGTGGGCTTAATTACTATGAAAGGCCACAAGGTGGGCATTAGTACTGTGAGGGGCCACAATGTAGACATTAGTACTGTGTGGTTGCACTTAGGGGAAATGTCCTAAATTACCCTGCTATACATTGGCATAGCTCAGGCTAGCACAGCGCCCCCTGCTGGTAGTTTCATAGGGACAGTCACCATCCCTTCCTTATGTGATTATTCTTTTTTTCTCTATCACCACAGGAACCTTGTTCTGGATCCAGCGGACATCACGCCGACGCCAGAGACACCCTGGATGAGGTAGGACCAGATTTTATTAGGACTGGGTGAGTGTAGCCATGCATTGGGCTTAGGGCTCTTTAACACGAGCGGATCCCGTGTGGCTAAACTGCTGTGTGAAAGAAAGCCAAGCCCCGCTCCGGACAGCAGAGACACTGAGTAGTAACATGATTGATAATGCTCTTTGCCTCTCTGTGATCGCTTTGCTACAAAATCACGGTGACAACTTTATCTCATTGTGATTTTGTAGTAAAAAGGTCACAGAGAGGCACGGAGCTGTCTCTGCTGTCCGGAATGGGGCTTGGCTCTCATTTACGCAGCGGACTAGCCGCACGGGAAAGAGCCCTTAGTAAGAAATTCTGCCGCTTCTTTGTATAAATGGGGGGGGGGGGGGGGGCCCCGATCCAAAGTTTGCACCGGGGCCCATAACACTCTAGTTACGCCACTGCCTACAGCTATCAGCCTACAGCAGGGCATTGTGGGAGTTGTAGTTTTGCAACAGCTGAAGGGCCGCAGGTTGAGCATGCCTGATTTAAAACATAATGTTTTATGTGTATTGTTAAAAACAATAATTATTTCACCCAATAAACTAACTACTTTAATACTTGAAGATGACCATATGAATGTTTTTCCTTTTTTACAATAATTCCTCCTAACTGCTAAGAGGGACCAGCGGGGATATTAACTTCCCCATTTAATAATGTGCTTTGGTATACATGGTTGTGTGATTGCTTTACTGATAAATCCTGCAATGTTCGATCGCTACTATTGCAGCCAATTGTTGTGCCCTTTTAACACTGTTGCCATCAGCACTTTACTGATTTGTAACAATTAACTTGATTGTGATTGTTGACTTTCATCTACCTGTATATATCTAATCTTTGTAATGGTCACCGTCTGTCCCTCTTCTCTATCTTTACTCTACCGTTGTATCATTTGTGAGCTGCTGGGGTGTATTCAGTTCACCCAACAGCACTATTCATATGGTCTCTTCTATTCATATTGTCTCTTCTAGACACATTTTTCATGATGTCTGGAGAACCTTTTTAATTTATTTGTATACTGTACAGACTTCAAGTTTGTCAACAGCAACTGATGTGTGCCTTCATCTGATGTGTGCCTGCTTGGAACATAAGGGGCCGTTCACATGGCAGAATTTGCCTAGTAGTATTTTGGTGCAGATACAGCCAGGTCCATAAATATTGTGACAGACACCCAATATCTATCTATCTATCCATCTATCTATCTCATACTGTATTCTATCTATCTAGCTATCATCTATTTCATATCTATCTATGTACAGCCAGGTCCATAAATATTGGGACATCAGCACAATTCTAACATTTTTGGCTCTATACACCACCACAATGGATTTGAAATGAAACGAACAAGATGTGCTTTAACTGCAGACTGTCAGCTTTAATTTGAGGGTATTTACATCCAAATCAGGTGAACGGTGTAGGAATTACATCAGTTTGCATATGTGCCTCCCACTTGTTAAGGGACCAAAAGTAATGGGACAGAATAATAATCATAAATCAAACTTTCACTTTTTAATACTTGGTTGCAAATCCTTTGCAGTCAATTACAGCCTGAAGTCTGGAATGCATAGACATCACCAGATGCTGGGTTTCATCCCTGGTGATGCTCTGCCAGACCTCTACTGCAACTGCCTTCAGTTCCTGCTTGTTCTTGGGGCATTTTCCCTTCAGTTTTGTCTTTAGCAAGTGAAAAGCAAGCTCAATCGGATTCAGGTCAGGTGATTGACTTGGCCATTGCATAACATTCCACTTCTTTCCCTTAAAAAACTCTTTGGTTGCTTTTGCAGTATGCTTTGGGTCATTGTCCATCTGCACTGTGAAGCGCCGTCCAATGAGTTCTGAAGGATTTGGCTGAATATGAGAAGATAATATTGCCCGAAACACTTCAGAATTCATCCTGCTGCTTTTGTCAGCAGTCACATCATCAATAAATACAAGAGAACCAGTTCCATTGGCAGCCATACATGCCCACGCCATGACACTACAACCACCATGCTTCACTGATGAGGTGGTATGCTTAGGATCATGAGCAGTTCCTTTCCTTCTCCATACTCTACTCTTCCCATCACTCTGTCACAAGTTGATCTTGGTCTCATCTGTCCATAGGATGTTGTTCCAGATCTGTGAAGGCTTTTTTAGATGTCATTTGGCAAACTCTAATCTGGCCTTCCTGTTTTTGAGGCTCACCAATGGTTTACATGTTGTGGTGAACCCTCTGTATTCACTCTGGTGAAGTCTTCTCTTGATTGTTGACTTTGGCACACATACACTTACCTTCTGGAGAGTGTTCTTGATCTGGCCAACTGTTGTGAAGGGTGTTTTCTTCACCAGGGAAAGAATTCTTCGGTCATCCACCACAGTTGTTTTCCGTGGTCTTCCGGGTCTTTTGGTGTTGCTGAGCTCACCGGTGCGTTCCTTCTTTTTAAGAATGTTCCAAACAGTTGTTTTGGCCACACATAATGTTTTTGCTATCTCTCTGATGGGTTTGTTGTGTTTCAAGTTGTTTCAGCCTAATGATGGCTTGCTTCACTGATAGTGACAGCTCTTTGGATCTCATTTTGAGAGTTGACAGCAACATATTCCAAATGCAAATAGAACACTTGAAATGAACTCTGGACCTTTTATCTGCTCATTGTAATTGGAATAATGAGGTAATAACAGACACATGGCCATGGAACCGCTGAGAAGCCAATTGTCCCATTACTTTTGGTCCCTTAACAAGTGGGAGGCACATATGCAAACTGTTGTAATTCCTACACCGGTCACCTGATTTGGATGTAAATACCCTCAAATTAAAGCTGACAGTCTGCAGTTAAAGCACATCTTGTTCAAATCCATTGTGGTGGTGTATAGATCCAAAAATGTTACAATTGTGTTGATGTCCCAATATTTATGGACCTGACTGTAATTCCTCCAGCAGCCAACCAGAATTTTTCTGGACAACTTATCCCCAAATTACGGACATCCAACATTTTTTATGGACAATTTGGAAAACCATATTGAATGATAACGGTTATAAGTATACTGAGACATACCCATTACCAGTATTTACTGTGAATTATGATAATCACCACCAAAATAATAGAGTCAGGTACCACCAGTCTCAAAAACAATTTCATAGACACCTCTATTTTTTTCATTGACACAGGAAAAAAAGACGCTTATTTTTACAGATTTCCAGAAATTTCTGGGCAGTTGGCAACACTGTCTGGCGGCCACGTAGTGTTTGCCTCCCATAGTTCTCAGTGCGGCAGCAGTTTGCAGTGTGGAGGTTTAAACTCATGACCGTGGTAAGAAGGGACATGTCCCTTCTTGGTTCAGTGTCTGTACAGATCCGTCATGTGTACAGGGGACGGCTCTTAACCCTTCTTGGTTCAGTGTCTGCACAGATCCGTCATGTGTACAGGGCACGGGCTCTAGCAGTGCAGTGTTTTGCAGTAAGGAAAACTACAACTCCCAACAGGTCCTGAAGGTCTGTAACTTACAGGGCATGTTGGGAGTTGTAATTTCCAGAAGGGAGGACAGTAAAAATGTAGACTCTTTTTTTTAGTAGTAAATACCTATTTGTTTGGGAGGAGACTGGTCTGGGCACACTTCTTAGCTTGCTTTTTTTAAAACAGATCCTCATGCTTCTCTTCTGTATCTCTGCCTGTGCCTGCCTGGTTGTCACATAAACTGAAATCCCGCCGCCGCGCTCTGCACTGACTCAAAATATAAGTCTGCACGCAGCGTCATCAGTAAGAGCACAGGTCAGGAGGCAGGGCCCCCAGCGCTGCCGCAGCCATACTAAATGAGAAGTGGTGAGATGAGTTCAGAGATCATTCAGAGATCATCTGTCCATTGATGTGTGCCGCACTGCTTATTATAGCAACAGGCAGTGGCGCTTTCTAGCAGGCAGCTGGGGCTGCCGCCGATTAGTGAGTATGTGATTATAAATTTCCGGGCAAGGGGCCCACCGAGGATTTCACCGGCTCCCCGGTGGGCCAGTCCGAGCCTGCATCAGACATTGGAGACATATACTAGAGATATGTCCCCAATGTCCAAGATGATACAAACCCTTTACCTGTAATCATGGGGGGAAGTTTTGCCAGGCTGTGCGTCTTCCATGCAGTAGCCACTACAGGAAAATAGTAGAATTGCATGCAGATCATTCAGATAAATGGTTGATCATGTAATATATGAATGGGTTGCTCTGCCAGACTAAGAGATGCTGTTTGCTGTGGATCATAGATGGGATCCTGACTGAGGGCTATATGGACAGAGGTTGTCTCTTTAAATAAGCCAGCACTCCATTAATTGTGGAAAGGGCACAATGTCTTAAGGTTGCATTGTGCATGTGTGATGGTAATTTTTTTTAAAGTCTTTGTAAAGCAGCAGTAAGCACACAGTACAAAGTGTCAATAGAACCATTGAGATGTGCACTGAGAGCATCTTCTTTATCATTAGTTACGATGGAAAATATTCTATTACTCAGAGATGGTGTCTTCATGTCACAGTGCATAGAAAGTTCACACTGTGTTCTGTGAATTCATCATTCAAAAGCCTTTCTACTGACAGCATGGTTAACATTTAACCACTTAGGGTATGTCTATGTCAATGGAGTTGAACCAGGAAGGTTTCCACTGCAGGCTTTGCGCTTTAATAAACTATTTTCCCCCTTTCAGATTTCTCTATTGTGTATGCATATTACCATATGGTTTTTGCTTCTTGAAAAACATAAAAACAAGATAAAAGGAACACATAACAGTTTTGAAGTTACTACTGAATTTATTCAAACACTATCCAACACTTACACCAGTCATATAAGTATCCATAAGTGCAGTGTCCCACTATGTGTTATATGTGGGCACTTCACACTTTTTATATGCCTATTTAATGTATTTCAATGTAAGCTGTAATTCCTATTATCAGGCTGTTAGGAGTGTCATTACATCTATTCGCCCATAGGTGGTGATGGCATCACTCATATATATATATATATATATATATATATATATATAGAAACAAAATGCGGGTCTCAGCAGCACAAGACAAAAAACCGGTGCACGTCCTCACAGCCGTGGGCTCAGGCGGCTATATATAGATAAGCATCAAAAGGATAAGGCAGCACTCCAGGTAAAGTGAAAAAAGGTGGATCTTTATTCCCTCTGCAACGTTTCAACCGTCTCGATGTGGTCTTTCTCAAGCATGCTTGAGAAAGACCGCATCGAGACGGTTGAAACGTTGCAGAGGGAATAAAGATCCACCTTTTTTCACTTTATGATGCTTATAT
Organism: Bufo gargarizans; assembly: GCF_014858855.1. NCBI lineage: Eukaryota > Metazoa > Chordata > Amphibia > Anura > Bufonidae > Bufo > Bufo gargarizans. The sequence continues at coordinate 88,276,862 of NC_058084.1, read as the reverse complement.
ATATATATACAGGTCCTTCTAAAAAAATTAGCATATTGTGATAAAGTTCATTATTTTCTGTAATGTACTGATAAACATTAGACTTTCATATATTTTAGATTCATTACACACAACTGAAGTATTTCAGGCCTTTTATTGTTTTAATATTGATGATTTTGGCATACAGCTCATGAAAACCCAAATTTCCTATCTCAAAAAATTAGCATATTCCATCCGACTAATAAAAGAAAAGTGTTTTTAATACAAAAAAAGTCAACCTTCAAATAATTATGTTCAGTTCTGCACTCAATACTTGGTGGGGAATCCTTTTGCAGAAATGACTGCTTCAATGCGGCGTGGCATGGAGGCAATCAGCCTGTGGCACTGCTGAGGTGTTATGGAGGCCCAGGAGGCTTCGATAGCGGCCTTAAGCTCATCCAGAGTGTTGGGTCTTGCGTCTCTCAACTTTCTCTTCCCAATATCCCACAGATTCTCTATGGGGTTCAGGTCAGGAGAGTTGGCAGGCCAATTGAGCACAGTAATACCATGGTCAGTAAACCATTTACCAGTGGTTTTGGCACTGTGAGCAGGTGCCAGGTCGTGCTGAAAAATGAAATCTTCATCTCCATAAAGCTTTTCAGCAGATGGAAGCATGAAGTGCTCCAAAATCTCCTGATAGCTAGCTGCATTGACCCTGCCCTTGATAAAACACAGTGGACCAACACCAGCAGCTGACATGGCACCCCAGACCATCACTGACTGTGGGTACTTGACACTGGACTTCAGGCATTTTGGCATTTCCCTCTCCCCAGTCTTCCTCCAGACTCTGGCACCTTGATTTCCGAATGACATGCAAAATTTGCTTTCATTCGAAAAAAGTACTTTGGACCACTGAGCAACAGTCCAGTGCTGCTTCTCTGTAGCCCAGGTCAGGCGCTTCTGCCGCTGTTTCTGGTTCAAAAGTGGCTTGACCTGGAGAATGCGGCACCTGTAGCCCATTTCCTGCACACGCCTGTACACGGTGGCTCTGGATGTTTCTACTCCAGACTCCGTCCACTGCTTCCGCAGGTCCCCCAAGGTCTGGAATCGGTCCTTCTCCACAATCTTCCTCAGGGTCCGGTCACCTCTTCTCGTTGTGCAGCGTTTTCTGCCACACTTTTTCCTTCCCACAGACTTCCCACTGAGGTGCCATGATACAGCACTCTGGGAACAGCCTATTCGTTCAGAAATTTCTTTCTGTGTCTTACCCTCTTGCCTGAGTGTGACAATGATGGCCTTCTGGACAGCAGTCAGGTCGGCAGTCTTACCCATGATTGCAGTTTTGAGTAATGAACCAGGCTGGGAGTTTTTAAAAGCCTCAGGAATCTTTTGCAGGTGTTTAGAGTTAATTAGTTGATTCAGATGATTAGGTTAATAGCTCGTTTAGAGAACCTTTTCATGATATGCTAATTTTTTTAGATAGGAATTTTGGGTTTTCATGAGCTGTATGCCAAAATCATCAATATTAAAACAATAAAAGGCTTGAACTACTTCAGTTGTGTGTAATGAATCTAAAATATATGAAAGTCTAATGTTTATCAGTACATTACAGAAAATAATGAACTTTATCACAATATGCTAATTTTTTTAGAAGGACCTGTATATATATATATATATATATACTGGGGTTTTGTTAATAAAGTTAGTTGAGAGGAGAGTTAAAGTTAATCCAGTGTGGAGAGCAGAGAGGAAGTTGATGGAGGAGTAGGACAAGCTTAGTCCACAATGTAGCTGCTATCTCAGCCCCTTGGCTCTGGCCAGGCTAAGGGAGCACAGTGAATGAGAGCAATATTGCAGCAGCACAACACAGACCAGTGAGTCTACGTCTGAGAGTGGAGATTAGAGCTGAGTTAGCCCATAGACTTCACAAGCACCAGTGACCAGGAGGAACCCAAAAGTACCTGGACGCAGACAGATGATTAAATTATCCTTTACCACTTGCCTCTATGGACATAGTGGACAGTAATTCTTCAGTGAGCGTCCTTTCCAAAGAATGGAGCAGAAGACTGATGCCTGCCGTTAGGGAGACCGCCCTGTGGATTGCTCCTGACCAGAGTTATTATATTCAGTACCTGAGTGCTAGAGAGTGAACAGAGTATAGATAGATACAGAAAGAGGGAAAACTTCTTAACTTACAATTGTCCAGCCTGTTACAAGGAATACAGCTGAACCAATATCTGAGTCATATCTTTATGCCATATACAGTGCCTTGCAAAAGTATTCACCCCCTTGACTGTTTTCATATTTTGTTAAATTAAAGCCTTCAATGTTTTGTTAATCTGAATTCTATGTGATGGATCAGAACACAATAGTCTAAGTTGGGGAAGTGAAATGAGAAAAATATATAAATAAAACTATTGTTCAGAAATAGAAAACTGAAAATTGGCCTGTGCGTATGTATTCACCCCCTCTGTTAGGAAGTCCATAATAAGCTCTGGTGCAACTTTACCTTTAGAAGTCACATAATTAGTGAAATGATGTTCACCTGTGTGCAATCTAATTGTCACATGATCTGTCATTACATATACACACCTTTTTTGAAAGGCCTCAGAGGCTGCAACACCTAAGCAAGAGGCATCACTAACCAAACACTGCCATGAAGACCAAGGAACTCTCCAAACAAGTTAGGGACAATGTTGTTGAGAAGTACAAGTCAGGGTTAGGTTATAATAAAATATCCAGACCTTTGAGGATGCCCAGGAGCACCATCAAATCTATCATAACCAAATGGAAAGAACATGGCACAACAGCAAACCTGCCAAGAGACGGACGCCCACCAAAACTCACGGACCGGGCAAGGAGGGTATTAATCAGAGAGGCAGCGCAGAGACCTAAGGTAACCCTGGAGGAGCTGCAGAGTTCCACAGCAGAGACTGGAGTATCTGTACATAGGACGACAGTAAGCCGTACGCTCCATAGAGTTGGGCTTTATGGCAGAGTGGCCAGAAGAAAGCCATTACTTTCAGCAAAAAACAAAAAGCACGTTGTGAGTTTGTGAAAAGGCATGTGGGAGACTCTCAAAATGTATGGAGGAAGGTGCTCTGGTCTGATGAGACTAAAATTGAACTTTTCGGCCATAAAAGAAAGCGCTATGTCTAGCGCAAACCTAACATATCACATCACCCAAAGAACACCATCCCCACAGTGAAACATGGTGGTGGCAGCATCATGTGGGGGGGATGGGACTGGGAAACTGGTCAGAGTTGAGGGAAAAATGGATGGTGCTAAATACAGGGATATTATTGAGCAAAACTTGTCCCACTCTGAGCGTGATCTGAGGCTAGGACGGAGGTTCACCTTCCAGCAGGACAATGACCCCAAAGACACTGCTAAAGCAACACTTGAGTGGTTTAAGGGGAAACATGTAAATGTGTTGGAATGGCCTAGTCTAAGCCCAGATCTCAATCCAATAGAAAATCTGTGGTCAGACTTAAAGATTGCTGTTCACAAGCGCAAACCATCCAACTTGAAGGAGCCGGAGCAGTTTTGCAAGGAGGAATGGGGAAAAAAAACTGTGGTAAGATGTGGCAAGCTCATAGAGACTTGGAGCTGTGATTGCCGCAAAAGGTGGCTCTAAAAAGTATTGACTTTAGGGGAGTGAATAGTTATGCACATTGACTTTTTCAGTTATTTTGTCCTATTTGTTGTTTGCTTTACAATAAACAAAAAAACTAACATCTTCAAAGTTTGGGGCATGTTCTGTATATTAAATGATACAAATCCTAAAAAAAAATCCATGTTAATTCCAGGTTGTGAAGGACCAAAATAAGAAAAAAAGTCAAGGGGGTGAATACTTTTGCAAGTCACTGTAAATTAACTGTACTGACTACCTAGAGACAAGTGATTAAAGTAAAAGTTCAACTGTTTTACTACAACTGACTCCTGATCTTTTCCACCACCAATCTTTGCACCTAACGGTGCTGGCATCATGAACAACCGGGATCCCAGCCTCCAAAGCACCCTAAACACCTATACTATCAAGGGCATCTCAATTACCATCTGGCTGGTGATTCCCATACTGGAGAGTCCCCTGGAAGATTTAGTGCTGTCTTCCCCATCACTGCACACTGGCCCAGGGAGGCTCTGCTAACAGTGAGTAAACTACTACTACCCCCATCAGCCCACCGTAGCTCACGTGTTGCCCCTGTGTCCCGGTCGCTGCATAAACACCAGAAAAGTATCTGCCCCTTTAGTGCATAACATGTTCCCATAAATTAATAGTCTATGCCAAAATCACCTTGTTAAAGGGATTCTGTCATCAGATTTAACCCCTCTAACCTAAACATATGCTCATGTCCAGACTAATACGAAGAATCCTAAGCTGGCCTTATTAAACCTCACTGTGGCTCTATTTCCCCAAAAAACAAGTTTTTATAACCTGTCAATCACTCAAGGTGCCCAAGGGGAGGTCCGTTAATACAGGGTGCCCGGCCTCAGCGCCGCCTCCCCAATCCTCCCTGTCCCTCTGCCAGATCCTACACCTGCGCACTAAGCTCAGCCAATCTGCAGGTCATATCAGGGTTGAGTGAAGTGCGCATCAGGCTGGCGCATGCGCACTTCGCTCAATGAAGCCGCTGCCAGGAGTCCGCATGGACGCATCAGGCTGAGCCTAGTGCTCAGGCGCAGGATCTGGCAGAGGGACGGGGAGGATTGCGGAGGCGGCGCTGAGCTGTAGAAGGCGGAGCTGAAGACAGGGAAGATAGCAATGAAGACAGGGAAGGTGGCGCTGAAGACAGGGAAGGCGGCGCTGGGCACCGGACGGCGAGGGGTGTGGCCGGTCACCCTGTATTAATGGACCTCCCCTTGGGTACCTTAAGTAAGTAATTGACAGGTTATAAAAAACTGTTTTTTGGGCAAATAGAGCCACACTGAGGTTAAATAAGGCCAGCTTAGGATTCTTCTTATTAGTCTGGGCATGAGGATATGTTTAGGTTAGAGGGGTTAAATCTGATGACAGAATCCCTTTAAAGAAAAATTTTATTTTCGCCTCTAATCAAACACCTCTTGTGCTTTATACCTGCTACTTCACTATTTGCGGCTGTTCAGAATCTCTGTACTCACTGAAAAATCCATGAAAATGATTAGGCATTAAATGGGCTGTCTTATAATGTTAAACCCTGGCCTTACTGGATATATACAAGGGGAGGCTTCAGCCCTTCATGAATTACAATGTCAGCCATCCATTTGAATGACTGGAATGTAATTCTACATATCCTTGAATAGCAATAAATGGAGTGGCCAAATGCAGGTCCCTCTGGTGATACAAGCTGATCACTTACTTGAGAAGCATGCCCTTAAGCAATCAGCTGATCACCACACCAGTCTTGTTTTAAAAAGGTATTGTCTTGATTAGAAAACCACTTTAACGTTTTTGTGTTTTCAGAGAGCAGTAAGGTAAAGAAGCTGGAAAAACATGGGGATGTCACATATGACTTTGATCAGAATACTATATAAGCTAAATGTAGCTGGCCAGCTAAGACCTGTACTAGGTTGCTAGTATAGCTTATATGTGTATACAGCTCAACCTGCCAATAGCCTTAATACAGTTCCTATGTTTATGTGTTAAAGACAAAAGCAGAGTTATTAACTGTGACATCATGTTTTGGAAGTCATATAACTGCTATATTTTGTGTTCACAGAAGCAGAAAAAGATAATATGCATTTAAGATTCGTTTTGTAATGTAAGGTAAGCTCAGTGACACAGCAGAAACAACAGAAAGTATAGTGTTATTCTGCTGTTGCTGGGCAGAAGTCTAGACTAATCACAGCCAGCTTCTCACACAGCAAGAGTTTTCACCAATCACAGCCAGCCTCACACACAGCCTGTTTGTGAATCCCCCCAGCTCCTGCTGCTCGAATCAATATTCACTGGAGACAGGTGCTGAAGAGACATTCACTCCACTGAGAGCTGAGTTTTATGGGAACAAGAGGCCAAAATAGTTCCACCATACAATTGCAAATACAAATTGCAAGCTACAAATTGCAAGCATTCAGATTCCATATTGCAATCCAAATTGGATACAACCATACCAGATCATACTCAACCAATCTGCAAATAGTCACTGCTAATTGCAACTATTAGACCTCAGATATACCTATCAGAGAGATCATAAAGTGCTTAAATAACTTCAAGTGAGAGTACAGATACACAAGATATATATATCCATCATTTTATGTTGAATGACAAGATTTAACAGTTGAACCACCATCTTAATCAAACCGCCATTTTGTGATATCTTTTCAACACGTGTTGTGTACATGGACTATTTGCTGCGGAGGCGGCAGTATTATATATGAAAAAAAGTTAAAGTTAATAAAGAAGTTATTTGAAGCATTTGGTGTGCTCTACTGTTTCCATAGAACGGCGCTAGAGAAATTACAGAGTAATAGACAGTTTGGTTAGACAAAAAGTCTGAGATATCAAAATTTTTCTAATGCCACAGCGCAAAATGCACTTCATAGTGCTGCGCCTGCCACACTAAAAGCAGGCACAGTGGGTGGAGGGGAAGGTGCAGTGCTCCTGAGTGTGGTAGGTCCTCCAAGTATGTGGTGGTGCCAGCCCATACTGAAGATGAGCTCAGGAAAAAATTATAAGTAAAGATAACGCGTAGAGAAGGAAAGGGGGGGGGGGAATACATGTGTCATGGTAGGTAAGATAAGGTAAGGAAACAGAACACGACAAGGCAAACACAACAACTGACTAGGTCCCAAATGCTAGGGAACAAAGGGGTCACCTCCTAGCAATCCCTAAAACACTATCCCTAAGCTGCTATGACCATGTGCATATCACAATGGTAGATATGCACATGGCCACGTACCTAAGACTATAACACACTGAGCAAAACCCTCAGCTGTAAGGAAGAGGGAAAGAGACACCCAGCTCCTTCAACAACTGAAGGAGCTAGCGTCACCCTAGAGGCCTAGTAAAACAGACACAGAAGGAAAAAGGGAAAAGGACTTATCTAGAGATGTGTTAGAGAAGATGATCCACCAAACTTCCAGAGCTCACACAAGGCAGAACTATAACCCGCAAAGGCTATAGTGAGAGGGAGGAATAAATAGCCTCACCAATTACCTAAAGAACAACACCTGGGAGGAGGTGGGATCAGTTCAAACCCACAACATAACAAACTGTCAGATCGAGTCACGTGCAGTAACTCTGACAGATCTCCTCAGAACACCCACAGGGCAGGGCGTGACAACATGATACAGGTGACCAAAAAATACTTTTATTACTCAAGTACACACAAACATGACATACTCTGTAAACTCACCTGGAATGATAGATATACTTTATCTATCATAACTGGATGTACCATCTTCAACAGTAATTATTGCAGCCAATAACTTTCTATAATTTCATATCAGTCTTCCTCTTTGTTGTGATGGAATTTAGCCTGCTCTACTTTGCTCAACTGATATGGTTAATACTCATTGTGTGCTGTCACAGCCATGGCCTCTGAACTACAATTCATTATAGTATTATTTGTGACATATCTGTTCTCCACTTTGGTTTTATGAATTTATGGATGGTTGTAATTCATTATGTCATTCATCTTGCAACTCCTCCTCTTCTGTGAACTCCTATCCTGTGTCCTGCTGTCTTTTCCTGTTTGTCAGAGATGCTTCACAGTGCTGTAGATTGTCCTTTGACCTTTATCATCATTTCTCAATAAATTAACTAAAAGCATATCAATTGCCTTTGTCTCACTGTAATTATACATGCAACTCTGTCGCTAGGGGAATGATTATATCGAGTTCACTATCTTCTATTGCTTGCACAAGAAATTGCTACTCACATTTGATAGAGACTTCTCTCACATACATCAGTGGCAGAATACATTGGTAGGTGGACTTTTATCAGTGCTACATTTAAAAAATATGTTAGCCATTTACATTTAATGCATGTGTGGTAAACCGAACTGCCTAATGCTTTTATTATGCATATTATAGTCACAAACACAACCTAGGGTTTTTACCAGGAGATTACTTGGAATGCAACAAGCCAGGTGATATACCAAGAACATAGGAGAAAAACAGAAGTCAGACCAAGGAGTTGGACAACACGTACCAGGCAGATGATACAAGGGACCAGACAGGAATGGGGATAGGAACAAGCAGATGTCGGGATCAGGATTAAAACTCAGTAGTCAGTAGTAATTCAGAGAAACAACAGCCAGGGATGGAATGAACCTCAATGATCAGACAAAGCATGTGAGGTTGATTCCCCTGATGTCACCTTCAGGCAATGGTTGTCTTGGCTCTACAACCAGAGCAAGAGTTTGCAGTCTAAGACAAGAGGAGAAGTTTCAGCTGAATTTTTATTAAATGCTTAAAAATGCAATTAGTATTATAAAATGTCAGGCAGTGCTTGCATGAAATCTGTACAGGGCAAGGGCAGACTGGGAACTGGAAAAACAAAACAAAAAAAACATGTTTTAAGTGGGTCCAAACTGAAAGAAGGTGGAGCAACACAAGTAGGCAGGGACAACAGAAATAGGTGGGGCCAGCAATAACACAGTGCAGCACTAAATACCACCCCAGAACAACCAAATGCCACAGTGCAGCACAAAATACTGCCACCCTCGCTGCAGTATTCACCTAAATCACTGTACTGAAGGACTTGAACTGTGGCAGCCGACCAGGTGCATAAGTACCTGATCCTCCTAGCATTAATTAATGCTGACAGCATTAGATCGTTATGTGGGTGGGTGGCGCCCTGAGCATTAGCCCACCGGGGAATTTCTCTGTATGGTCTATGGCCAGTCTGCCTCTGGTATAGGGCTTTCCAGGCACTAATTGTCAAGCATGATCTGACAATTGGCTGTAATTTATAGAATCATGGGGGCAGCAGAAGTCACAGCCATACCTGGGCCTGAGAAGGCCCCTATACCACCTAATAGGTAGGGGTCCTGTTGCAGATTTTGCACTGAGGGCCATGAGCCTCAAGTGACGCCTCTGTGTAGAATGTGAAGCCTTCAGTAAGTAAATTAGCTTTTCTGCAATCCAAAAATCAAGTAGTTTGGATATATATATGGACATTATACTAGGGCGTTTCACCATGATCCCTTCCTTTAGTGTTTTCCATCTAGCTATTCCCATTGCTGGGCACTGCTATATCCAGGGATTGTTGAGCTGTGTCATGGCAACACAAATACATATTTCTGGACGACATGACTCTTGAAAAAAAACATAAAAAGGATGTTAGCCAGGCAGAGAATGCAAAAAACACATTAATATATACAGTAGATAAAAAAAAGTCTACACACCCCTGTTAAAATGTCAGGTTTCTGTGATGTAAAGAAATGAGACAAAGATAAATCATTTCAGAACTTTTTCCACCTTTGATGTGACCTATAAACTGTACAACTCAATTGAAAAACAAACTGAAATCTTTTAGGTAGAGGGAAGATAAAATAAAAAAATAAAATAATATGGTTGCATAAGTGTGCACACCCTTAAACTAATACTTTGTTGAAGCACCTTTTGATTTTATTACAGCACTCAGTCTTTTTGGGTATGAGTCTATCAGCATGGCACATTTTGACTAGGCAAGATTTGCCCACTATTCTTGGCAAAAACACTCCAAATCGGTCAGATTGCGATTGATTTGGATGTATGCTTTGGGTCGTTGTCATGCTGAAAGATGAAGTTCCTCTTCGTGTTCAGCTTTCTAGCAGAAGCCTGAAGGTTTTGTGCCAATATTGACTGGTATTTGGAACTGTTCATAAATCCCTCCTAGCTTAACTAAGGCCCCAGTTCCAGCTGAAGAAAAACAGTCCCAAAGCATGATGCTGCCACCCCCATGCTTCACTGTGGGGATGGTGTTCTTTTGGTGATGTGCAGTGTTGTTTTTGCACCAAACATATCTTTTGGAATTATGGCCAAAAAGTTCAACCTTGGTTTCATCAGACCATAACACCTTTTCCCACATGCTTGTGGGAGACTTCCGATGTGTTTTTGCAAAATGTAGCCTGGCTTGGATGTTTTTCTTCATAAGAAGAGGCTTTCGTCTTGCCACTCTACCCCATGTACCTCACATGTACCCGACAGCCAGTACTTGCCAGATATTCCTGCAGCTCATTTAATGTTGCTGTAGGCCTCTTGGTAGCCTCCCAGACCAGGTTTCTTCTTGCCTTATATCAATTTTGGTGGGACATCCAGTTCTTGGTAATGTCACTGTTGTGCCATATTTTCTCCACTTCACTGTGTTCCATGGTATATTTAATGCCTTGGAAATTCTTTTGTACCCTTCTGCTGACTGATACCTTTAAACAATGAGATCCCTCTGATGCTTTGGAAGCTCTCTGTGGACCATGGCTTTTGCTGTGGGATGCGACTACGAAAATTTCCGGAAAGACCAACTAGAGCAGTTGAACTTTATTTGGGGTTAATCCAGGGGCGTAACTATAGGGGAAGCAGGGGAAGCGGCTGCTTTGGGGCCCTGACCTAGAAGGGGCCCATCCAGGAGAAGGAGGACTAAAAGATTTTGTCAGGGCCCCCTCAACAGTATTACACAATGAAATTATATACAGTGACAGTATAGACAGTGTAGAAAACGGAAGGAACAGCTGCCGGGCCTGTTCTGATAGAGCGATCTTTACTAGCCACAGGAATGGGGTTGCGAAAAAATTACTGGAGGGGGCCCCATTCATTAAATTTGCTTCGGGGCCCAGTCATTTCTAGCTACGCCACTGGGTTAATCAGAGGCACTTTAAATGATGGCAGGTTTATGCTAACCCCTATTTAAAGAGGACCTTTCACCTGGAAAAACATTGTGAACTAAGTATCATGCCATATACAGTGGCGCCCAGGGATCTCACTGCACTTACTATTATCCCTGGGCACCGCTCCGTTCTCCCGTTATGTCCTCCGGTATGTTCGGGGACTTGGTTATAGTAGGAGGACACTTCCCTTGTTCTGCTGGGTGCCTCCTCCTCCTAGTCTGTAGCGCTGGCCAATCGCAGCGCAGAGCTCACAGCCTAGGGGGAAAAAAAACTCCCAGGCTGTGAGCTCTGCGCTGCGATTGGCCAGCGCTACAGCCTAGGAGGAGGAGACACCCAGCAGAACAAAGGCAGACTCCGCCTACTATAGCCAAGAGTCCTAAGTCTCCGCCTACTATAACCAAATTCCCGAACATACCGGAGGACATAACGGGAGAACAGAACGGCACCCAGGGATAATAGTAAGTGCAGTGAGATCCCTGGGCACCACTATATATGGCATGATACTTAGTTCACAATGTTTTCCCAGGTGAAAGGTCCTCTTTAACATGATTTTGAATGTGATTGCTTAATTCTGAACACAGCTACATCCCCAGTTATAATGCAACCACATTATTTTCGTTTTTTAGTTTACTTCCCTCCACCTAAAAGATTTCAGTTTGTTTTTTAATTGAAACGACCTATACTGTTGTATATAATTTTTTGAGAGGATTAAGATAAAAGCAGATGGCAAAAATATTAATATAAAATGATTCACAACGAAAAGTCAACATCTCTTTTATTAAAGTAAATTTGATGACGTGATTAGGAGTACATGACATTTCAATCTCCATAGATTAGGCCAAGGCAGAAGATATCGATCAATGTCACTTGTTAAAGGGGTTTATCGAGAGTAGAATATTGATGACCTATCCTCAGGACTAGGGATGAGCGAACCCAAACTGTATAGTTCGGGTTCGTACCGAATTTTGGGGTGTCCGTGACACGGACCCGAACCCGGACATTTTCGTAAAAGTCCGGGTTCGGGTTCGGTGTTCGTCGCTTTCTTGGTGCTTTTGTGACGCTTTCTTGGCACTTTTTGAAAGGCTGCAAAGCAGCCAATAAACAAGCGTCATACTACTTGCCCCAAGAGGCCATCACAGCCATGCCTACTATTGGCATGGCTGTGATTGGCCAGAGCACCATGTGACCCAGCCTCTATTTAAGCTGGAGTCACATAGCGCCGCCCGTCACTCTGCTCTGATTAGCGTAGGGAGAGGTTGCGGCTGCGACAGTAGGGCGAGATTAGGCAGATTAACTCCTCCAAAGGACTTGATTAATCGATCGATCTGCAGCTGTGCATCATTGAGCTGCTGAAATTCAATTGCTCACTGTTTTTAGGCTGCCCAGACCGTTTGTCAGTCACTTTTTACTGGGGTGATCGGCGGCCATTTTGTGTCTTGTGGTGTGCTAGCACAAGCTGCGACCAAGTGCATTTAACCAGCAATAGTCAGGTTATTTTTTGGCCATATACTACATCAGGGGCAAGCTGTCACCAAGTGCATTTAACCCTCAATGGTGTGGTTGTTTTTTGGCTAAATCCTACATCAGGGTGAAGCTGTCACACCAAGTGCATTTAACCAGCAATAGTCTGTTTATTTTTTGGCCATATACTACATCAGGGGCAAGCTGCGCCTGTCACCAAGTGCATTTAACCCTCAGTAGTGTGGTTTGTCAAGCTGTCACACCAAGTGCATTTAACCATCAATAGTGTGGTTATTTTTTGGCCATATCCCAGTCTAATTCTGTCAGTAAACCTATACCTGTCACCCAGCGCCTAAATACTAGGCCTCAAATTCATATCCAGCTAAATCTGTCGTTACTGCTGTAGCTGGGCGAGTTAGTTAGTGTCCGTTCAAGCACATTTCTTGTTCTGTGTTGAAATACAATTCCCAATTTAGCAATTTCAAAATTTAGTGGTTTCTGCTGTATCAGAGCTATTTGAAATCTATCCCTAAAAGGGTAGATCATATTGAAGGTGCACATAGGGACATTCAGAATAACTTCACACACTCGCTACTGTGCATTTCCAAGTCTAATTCTGTCAGTAAACCCATACCTGTCACCCAGCGCCTAAATACTAGGCCTCAAATTTATATCCAGCTAAATCTGTCGTCAGTGCTGTAGCTGGGCGAGTTATTTAGTGTCCGTTCAAGCACATTTCTTGTTCTGGGTTGAAATACAATTCCCAATTTAGCAATTTCAAAATTTAGTGGTTTCTGCTGTATCAGAGCTATTTGAAATCTATCCCTAAAAGGGTAGATCATATTGAAGGTGCACATAGGGTCATTCAGAATAACTTCACACACCCGCTACTGTGCATTTCCAAGTCTAATTCTGTCAGTAAACCCATACCTGTCACCCAGCGCCTAAATACTAGGCCTCAAATTTATATCCAGCTAAATCTGTCGTCAGTGCTGTAGCTGGGCGAGTTATTTAGTGTCCGTTCAAGCACATTTCTTGTTCTGGGTTGAAATACAATTCCCAATTTAGCAATTTCAAAATTTAGTGGTTTCTGCTGTATCAGAGCTATTTGAAATCTATCCCTAAAAGGGTAGATCATATTGAAGGTGCACATAGGGTCATTCAGAATAACTTCACACACCCGCTACTGTGCATTTCCAAGTCTAATTCTGTCAGTAAACCCATACCTGTCACCCAGCGCCTAAATACTAGGCCTCAAATTTATATCCAGCTAAATCTGTCGTCAGTGCTGTAGCTGGGCGAGTTATTTAGTGTCCGTTCAAGCACATTTCTTGTTCTGGGTTGAAATACAATTCCCAATTTAGCAATTTCAAAATTTAGTGGTTTCTGCTGTATCAGAGCTATTTGAAATCTATCCCTAAAAGGGTAGATCATATTGAAGGTGCACATAGGGTCATTCAGAATAACTTCACACACACGCTACTGTGCATTTCCAAGTCTAATTCTGTCACTAAACCCATACCTGTCACCCAGCGCCTAAATACTAGGCCTCAAATTTATATCTAGCTAAATCTGTCGTTAGTGCTGTAGATGGGCGAGTTATTTAGTGTCTGTTCAAGCACATTTCTTGTTCTGGGTTGAAATACAATTCCCAATTTAGCAATTTAAAAATTTAGTGGTTTCTGCTGTATCAGAGCTATTTGAAATCTATCCCTAAAAGGGTAGATCATATTGAAGGTGCACATAGGGACATTCAGAATAACTTCACACACCCGCTACTGTGCATTTCCAAGTCTAATTCTGTCAGTAAACCCATACCTGTCACCCAGCGCCTAAATACTAGGCCTCAAATTTATATCCAGCTAAATCTGTCGTTAGTGCTGTAGCTGGGCGAGTTATTTAGTGTCCGTTCAAGCACATTTCTTGTTCTGGGTTGAAATACAATTCCTAATTTAGCAATTTCAAAATTTAGTGGTTTCTGCTGTATCAGAGCTATTTGAAATCTATCCCTAAAATGGTAGATCATATTGAAGGTGCACATAGGGTCATTCTGAATAACTTCACACACCCGCTACTGTGCATTTCCAAGTCTAATTCTGTCAGTAAACCCATACCTGTCACCCAGCGCCTAAATACTAGGCCTCAAATTTATATCCAGCTAAATCTGTCGTTAGTGCTGTAGCTGGGCGAGTTAGTTAGTGTCCGTTCAAGCACATTTCTTGTTCTGGGTTGAAATACAATTCCCAATTTAGCAATTTCAAAATTTAGTGGTTTCTGCTGTATCAGAGCTATTTGAAATCTATCCCTAAAAGGGTAGATCATATTGAAGGTGCACATAGGGTCATTCAGAATAACTTCACACACCCGCTACTGTGCATTTCCAAGTCTAATTCTGTCAGTAAACCCATACCTGTCACCCAGCGCCTAAATACTAGGCCTCAAATTTATATCTAGCTGAATTTGAATACAATACATTGGGCCAAATAATATTTTTGTTGTTGTGGTGAACGATAACAATGAGGAAAACATCTAGTAAGGGACGCGGACGTGGACATGGTCGTGGTGGTGTTAGTGGACCCTCTGGTGCTGGGAGAGGACGTGGCCGTTCTGCCACATCCACACGTCCTAGTGTACCAACTACCTCAGGTCCCAGTAGCCGCCAGAATTTACAGCAATATATGGTGGGGCCCAATGCCGTTCTAAGGATGGTAAGGCCTGAGCAGGTACAGGCATTAGTCAATTGGGTGGCCGACAGTGGATCCAGCACGTTCACATTATCTCCCACCCAGTCTTCTGCAGAAAGCGCACAGATGGCGCCTGAAAACCAACCCCATCAGTCTGTCACATCACCCCCATGCATACCAGGGAAACTGTCTCAGCCTCAAGTTATGCAGCAGTCTCTTATGCTGTTTGAAGACTCTGCTGGCAGGGTTTCCCAAGGGCATCCACCTAGCCCTTCCCCAGCGGTGAAAGACATAGAATGCACTGACGCACAACCACTTATGTTTCCTGATGATGAGGACATGGGAATACCACCTCAGCATGTCTCTGATGATGACGAAACACAGGTGCCAACTGCTGCGTCTTTCTGCAGTGTGCAGACTGAACAGGAGGTCAGAGATCAAGACTGGGTGGAAGACGATGCAGGGGACGATGAGGTCCTAGACCCCACATGGAATGAAGGTCGTGCCACTGACTTTCACAGTTCGGAGGAAGAGGCAGTGGTGAGACCGAGCCAACAGCGTAGCAAAAGAGGGAGCAGTGGGCAAAAGCAGAACACCCGCCACCAAGAGACTCCGCCTGCTACTGACCGCCGCCATCTTGGACCGAGCACCCCAAAGGCAGCTTCAAGGAGTTCCCTGGCATGGCACTTCTTCAAACAATGTGCTGACGACAAGACCCGAGTGGTTTGCACGTTGTGCCATCAGAGCCTGAAGCGAGGCATTAACCTTCTGAACCTTAGCACAACCTGCATGACCAGGCACCTGCATGCAAAGCATGAACTGCAGTGGAGTAAACACCTTAAAACCAAGGAAGTCACTCAGGCTCCCCCTGCTACCTCTTCTGCTGCTGCCGCCTCGGTCTCTTCTGCTGCTGCCGCCTCGGCCTCTTCCTCCGCCTCTGGAGGAACGTTGGCACCTGCCGCCCAGCAAACAGGGGATATACAACCAACACCACCACCTCCGTCACCAAGCGTCTCAAGCATGTCACACGGCAGCGTTCAGCTCTCCATCTCACAAACATTTGAGAGAAAGCGTAAATTCCCACCTAGCCACCCTCGATCCGTGGCCCTGAATGCCAGCATTTCTAAACTACTGGCCTATGAAATGCTGTCATTTAGGCTGGTGGACACAGACAGCTTCAAACAGCTCATGTCGCTTGCTGTCCCACAGTATGTTGTTCCCAGCCGCCACTACTTCTCCAAGAGAGCCGTGCCTTCCCTGCACAACCAAGTATTCAATAAAATCAAGTGTGCACTGCGCAACGCCATCTGTGGCAAGGTCTACCTAACCACAGATACGTGGACCAGTAAGCACGGCCAGGGACGCTATATCTCCCTAACTGCACACTGGGTAAATGTAGTGGCAGCTGGGCCCCAGGCGGAGAGCTGTTTGGCGCACGTCCTTCCGCCGCCAAGGATTGCAGGGCAACATTCTTTGCCTCCTGTTGCCACCTCCTCCTACTCAGCTTCCTCCTCCTCTTCTTCCACCTGCTCATCCAGTCAGCCACACACCTTCACCACCAACTTCAGCACAGCCCGGGGTAAACGTCAGCAGGCCATTCTGAAACTCATATGTTTGGGGGACAGCCCCCACACCGCACAGGAGTTGTGGCGGGGTATAGAACAACAGACCGACGAGTGGTTGCTGCCGGTGAGCCTCAAGCCCGGCCTAGTGGTGTGCGATAATGGGCGAAATCTCGTTGCAGCTCTGGGACTAGCCGGTTTGACGCACATCCCTTGCTTGGCGCATGTGCTGAATTTGGTGGTGCAGAAGTTCATTCACAACTACCCCGACATGTCAGAGCTGCTGCATAAAGTGCGGGCCGTCTGTGGGTGCTTCCGGCGTTCACATCCTGCCGCTGCTCGCCTGTCTGCGCTACAGCGTAACTTCGGCCTTCCCGCTCACCGCCTCATATGCGACGTGCCCACCAGGTGGAACTCCACCTTGCACATGCTGGACAGACTGTGCGAGCAGCAGCAGGCCATAGTGGAGTTTCAGCTGCAGCACGCACGGGTCAGTACGGAACAGCACCACTTCACCACCAATGACTGGGCCTCCATGCGAGACCTGTGTGCCCTGTTGCGCTGTTTTGAGTACTCCACCAACATGGCCAGTGGCGATGACGCCGTTATCAGCGTTACAATACCACTTCTATGTCTCCTTGAGAAAACACTTAGGGCGATGATGGAAGAGGACGTGGCCCAGGAGGAGGAGGAGGAAGAGGGGTCATTTTTAGCACTTTCAGGCCAGTCTCTTCGAAGTGACTCAGAGGGAGGTTTATTTCAACAGCAGAGGCCAGGTACAAATGTGGCCAGACAGGGCCCACTACTGGAGGACGAGGAGGACGAGGATGAGGAGGAGATGGAGGAGGATGAGGATGAAGCATGGTCACAGCGGGGTGGCACCCAACGCAGCTCGGGCCCATCATTGGTGCGTGGCTGGGGGGAAAGGCAGGACGATGACGATACGCCTCCCACAGAGGACAGCTTGTCCTTACCCCTGGGCAGCCTGGCACACATGAGCGACTACATGCTGCAGTGCCTGCGCAACGACAGCAGAGTTGCCCACATTTTAACGTGTGCGGACTACTGGGTTACCACCCTGCTGGATCCACAGTACAAAGACAATGTGCCCACCTTACTTCCTGCACTGGAGCGTGATAGGAAGATGCGCGAGTACAAGCGCACGTTGGTAGACGCGCTACTGAGAGCATTCCCAAATGTGACAGGGGAACAAGTGGAAGCCCAAGGCCAAGGCAGAGGAGGAGCAAGAGGTCGCCAAGGCAGCTGTGTCACAGCCAGCTCCTCTGAGGGCAGGGTTAGCATGGCAGAGATGTGGAAAACTTTTGTCAACACGCCACAGCTAACTGCACCACCACCTGATACGCAACGTGTTAGCAGGAGGCAACATTTCACTAACATGGTGGAACAGTACGTGTGCACACCCCTCCACGTACTGACTGATGGTTCGGCCCCATTCAACTTCTGGGTCTCTAAATTGTCTACGTGGCCAGAGCTAGCCTTTTATGCCTTGGAGGTGCGGGCCTGCCGGGCGGCCAGCGTTTTGTCTGAACGTGTATTCAGCACGGCAGGGGGCGTCATTACAGACAAACGCAGCCGCCTGTCTACAGCCAATGTGGACAAGCTGACGTTCATAAAAATGAACCAGGCATGGATCCCACAGGACCTGTCCATCCCTTGTGCAGATTAGACATTAACTACCTCCCCATAACCATATATTATTGGACTCCAGGGCACTTCCTCATTCAATCCTATTTTTTTTTTCATTTTACCATTATATTGCGAGGCAACCCAAAGTTGAATGAACCTCTCCTCTGTCTGGGTGCCGGGGCCTAAATATATGCCAATGGACTGTTCCAATGTTGGGTGACGTGAAGCCTGATTCTCTGCTATGACATGCAGACTGATTCTCTGCCGACATGAAGCCAGATTGTCTGTTACGGGACCTCTCTCCTCTGCCTGGGTGCTGGGCCTAAATATATGCCAATGGACTGTTGCAGTGGTGGCTGACGTGAAGCCTGATTCTCTGCTATGACATGCAGACTGATTCTCTGCTGACATGAAGCCAGATTCTCTGTTAAGGGACCTCTCTCCTCTGCCTGGGTGCTGGGCCTAAATATATGACAATGGACTGTTGCAATGTTGGGTGACGTGAAGCCTCATTCTCTGCTATGATATGAAGACTGATTCTCTGCTGACATGAAGCCAGATTGTCTGTTACGGGACCTCTCTCCTCTGCCTGGGTGCCAGGGCCTAAATTTATGACAATGGACTGTTACAGTGGTGGGTGACGTGAAGCCTGATTCTCTGCTATGACATGCAGACTGATTCTCTGCTGACATGAAGCCAGATTGTCTGTTAAGGGACCTCTCTCCTCTGCCTGGGTGCTGGGCCTAAATATATGACAATGGACTGTTGCAGTGGTGGCAGACGTGAAGCCTGATTCTCTGCTATGATATGAAGACTGATTCTCTGCTGACATGAAGCCAGATTGTCTGTTACGGGACCTCTCTCCTCTGCCTGGGTGCCAGGGCCTAAATTTATGACAATGGACTGTTACAGTGGTGGGTGACGTGAAGCCTGATTTTCTGCTATGACATGCAGACTGATTCTCTGCTGACATGAAGCCAGATTCTCTGTTAAGGGACCTCTCTCCTCTGCCTGGGTGCTGGGCCTAAATATATGCCAATGGACTGTTGCAGTGGTGGCTGACGTGAAGCCTCATTCTCTGCTATGACATGAAGACTGATTCTCTGCTGACATGAAGCCAGATTGTCTGTTACGGGACCTCTCTCCTCTGCCTGGGTGCTGGGCCTAAATTTATGAAAATGGACTGTTACAGTGGTGGGTGACGTGAAGCCTGATTCTCTGCTATGGGACCTCTCTCCAATTGATTTTGGTTAATTTTTATTTATTTAATTTTTATTTTTATTCATTTCCCTATCCACATTTGTTTGCAGGGGATTTACCTACATGTTGCTGCCTTTTGCAGCCCTCTAGCCCTTTCCTGGGCTGTTTTACTTTTAGTGCCGAAAAGTTCGGGTCCCCATTGACTTCAATGGGGTTCGGGTTCGGGATGAAGTTCGGATCGGGTTCGGATCCCGAACCCGAACATTTTCGGGAAGTTCGGCCGAACTTCTCGAACCCGAACATCCAGGTGTCCGCTCAACTCTAGTCAGGACAGATTACAGTGGTATTTGGTACCTGGGGCAGGACCTTTCTCTGGCACACCCCATACCACAAAAAAATAATAATAATTATATTTTGACATATTGAATGTAATACACCATTAGAGAACTGTTACAGTTCTGAATCCAGCGTTGTACGGCTTTACTTGCTAGCTCCCGGCAGTGCAGAGATATCGGTGCCAGTAGTTTACGGCAGAATGGCAGTGATTACAGCCCAGCATCATGTCTGGGCGGAGGGGAACACCCCCCTCACTATACAAGTGTACAGTCAGGGGGGGCGTTCCTCACCACCCAGCAATAATGCCCCTAAGGCCCCCACACAGTATAATGCCCCCCTGTGGCCCTCACACACTTTCCTTCCTACCTCTCCATTGTGCAGAGATATCAGTGTATAATTTTCAGGCCATTGGTTACACCTGAAATACCCTTTTAATTATACAATGATACAGTCAGGAGGAAGTTCCTCACTACCCAGCGATAATGTTCCTGTGGCCCCCAACACAGTATAATGCCCCCTGTGGCCCCCAAACACTATATAATGGACAGTCAGTGAGTGAAAAGACCGCCAGCTCCCTGGCAATCTAGCAATGAGCACTTCCATTTGTATTGATGGTTTACCTTTTGTAATTTCACGGGGTGAAATCACAGACGCCTCTCGCTTTGATGTGTTGCTTGGTTATAAGGTGGGATCGCCATATTTGTCAACACTCCCGAATTTCAAAACAATAGATTGAGCATGCTGATATCCAACCTTGCCAATGCCTCATTTGCCTGACATCTGCCATTCGTTAGCCAGAAGACTCCCCATACAGCCGCGTTGGCCAATTCTGTCAAAACGCGCAATTTCAAAAATAGGGGAGAACGGTTTTGTTACACTTTAGACAGATTATGTGAGTACCGGGTGATGATTGGCATTATAGATATTGGAATAACGGCAATCATTAGCATTGATAACAGGTCCACACATACATGTTTATTTCACTGTGGATTTTTTTTGACTTATTGGAAAATGGAGTCAAATCTTAATGAAAAGACTGTAGATACTGTTTATATAAATCTGCCTTTATTTCATACATCTATCAGAATAAAGGGAACAATTCTGCAGATATACAGGAACGAGGGAGAAAAACAGGAGATACATATCAGTAAAAACCAAGCACTGCGGAAGTATATACAGATAGCAGGACAGACTGGTGGAATCTATCCAGTGAAGTTGTACATCATGACTGCATTTTACAGAATTCATTCCGATTAATCTGTACGAGCCACAAAGCGCCACCAGAAAGTTGGGTAATGTTTCAATGCAAAAAAAAATAAAAAATCTATTAATCCTTCTAATTATACACATCTGTTATTACTACAGAAAATTCCAATAACCTGGCACAATAGAGATGACCACTACTGGTTGTCAAGGGACTTAGTAGGAGAGGTGTTTCACTTCCAGCGTTTCATCGGAGGATCATTTCTGGAACGTTGGCTGATTTTGCTCAAAAACTTTAGCATAGGCACCATTTTTGAACACCACTATGTGGTCAGGACTTGTGGATCAGCGGGTTCTGGGTGAATGGAATTTTTACTTACTTTTAGTAGATAATTTATATACTTTTTTCCTATAAATAACCCTATACTATATAGGGCCCAAGAAACAAGAAAGACAGTAATTCTCTTAACAGGAGGAAGGGGGTTTCTATCTACCACCCTCTCCTCTTTTCCCCTTGACTGGTTATTTGTTACCTGAGACACATCAGACCTCAGGACCAATATTCGGCTTATCCAGGGTGCACAGCTAATATCGCTGTGTGTGCTCTCTAAGATATTAATTTGCCTAGCTCCCTGTTGTTTCCCCATGATGAGCTTTACTCTCATCTGTAAGCGAAACATGCGTGTAGGGATCCTTTAGGAGAGGGCAAACTAGGGTCTTTAATTCCAGGGTTAGGTTCCGGACGGGGCACCCTTGTTTTAGTGGTGTACCGTGGTTAGGCCTGTAGGGCTAGCGTAGGACCCCCTTTTTGGCATCTATAGGGAGTTCTAGTTTGGAGCCCAACCCGTGTACAGTACATCATCTTAAACCTTCAAAGATTCGGGACATCGAGGGTCCGAGAGTCAATTGCTGTACAACAGGAACCATTCAACTTAGCGGTAGGACAAACGGTTTATTTTCAGGGTGCCGCTGTGCACCCCTATCCTACCTGTTGAATTGACATGTCTCCTGTGATTCTATAATAAGCTGGTGACTTACTTTCACATAAGCTCTATACATTGCGGATTGTTACACAAGTTTTATCTTTTATTACTATTTTAAGGGGCAATTTTTTATCCAGTAGATTCATATTAAAAGTTATGTTTTATTATCTAATAATTACAGATCACTTCTTTCCATATATATTCACAAATACTATTCAGAAGAAAAATGAGTGCCCTACAGATAATCTTCCCCATAGTAATAGTCCTCCTCATAGTCTCACCAATAGTAATTCCCTTCTAGAATGCCCTTATTAGTAATACTGCTCCCTACAGTGCCCCAATCAGTAATAGTGCTCCCCAAGAGTGCCTCCATTAGTAGAAGAGCCCTCCAGTATCAATAATGTCCTTACAGAGCCCCACAGTAGAAATAAGGCCCCCTATTGTTCCCCCAGTGGTAATAAAGCTATCTACAGAACCCTGAGTAGTAATAAGGCCCCCACAGTGCTCTTAGTAGAAATAATGCAGATCTATAAGTCCCTCCTTTAGAGCCCCCAGTAGTAATGAAAACACCTAATGTCCCCTGGATTTAAAATTCCCCCACAGTGCCCCCATATTTATATCGCCCCCTACTGTTATAATGCTCACCCTGAAGTGCCCCAGTATTTATATCGCCCCCTACTGTTATAATGCCCCTACAGTGCCCCCATATTTATATCGCCCCCTACTGTTATAATGCTTACCCTGATGTGCCCCAGTATTTATATCGCCCCCTACTGTTATAATGCCCCCACAGTCCCTCCAGTATTTATATCCCGCCTACTGCTTTAATGCCCCTAAAGTCCCCCCAGTATTTATACTGCCCCCTACTGTTATAATGCTCTCCCTGAAGCACCCCAGTATTTATAATGCCACCTGCAGTTCCCCCTGTAGTTATATTCCTCTGTTTAGTGTCCTCAGAAATTATAATTCATCTCCACCATACAGTCCTAACATTATTTCTCTCCCTCCGTCATAGAGTCCCATGTAAATACCATCAAACCACCTCTCCAGCCCCCTCCAAAATACAGTTCCATGTAAATAACATCACACCATCTCTTCTGCCACCTCCAGTATACAGTCCCTTGTAAATAGCATCACCTCCTTCCGAGCCGCTTTCAACACACAGTCCCATGTAAAGAACATCACTCCTCCCCAGCCGCCTTCAACATACAGCCCCATGTAAATAACATTACCCCTCAACATTCAGTCCCGTGTAAATAATATCACTCCCTTCCACAGCCGCCTTCAACATATAGTCCCTTGTCAATAACATCACCCTGCCCTAGCAACCTCCAACATGCATTCCCATGTAAATAACAACACCACATTCAGTCTCATATAAATAACTTCCCTCCCTTCGGCCCTAACATACAGTCCCAGTTAAATAACCACAACTCCCAGCATTGCTCTGCCTCTCCCTTCACTTACCTCTCCTCATGTAGCAGACCTCACCACAGCTTCTTCCCAGGACTTCTCTTTCCTGCTGAGCTGTCCTTTTCTGCACTGGTCACATGATGGTGACATCATTGCAGGTCCTTTTCAGCTACTGCAATTAGAACTGATCACATGACCTGTGATGTCAGCTCTTGCAGGGCATTAGATTCGTCTGTATTGCCATCCTGAGGACGGCAATACAGTTGTATCTATCTGGCAGGCAGGACATTCGGGGCCTGGGACAAAACATCAGGGGCCCAGGCCCCGAATGTTTTAACCTAGCAACGCCCCTGATATTAAAAATTAACACTTGTGATGTATATTTGCAAAAAAAGTGCACCCACAGCTTATAGGAAAGTATATTGGATAAAACCAAATATTATACTGGGTCAGACAGGCCCACCAGAGTACTAAAGAAATCTTTAGTGGTCCCAGGCTCTGAAACAGTAATAGGCCCCTAATACAACAGTCCCAAAGGTCTAGCAGACCATATTTGAAGCTGACAAGCCAACAGTCCAATTGGAACCAATATGATGGGAATGTAAGATCCTTTAGGATTGTCAAACAGTACTGGTGGGCCCAGGCTCTGACATAATCATGTATCTCTAATGCAACAAGACCCCTAAGGTTCATTAGAAATCTACTCAACTTGGAGCTTTACAGCCAATAATTTACCACTAGTGGCTATTTCTCATGCAATGAAATTAAAAGTGATAAGCAAATGTTTTGTATGGTGGACCCAACGAGCATGCGCTCCAGTGGACTCAAAGAGCCCCAGTCTGACACTGCCTACATTTGCCAGCCAGGTACCTAGGATGGATCGGTGACAATCTTTGCTGACATCTGCAGTTTTTTTTTTCAGAAACAGAAGTAAAGGCCCTCTTACACTGCCTAGTATAGCAAGAGATTGTCTGGAAGGAAGCGTTGCTTCCTGATAATCGCCTGCTCATCAGTGGAGGAGATCTCTACCTACTCCTCCATAGCATGGGAAAAAGTGATCACTAATGCCATCGCTCATCCCCATACTGAATTATTGTTTGCCGGCAGCAGAGGCTGTTTAGACGGCACAATCTGCTGCCTATAAGTGATAATTTAGGTGCCTGCACAAAGGATCTTATTACCCGATGAGCGGGCGTTTCGCTCATTCATCGGGTAATCCGCAGCAACTTTATACCGGCAGATAATCACTTCTGAGTATCCGTATGAACGCTCGTACATCGTAAAGGACCTTTAAGAAAGTACTGACAATATTTTAAAGGGATTGTCCAATCAAGAATATTAGGGCATATAAATGTCATATGGAGGACCCCTCCTCTGGATCCTTCATCAGCTAGAGTGGAGAACCACTGAGAAGATCTTGCTCAGTAAGATCTTTCGGGTAATATTACATTTCCCCTTCAGTATTGCTACAACCAGCTCATTATTGGAGGGCTGCCTAAGGAAAAGGGTGTTGTCCTTTTTGTGGACAGTCCTTTTCAAATGGCATTCCAGAAACAGACATTTATGGCATATGGGCTTCTGTAACTTCACGTAACCTTCACTATGTGGCTGGGATACACCTGCTAGGACCTTTTTTGTATTTTAAGGTGAAATGATTGCTCTTTACTATCTGTCTATCTATCTATTAGTGGTTTTCCCTATTAAATACTAATATATTACCCTATACATTCTATATATATTAATTTTCATGTATATTCTGTATTATGTCTTTAACACTGTAAAAAAACATTTTATCAACAATTTCTCTGCATTATAAACAGTTATTTAAGTTTTATGAATGGGCATGCAAACAAATGCAACTGTTCTTTGAGCTTAATGTGCAGTTTTTACTAGCTTACTTAAAGAGGACCCGTCCCCTCCTCTAAACCTGTCTCACTAAATGAATGTATTCCCTATGAAATTACAAATGTGGAAATTATTTGATTTCTTTTTTTTTTAAGAGTTCTGTGTTGTACTGTGCCTCCCAGAAATGTATGAATATATTGAAAACTGGTTGTTACCATCTCCTTGCCCTGTCCCTGCACAGTCTGACACTTTCAGCACTAATTGGAAAACGCCAGGGTATGTGGGACACCCCCCTACCCCTAACTGACTGGACAATGTCAGGGTATGTAGGACACCCCCCTAACTGACTGGACAATGTCAGAGTATGTAGGACACCCCCCTAACTGACTGGACAATGTCAGGGTATGTAGGACAACTTCCCCCCTAGCTGACTGGACAATGTCAGAGTATGTAGGACACCCCCCTAACTGACTGGACAATGTCAGGGTATGTAGGACAACTTCCCCCCTAGCTGACTGGACAATGTCAGAGTATGTAGAACACCCCCCTAATTGACTTGACAAAGTCAGAGTATGTAGGACACCCCCCTAACTGACTGGACAATGTCAGAGTATGTAGGACCCCCCCCCCCCCCAACTGACTGGACAATATCAGAGTATGTAGGACAACCCCCCCCAACTGACTGGACAATGTCACAGTATGTAGGACAACGTTCCCCCTAACCGACTGGACAACGTCACAGTATGTAGGACAACTTCCCCCCTAGCTGACTGGACAATGTCAGAGTATGTAGGACAACCCCCTAACTGACTGGACAATGTCAGAGTATGTAGGACACTCCCCCAACTGACTGGACAATGTTAGAGTATGTAGGACACCCCCCTAGCTGACTGGACAATGTCAGAGTATGTAGGACACCCCCCTAACTGACTGGACAATGTCAGAGTATGTAGGACCCCCCCCCCCCCCAACTGACTGGACAATATCAGAGTATGTAGGACAACCCCCCCCAACTGACTGGACAATGTCACAGTATGTAGGACAACGTTCCCCCTAACCGACTGGACAACGTCACAGTATGTAGGACAACTTCCCCCCTAGCTGACTGGACAATGTCAGAGTATGTAGGACAACCCCCTAACTGACTGGACAATGTCAGAGTATGTAGGACACTCCCCCAACTGACTGGACAATGTCAGAGTATGTAGGACACCCCCCTAGCTGACTGGACAATGTCAGAGTATGTAGGACACCCCCTAACTGAGTGGACAATGCCAGAGTATGTAGGACAACTTCCCCCCCTAGCTGACTGGACAATGTCAGAGTATGTAGGACAACCCCCTAACTGACTGGACAATGTCAGAGTATGTAGGACACTCCCTCAACTGACTGGACAATGTCAGAGTATGTAGGACACCCCCCTAACTGACTGGACAGTGTCAGAGTATGTAGGACACCCCCCTAGCTGACTGGACAATGTCAGGGTATGTAGGACACCCCCCTAACTGACTGGACAGTGTCAGAGTATGTAGGACACCTCCCTAGCTGACTGGACAATGTCAGAGTATGTAGGACACCCCCCTAACTGACTGGACAATGTCAGGGTATGTAGGACACCTCCCTAACTGACTGGACAGTGTCAGACTATGTAGGACACCCCCCTAACTGACTGAACAATGTCAGAGTATGTAGGACACCTCCCTAACTGACTGGACAGTGTCAGACTATGTAGGACACCCCCCTAACTGACTGGACAATGTCAGAGTATGTAGGACACCCCCCTAACTGACTGGACAATGTCAGAGTATGTAGGACACCTCCCTAACTGACTGGACAGTGTCAGAGTATGTAGGACACTTCCCCAATGGACTGGACAATGTCAGGGTATGTAGGACACCCCCCTAATTGACTGGACAATGTCAGGGTATGTAGGTAAACTAGTAACACCCAGCTATCAATTTATTCTTAAATTTCTTGGTTGGAATAATAGAGGACCGACAATGCAGAGTTCTAAGGAATAATGCTCCAGAATGTTATTTCATGGGGAATACAAACCTTTACTAACACATAGAAGCCAGGAGGAGTGGTGACAGGTCCTCTTTAAGAGGGTTTTCTCCTTTCCCCTGTACATAACACTAATTCATTTTATAACAATAAAGTATATTAGTAAAGTGCGGACCTTTTCATGATGCAACAAATAAGCTTTAGTTACATAAAACTGGACACCCCTTTAAATATGGCAGTGGTATGTAGGATTAGGATCATAGTTTATCACAATAGAAAGCTCTATGTTGAATCATGCACCCTGATTATAATTACTATTATCTTTTACCCAATTATATCATCATGTTCTAGCTATATGTTATCTACATGATGCCAACTAGAACACTGTAAATGTGACAAAAAAAACTGTGGATAAAGGACAGCGTGTTGTATCCT
This sequence comes from Bufo gargarizans, assembly GCF_014858855.1. Classification (NCBI taxonomy): domain Eukaryota; kingdom Metazoa; phylum Chordata; class Amphibia; order Anura; family Bufonidae; genus Bufo; species Bufo gargarizans. The sequence continues at coordinate 88,249,344 of NC_058084.1, read as the reverse complement.
ATATACAATATCAACATTGAGTTAGTTTTTTCATTCCTCTATTAAAAAGCAATAAGACCAGTAGACGCAGTTTGGGCATAACCGGTAGGTAAGGATACAGAGGCTACAGTATACAGATTGCACAAATACACACGTCTCAAGAGGTTTCACAGTACAAAGCCAAGGTAAAATACCGGGTGAGATGTACTTGGCTTCTCTCGCACAAGTTGACCCAGCTCTTAAAGTCGGAGACTTGAGGAGACCAGGATGTCTTGTGAAGGGAGCTTAGTACAACTACCCCATATTATGCTAATAGACAATATATTTGGTAGTGCTGCTGTTCAGTAGGGTATATCCTGTGAATGAAATGTACTATTGCCCCAGTGCCTCGGCCATGTAGAAAGCTGCTGCGTGAAGATTCGGTCTGATGGTGGATGTTGTGTCTGTCATCAAGCGGAAATGTAAGGTGGAGGAGGCTCCTTAGCTGCTCCAGCCACGTTGTCATCATAGTGAGGTAGAAGAACCTGAAGGGAAAAAAAAGATTCTTATTAATAAAAATGAAGATTCTGTATGTTGTATATGAGTACAGGAATACTGACATCACAATGTGCATTTTTCTCTGTGTTGTGACATCACTGTGTGCATTATGGCCATACTGTGACACCACTTTATGCAAAATCCCTCTATTGTGAAATCACTTTGTGCATAATCCCTGTGCTGTGACATTGCTGTGTGTATTCTCTGTGCTGTGACATTGCCTTGTGCACTTCTCCTTTACTGTGACATCACTGTGTGCAGTATACCAACACTATGACATCATTATAATAATAAATAATAATAATTATCTTTATTTATAAAGCGCCAATATATTCTGCCGCGCTTTACAGTTCAGGGGTTCGTGTACAAACAGTCATAAATAACATAGCAACAGACAAGTCAATAATCACAACAAGAGGAACGAGGACCCTGCTCGCAAGAGCTTACAATCTATCATTATGTGTTTTCCACCTATCCTGTGAAGTCACTGTTTGAATGGTGACATTTTTTGTGCATTATTTGTGTTCTTCTTAGCACTTTTGTAATATTTTAATATATATATTTATACTGTATATACACCATCACGCTGTGCATTACCCTTGCGCTGTGATGACATCACGTTGTGCATTGCCCTTACACTGTGACATCACTGTGTGTAATAGTCCTGTGCATTATAAAAAGAGTTGTTTTGGTTTATGTTTTGAATACACTTCTTTGGTCATGGAGCAGAGAACTACTGGAAAGAGTAGTTCCCAATCTGATGGGCTTTATTTGAACAGTTTCCATTTCCATATAATACTAAAATTTGTGATATCTGAATCCCCCCCCCCCCCCCCATGATGTCAGCTGATTGCCAGGGATCGTTTAGTAATGGGGTTGTCCAGTTAATGTATTTTTCCTCTCTCTATAGTCATCAGAAGGTTTGCCCAAATCTCAAAACCCCTGGAGCTCAGAGGTGATGCTGTGATTAATAGACAAGTCATTTTAGGAAGACTGGTTGCTAGTGAGATAGTAAATCCAGGCCAGAAAGAGTGTCCCTGATGTGCCAAAGAAAGGGCTGCTAAAGTTCATTGCAGTTGTAATAGCGACGGATGGGCATCGGACACTTGTGTACATCTTCTTCTACAAAACAGTAGATCAGGACAGAATATGCCAATTTGTACCCTTTTCTAGTAGATGAGGCTATGAGCAGCTGATAAACCATTTATAAATTAAACTTCCAGTATATTTAGGTAATTACAAAAATATTTCTACATGGTTAAAATATGTGCATGTTAAATTAACCATTTCATTGTTACTGGTGACGTTTTGCTGTATAATGATGATTGGTTACTTTTTGTATAATGTTCTTTCAAATAAATGGGTTGTGAGCTATTAGACAGAGAAGATACCGAGCTTGGACCCAAACATAACTGTGTTGAGTCCCTTCTCTCTGAACAACGGTGATCACTGTATATCTCTGCAAATTCGGAACACCAGGCCAAAGTAAACTGTAGTCTTTATCTATAGATTTACATGGGGCCTACTCCAACCCTAGGGATACACTGCCTAACAACCGCAGCCTTTCATGTTGTCAAGCATCATGGTTGGCCTCTACGTTCAATGTAAATGCAGCGGACATTGTATTGTATCACCTTCCTTGTTTACCAGACACTGCACTGTACATTTGGCTATGGCTCTTCCTAGTACTGTAGCTTAGTCCCAGACTCCTACTGATCAGATACTGATAGTTTCTTCTAAGGATAGGCCATTATAATACTTTAACTTTAGCCAATCTGCACAGGAGAATCAATCTATGATCTACAATTTCTACCAGGACAGAAATGCCAAGTCTCAGGACATTGGCTGTGTACCGCGTACTCCAGGGTTTTTGGAGGCATGCCATACCTCAGAGACTAGGGTGGCCCACCTCACCATCTGAGAAGCACTTTCGTTCAGTGCTACTGTACAGGAGATATGGGCCCAGATTTACTCATTTTATAAATGGCGTTAGCTCCAACCGGCACCAGATTTATCACAGTGGCTCAGTCTGGATGATAAATCTGGCACAGGGATAGACACTTTTTTCTGGTTCCATGCCAATGTTGGTTGGCCTTTTTTGAGACAGATTTTTATGGCAGAATTGTGATGTAATTTTGTCACAAAATGGTGCACCTTAGGCATTGGCCCCTTTCCTGTGAAGCCCTGCCCCCTTTGTTGAGCATATTGGAAACCCTAGATGCCCCAAATCGCACCAGATTTATGGCGCAGACACATTAGTAAATATGGGCCATGGTTTTCACCATTCTGGTCATATTAAAATTAGCATAGCTATATAAGTGATAACTTAGTGAAGGAATGGGTTCTATTTGCATTGTACTTTACATGGGACAATCAAGCAGGCGACTGTCTGGAAGAAAGAGTTCCTTTCCAGCAATCGCCTGCTTATCAGTGAAAGAGACCGCTGCATTTACATGCAGCTATCACCTCCACAGTATGGGGAGGAGCGATCGGTAATGCCATCGCTCGTCCCCATACAGAGTTGTTGTTTGCCAGCAGCAGAGTGTGTTTAGACGTCACGACGTGCTGCCGGAAAACCATGATTTAGGTGCCTGCACAAAGGAGCATATTACCCGATGAACAAGGTTTACACCTTTACACCGCCAGGTAAGCTAACGCGCGTTCCTACAGATGCTCATTAGCGATTATCTGGCGGATTCTAGGCCTGTGTAAAGATTCCTTAAAATACAATTGCACCCCTCACCCATGTTCTGGGGGTGAAGATGACATGTCAAATCACCTTGGCAGGCCAACTTTTTTATTTTATTTTTTCCAGGCCCAATTCTTTTTGCAAGACCTATTAACCAATATTAAGTAACTGATTTCAAACGTATTTGCCCCCTGAATTTGTACTTGCATCCACTCTGTGTCAAAGGTACAGCTCTGGTCATTGGTTTCTGATAGATTCGTATTTCGTAAGTGTCCCTGTTTGACCGTCTGAACTGGAGCTAGATATACACTTTACTATTACATTCCTTTTATTGTCTCTCCGGAGAGCTGCCTGTATTACAGAGGGCAGAGCATGTCGTGTGAAATATAGACATATCCTGACTAATGTGGAAACTTCAACGGAGGACGCAGCTGCCGTCTGCAAAACGCCATTAGGATTGCTGACATTTTCTAGAAATGTCTTCATTATCAACCTGCATCTATGATGCAGCAGGTTCGTTCAATACGAGCTTGTGTTTTTGAGGACATGTCAGACATGGGTGCGACTTCATTTGTATTACAGTATTTTATATGATGTCTTGATTCACGGGTTCAATTTTTTTCTCTGTTACTGTAATATGTTTGTAAAAGTAGAAAAAACATTTATTACTTTTTTAGCAAGCAAAGTCCTCTGAGATACTGACTTACTGAAATCCAGGGGGAAATTTAGCAGTAATATCACAGGGACAAGTTCTAACTCTCTGCCATTTTAGACTAGGGCTATACGGAGACTTTATAGTGCTACTGATTGCTTTTAAAGGGGTTCTCCGTGCTCTTCTATATTAATGATCTATCCTCAGCTGATCAGCGGGGGTGCTGGGTGTCGGATTCCTACCGATCTGATATTGATGACCTATCCTGAGGATAGGTAATCAATATAGGAGTGCCCAGACACCCCCTTTTACTGTTGATTAACAGTGGTAGTCCATAAAATTGCATGCAACTCAATCTAATTTTTTGGATGGCTGTAGCTTTAGCAAGTGTGCAATTCCACAACAGCTCTCCTGTAGGGAAGATGAAGCATTATGTCATGGTAGGGGACAGTGCATCCCCTTGTCTCCAACCAACCACTTTCCCTACCTACTTAGACAATGTGTCCTAGGTAAGAGCTCCAAACTGGATGACATTCGCTGTTCTGCTGCACAGGCCTAAATGAGAAGGACAGACAGGCGCCAGGGAAGCCTAGTATAAATACGGAAAGGCAAAAGAATAACCAAACAGACTGGGTCAAAACCAGGAGAAACGTTCAGAGCCAAATAAGAAGACAAAAGCAGGTACGTAAGCAGTTGAAACGGGCGCCTCCCCCCAGGGCCTCTATATCACGTCCAAGGTGTAGTAGGAATGCCGAGTGGTGTAGTGCGGCCTAAAATGTCTCTTTATGTGTGTCACGGTGCTCCTACATGGATACTGTTGGACCCCAGGCTTTGGCTCTGAAGCAAATAATAGGGGGAATAATTGAGGGATTGGAAAGAATAACTTAAGTCCAGACCTTGAGATGAAGTTCAATGGCAGCTTTACTTTGAATAAACACTTTTTTCCAACAGTTTTCAGGCTTTGTCTTGGTCCCAGCAGGCTTTAGCATTAAACTGGCAGGCAAACTCAACTCTGCTATATCCTTCTCTCACTCTGCTGTACTGAGAGGCTGGCTGTCTAACTCAGCTTCTTCTGTAGGCTGTACTTCTTCTCTGTAGTCTGACTCTAAGTTATGCCAGGGAACTTTCCTCCTGGCCTCTGAGGTTTTAAGCTTTGGCCTCCATGGCCAGCAGAGCTTAGGGTGCTCTGGCTTGCGAGGGCATGTCCAGCAGAAACGTGCCCCTGCACACCCTTCCCCCGTCTAGGAAAGACCTAAACTGGAACTAACTGGTCCCCACCCTTCCTTCAGGAAGTAGGACAAGCCCAATTCTCTACAGAGGGGGTTAGAATGTAATGGAAAGTTCCACTCTAAGTACAGCTCTGCCATGTTTGCTGACACCTGCTGGTGAACCAGGTACATTACATGAAAATAACAGTGTATAGGACCTGGACAGAAATACATAAGATGATGTTTTGTTAGCCTAATAAAGATAGTAGCAGGGTGTTACACAGTGTCAACACCAGGAAGTAATGTCAGGGTCCAAAATCATGAGGCAAGGAATGGTCACGGTCAAAGCAGGAAGTCAGCAATACCAGGAGTAGAGAGCACCAAAACCTAGTGAGACAGAAGACCTAAATCACAGGCAACAGCAGGCAGTAATGCCTACATTACATGTTGCTCATAAAAATTAGTGGGTTGTTTACTCACCTAAATCCGCCATAGACATAGCTTTGTGCTAGAAAACAGAGCAAAGCTCTAAGTGAGCAATACTAAGGAGAGTCGGTCTTCAGTCTTCTGTTCTACTGGGAGCTAAAGAAGCACGTGTGCAACAAATAAGATAGGCAAGGTGATGGACCGTTTTAAGTTAGGACACATGGTAAGAAGCTTTAAGCAGGTTTGGAAAAATGCTGCAAAGAGAGAATGCTTTAAAAAATAAATGTGTTAATAGTTTAAATTCATTCTGCAGCTGTCATGGTTCCTTCGGCTGATGATGCCTCCATGCAGTAGCAGCGTCCAGTAGCCAGATGCAGACTTGCCCTCGGAGCCCCGGGCCAATGATAGTGTGCGTCGGGGCCCCCAGGCATCATGCAGCATGGGCGGCAGTTCCGCCCAGAGTGCAGGCATACTAGGCTGAGCTGCCTCTTCTCAGTATAAAGGCAGGCATCTGCAGAGTACAGATGCCGATGAATTTTTGTTCCTCTGGCTCCCCTGCTGTTCCCTTGTATTGCGCTTTACTTTGGCTGTGGACTTCTGGATCTGGTATTGTGACTAAGTTTTCTGGCTTCTGGCGATTTGGTCTTGTATTGCTCTCCTGGTTTTTGACTTCTGGCGTGTCTGGCTTTCTCATTTGCCTCTTTGCACTTCCTTGACCGACTGGCTTTTGACACTGGTACAGTACGACTACTCTTATTGTGTCTGTTTGTTTGTTCCCTGTTTTTGAGTCACTCCCTCACCTACTTAGTATAGGGACCATCAACCAGTTGTGGGGTCAGCGCGTAGTGGGTCTGGGAAGTTTTAGGGCTACACTATCCGTGTCTGTGCATGTTACTGTGTCATCATACCCTGACAACAGAAGAACAACGACCTAAACATACAGCCAATGTCATCAAGAACTATCTTCAACATAAAAAAGAACAAGGAGTCCTGGAAGTGATGATATGGTCCCCACAGAGCCCTGATCTCATCATCATCGATTCTATCTGGGATTACATGAAGAGACTGAAGGATCTGAGCGAACCTACATCCACAGAAGATCTGAGGTCCATTCTCCGAGATGTTTGGAACAACCTCCCTGCAGAGTTCCTTCAAAACCTGTGTGCAGTGTACCTAGAAGAACAGATGCTGTTCTGGCAAGCGCCCGACTTATCGGGAGGGTGCTTAGGGACTGGGGGTCCCCCTCCCCTTCCCCTTCATAGCCGTGGATCATATTTGGCACCTCGTCAGCTCCGTTTAGGTGCTTGAGGGGTTAATTGAGCTAGGATGGGACGTCATTCTGGGATGATTAGGTTATGTCTCCTCCCTCTAGCAGGGTATATAACCCCCTCCCCTGCTGCTGCACTTCCTCTTTGCAGCGGAAGCCGAGTTGGTAAGGTCGGCTGTCTGTACCAGAGATGTCCGCAAGGGATGCTTCCTTGAGAGAGGCCCTTCTGGCGAGTTATTCTGAAGGGGGAGAGGGCTGGCTGCGCTCGTTTTTGAGCAGCCTTGGCCCCCCTCTGCCCTCTTCTGCGGTTGCTATTGGTGGCTCTGGGGCGGCGCTGCCGCAAGTTGCTGGCAGTGCTGTCGCTTCTTCTGGAGGCCGGCGGTCCACCCGATGCACCACCCTCCCACCCGTTTAGGTCACAGTCCCCCCGCTCCCTCTCATAGTGTGGGCACTCACCGGAGCTCCCGGTCCCGCGCGCGCATGCGATGTTCCGGCCGGCCGCGAGTCTGCGGTGTTGAGTGAGTGCGCCTCGGCCCCGCCCCTTCCTGTGTCGTCACCCCCGGATGCTCCTGGGTTAGTTAGTGCGTGGCAGGCGAGACTACTGAACATCATGGGAGCCCAGGGCAGCGTGGAGTCTTGCGACTCCCCCCTGACCCCCCCCCCTTCTCAGCCTGCAGCCCAGGTGGGCGTTAGTTCTACTATTACAGGGGGCACTGAGGTTGCCCCACGTTTGATAGTCGCCAGCCAGGCTGGCTTGGTGGGGCCTGCCTCCTCATTTGCAGAACCCCCTGTGTTGGCTGCGGCCCCCCCTTTACCACCCCAGCCCCTGCAGTTGCCTCAGCCCTCACCCTTGCCCCACCCCCCCCCCCCCCGCAGCCTCAAACCCCTGGGGGCGTCGTTCAGTCGCGTAGGCGTAGGGGGATGTCTAGGTCCTCGTCGTCCTCATCCACCGACGGCAGGAGGCGTTACCGCCGCCATGCACGTAGACGCCATTCCCGTCACCGTTCCAGGATTTCAGGCAGCAGCAGGCGTTCCAGATCCTCTAGGTGGCGCTCACCGTCGTCTTCGGACGGATCGACGGGCGCATCTGGGGAGTCTGGTCGGCCGTCCGGTTCTAGAAGAAAGAGGCAGGTGCCTAGTCATACCTCCAGGGCTCCCAGCCTGGCCCCGGTGACGGAACCCCGGACTGAGATCCCGGTACCCGGTCCTTCTTCGGTGCTGGCGACTGATGCACCCGGTGAGTACCAGTATACTGGGGCGTGGGGGGGGGGGTTAGTGGGGATGTGGAATCGGTGCTTAAGGCATTGCTTGCGAAGATGTCCCCTTCTCCTGCCCCTTCGTCTTCCTTGTCGCGTGCCCCTGTTTTGGCGGGGGTTCATAAAGATTCTTTCTTTTGTGGTGTTAGCCCCCTGGGTTGTCATTTGGATGACGCTGCTAAGGAGAAGATATGGTCCAACCAATATATTGACATTTGGTCTCTTATATCGGTGGATCAGCATACGGTTGACAAGGAGAGGCGATTTCCTGACAAGCCGTTTGATCGCAAGCCCAGGGTCGCGAAATCCATTAATAACTGGTTGCAAGCCTTTTCGGTGTTGGGATGTATTATGGGCCAGCGGCACCCTGACCGCTGTTCGGAATTATTTGTCTACCAGGATACTATTTACAGTGCTTACAGAGCCCATGGCGGCAGCGCTTGGTGGCGTTATGACGAAGAATTCCGGCGGCGGTTGGCGTTGCATCCGGAGGTGGGTTGGGGCGTCAAGGCGACCGATGTCTGGCTTCGCCTCATGGTGTCCCAGCGGCAGCCCCCCTTTCCTAGCGCGGCCACTGGTTCCGGAGCAGTCTCTGGTCATGGGCCAGTGGCCGTCCGCCGCCCCGAGGCGTGCTGGCTTTTCAACGAAGGCCATTGCAAATACGCGGGCCTGTGCAAGTTACAGGCATGAGTGCTCGGCATGTGGTGGCAGCCACGCCGCAAACCGGTGCTCCCGCCCGACTTCCAGGCCTTTCAAGCCCCCCGTTTCGGGAGACCCTAAGGACCCCAGTGAGCATATCAGAGATGTCCCCGTGGTTAGACATTTACCCCAATAAGGCGGCCGCCTCGCAGCTTCGCTTTGGTTTCACGTTTGGTTTCTTTATTCCTTTTGTTTTGAGTAGGTTTCCTGTTTTTTTCCGATAATTTGCGTTCTGCTAGGGAGCTCCCGGAGGTTGTTCGTGAGAAGTTGGGGAAGGAGGTGTCCCTGGGCAGAGTCAAGGGGCCGTTTCAATCGATTCCGTTTCCTAACCTTAGAGTGTCCCCTTTGGGTGTTGTCCCCAAGAAGGAACCTGGTAAGTTCCGCCTCATACACCACTTATCCCACCCCAAGGGTTCGTCGGTGAATGACGCTATTTTGCCTGAGGAGGCCTCGGTATCCTATGTGTCCTTTGACCGCGCTGTTTCTCTGGTTAGGACGGCGGGTCAGGGGGCCCTTTTGGCAAAATCCGACATTGAATCGGCCTTCCGGCTCTTGCCTGTTCACCCTGATTGTCATCATCTTCTGGGTTGTTCTTTAGATGGTCTGTTTTATTATGACACGTGCCTTCCCATGGGGTGCTCCATTTCCTGTCACTATTTTGAAATGTTTGGTTGTTTTTTGGAGTGGGTGGTCAGGCATGAGACGTTATCCTCATCGGTCATACACTATTTGGATGACTTTTTGTTTGTTTCCCCAGGGGCGGGGGACGGTTGTCTTTTGCTCCTCAACGCGTTTTTATCCTGTATGTCCAGGTTTGGTGTCCCCGTGTCGGCAGAAAAAACAGAGGGTCCTGTCACGTGTTTGTCTTTTTTGGGTATTGAAATTGATTCTGTCGAGATGGTTTTTCGTTTGCCCGGTGATAAGTTGCAGAAGTTGTTGTATTTGATAGAAGGTTTTCTGGCAGTGCATAAGGTTACCCTACAGCAGCTTCAGTCCTTGCTTGGTTTGCTTTGTTTTGCATGCCGGGTCATGCCCATGGGTCGTGTTTTTTCCAGGCGTTTGTCATTGGCGACCCGGGGCGCTAAGTCGCCACATCACCGCATTCGCTTGACCAGGTCCCTGAAAGCCGACTTGCGGGTATGGCAGGATTTTTTGCGCTCTTACAACGGTCGCACGTGTGTTATTTCTGAGGAGTTGCCTAACTCGGTTTTGTCCCTTTTTTCAGACGCTTCAGGTTCCTGCGGTTTTGGTACCGTTTTTGGCAAGGAATGGTGCTCCGCCCCCTGGCCGGAGTCGCGGCGCTCCCAGGGCCTTTGTAAGAATTTGACGCTGCTGGAATTGTTTCCTATTGTGGTGGCCGTGGAGATCTGGGGTCGCGAGCTTTCAAATCACCATGTCTGCTTTTGGTCTGATAATCTGGGTGTGGTCCATTGTATCAACCGTCTGTCGTCCTCTTCTCTCCCGGTGATTGCGCTGTTGCGACATTTGGTTTTGCGTTGTCTTGAGTATAACATCTATTTTAGGGCGCGGCATGTTCCAGGCGTTGATAACAGTATTGCTGATGCTCTTTCCCGTTTTCGTTGGCAGGTTTTTCGGGAGCTGCTTCAGGAGGCGGAGCGCATCGGGAAGGAGTGTCCGGAGCACCTTTGGCGTTTGGTGGTCATCAACTAATGTCCCTGGTGGGGGCTTCGGTGTCTCCTGCGACTTGGAGAGGTCACGGTAAGGCGTGGGCCGACTGGTTATCAGGGGTGGGAGCTAGGGACGTTGCCACGCAGGATTCCCTCCGGCTGGAGGTTACTGTCGAGTGGTTGCTCAAACTTAGGTCTATGGGTGTGTCCGCGCCTGTCGCGCAGCGCCGGTTGTCTGGGGTAGCCTTTTTCTTTCGCCTTTGCGGTTGGCCGGATGTCTCTAAATATTTTATCATCAGGCAGGCCATGAAGGGTTGGAGGAGGGAATATGTCTCCAGGGATTGCCGGCGGCCTATCTCGTTTAGCCTGTTGTGCAAGCTGGTCGAGGCTTGTTCCGGGGTGTGTATGTCGGTTTTTGAGGCGCAGCTTTTCTCGGCCTGTTTTAGCTTGGCCTTTTTTGCAGCCCTCCGGGTGGGGGAATTGCTCCCTCTGTCCGGCAAGAAGCCAGGTGGCTTGTCATTTCAGGATGTAGTCTATGGGAACGGGGCTCTCAGGGTCCGGGTTCGTAGATCTAAGACGGACCAGTTTGGCAGGGGGGCGTGGATTCCCCTCCACCAGGTTCCTGGTGTGGCTTGTCCAGTTTGTTTAGTCTCTGTGTACGGTGGGTCTCGCGTGGGTGGTTCTAATTTCTTCACGCACCAGGATACTTCCCCCTTGACAAAATTTCAGTTTGTGGCTGTTTTTCGCGCTTGCTTGTTACGGTTGGGTGTTGAGCCGAGGGATTTCGGCACCCACTCGTTTCGCATTGGGGCCGCTACTGAGGCTGCTAGAGCTGGTTTGCCGGAGTCAGAGGTTATGCGCATTGGGAGGTGGCAGTCTGCCTGTTACGCCAGGTACATCAGGCCGGATCTCTTGATTTAGACTGTTGTTAGTTTTTAAAGGTAAAAAAAAAAAAAAATATTAAAAAAAGATATGATAATGAGGAGTGATTTGTTTGCAGGTGTTTGCTCCAGCTGGTGCAGCGCGTGTTCGCAGCGTTATCCTGTGTTGCATTGGTACTAACTGTTTTTTCTTCTAGGTGTGGTGCGCCTGGCGGTGTGGTTGGTTGGCCACTCTTACATTTTCTGGGCGGCTCAAAGAGCGGACTGCAGGCCTGGCGGTCGGATGCTTGGATTCCGTGAGGGTTCCTGGAGGGGTATCCGCGGTCTTAGGTGGTCGCAGATCCTTACGGAGGTGGTAGATATCGGTTTCCATTCCAGGGGCCCTGTGATCCTGGTCATCCATGCCGGTGGCAATGACCTATGTTTATCTCGCTTGGCGGAGCTCATGGCTCCGACATTGAGAGGTTCTCGTCCTTTTTCGCCGAGATGGTGCTAGTGTGGTCCGAGATCATTCCTCGCGTAGTTTGGCATGGTGCCAGGGATGCCGAGGCTGCCGAGAAGTGCAGGAGGACCGTTAACTCTCGCATGTCTCGTTTTGTGCGCTCCCGAGGGGGTATTGTGGTGAGGCATCGCCAACTAGAGGGTGATAACAGGTCCCTTATGAGGCCCGATGGTGTTCACTTGACTGAGATCGGTCTGGACATCTTTATTTGTGGCTTGCAGGACGGTATCGAGCAGGCCATGTTTTTGCTGGGTGGTGGTCGGAGCCCCGTTTAAGGCTGCGGGTCTCCTCCGTGGCGGTAATTGATACAGCGGAATGTTGGAGATGGCTGATGGCGTACTTGCCCGCCGGGAGTCCGGCGGTTGGCATACCGCTCCAAGATGTTCTTTGGTTTTGCTGTATAAAATAAATAAGCTGTGGCCGATCACCACCCAGCTAAAAGGTTACCTGTTGTCCCGTGTGTTTGTTATAGGGGTCAGTTTTAAGTAAAAGGGGGAGCTACAGGTAGGCAGAGGTGCCGGCCCGGTTCTTGGCTTCCCTTTGCCCTATCCTTACATACCAGCAGTCTGGCAAGCGCCCGACTTATCGGGAGGGTGCTTAGGGACTGGGGGTCCCCCTCCCCTTCCCCTTCATAGCCATGGATCATATGTGGCACCTCGTCAGCTCCGTTTAGGTGCTTGAGGGGTTAATTGAGCTAGGATGGGACGTCATTCTGGGATGATTAGGTTATGTCTCCTCCCTCTAGCAGGGTATATAACCCCCTCCCCTGCTGCTGCTCTTCCTCTTTGCAGCGGAAGCCGAGTTGCCCACCCTCCCGCCCTTGAATGGGTACTTCAGCGGGGAGTTTTCTTCTTTGGTGTCTGTTTTTACAGTTATGTAACAGGAGGGAGAATGTTCGCATACAATAGGTAATCATTACCTGGGGAGCGTTGACGGCGTGGCGGTGAGCTAAGGATGTTTGTATGCAGGTTGTACCTTTTTACCCTTGTTTTCAGTTATTTACTTTGTCTTCTTCTTTTAAGAAGGGCGGTTTGGTTTGGGATACTAAGTCACAGCTGGCGGTAATTGATACAGCGGAATGTTGGAGATGGCTGATGGCGTACTTGCCCGCCGGGAGTCCGGCGGTTGGCATACCGCTCCAAGATGTTCTTTGGTTTTGCTGTATAAAATAAATAAGCTGTGGCCGATCACCACCCAGCTAAAAGGTTACCTGTTGTCCCGTGTGTTTGTTATAGGGGTCAGTTTTAAGTAAAAGGGGGAGCTACAGGTAGGCAGAGGTGCCGGCCCGGTTCTTGGCTTCCCTTTGCCCTATCCTTACATACCAGCAGTCTGAAGACAAACGGTAATCACACCAAATGTTGATTGGATTTAGATTTCTCTTTTGTTCATTCACTGTGCCTTTTGTTAATTGATAAAAATAAATTATTAACACTTCTATTTCTGAAAGCATGCTTACTTTGCAGTATTTTTCTAAAACTGCCTAAAACCTTTGCACATTACTGTACATAGTCAGAGACTGGGGTAGTGACAAGAGTCAGACTGAAAGCCTCTGCATGTTACACACAGGCGTCTTCAGTGCTCAGTAGAACTGAAGACTGAAGACAGCCTCTCCTTATAACGCTCAGTTAGAGCTTTGCTGAGAAGTTGTTTTTGATGTGTTTATCACGTGCATGAAGAAAAACTGAAGAAAAACTGGATCGACATCTCCAAGCAGCCATCAGGGAAAATTTCATGGCATCTGAAATCCTTCAGCTTTTCACACAATGGAGCCAGAGCTACATGGAAAACACACAATACAAAACATGGTGCAATTTTTCCTGAAACGACGCTCATGTGTACAGACCTATTGAAATGAATGGGTCTGGATTCAGTCAGGATGCTATGCATTCACGACGGGCATTGTATCCAAACAGAAAGCTTGCTCATGTGGAAGCAACCAGATGCAATGCATTTTTCGTTCATGGTTGCTAGGAGATGCTGAGTGTTATTAAGTTGTGAGCTGTACTCGGCTATCTCCAGAACTCCCCTAGAAAGAAATGGAGGGACCACACGCATGTGCGACTGTCAGCTCCATTCATTTCAGGGGGATCCAAGGGTTCTGGGGCCCCTGTTCTCATGATCCGTGAGGGCGTCTCAGCACCAAGGGCTCCCAGGCATTATTGTCATGTGGGAATCTGGCCCATGTCTAGGAAAGCAATGATGTCTAACTTGTAGTTTTCTGTATAACCTCCAATCATAGACGTGGCTATAGGGTGTTTATATCTGGGCCCTGGTTCATGGAGGAGGTCCAATGCCCAATGACACATAGTACATTACATTTTTACCTCCATCTACAGCATGTCTCTATCAGGGTTGCCAACCAAAAGTTTTCATTTTTCTGGACACCTTATCCCAAATTCACAGACAAAAAAAAATTGGAAACCATAATGAATGATAAAGATTAAGTAATACCTGTCTATAGCTCAGTACTGTATACTGGTAACTCATTACCAGCATTTACTGTGAGCTGTGAAATGATGAGAATTGCCACCAAAATGATCTAGTCAAGTACCATCAATTTGAAGAAAATCTGGGACATATCAATTTTTTGATCAAATGTGAATATAAAAACTTGGATCCTATTAAAAAATAAACTAATCAGAAATAGATACCACCATCAGATCACCACGATTGAAGCTTTTGGGTGAGGCTTTTTAAACATAGCACCTTAAATCCAGACATCAAGATAGGTGAGCCACCACACATACTATATCAATTTCCACAGGAGAAAAGTCACCTTTCTTTATGGACTATCCAGAAATTTTCAGACGATTGGCAACCCTGCTCTCTATGCCTCAGATACAGACGTTTTTATCTCTGCTGTGAACATGAGGCCTAGATCTAATTTCAGTGGAGGCATGCCAAGATCTGTCATGGTCAAAGCATCCAGAGCCTTACTAATGTGACCCTTCTGATGGACATCATTGAAGGACATCTTTGGACCTCATGCACCCAACCATGTGCATTCCAGTCAGTAATACTGAGTGCCTAAATGAAAACTATTACATGCCATAATGCAGACTGTAACCTTTTTATCTGGAGCTCACTATTAGTATTCCAAACACTTGCAGTTGTCACTAGAAATGTCTTGGAAAAGACAAGTAAAGTGCAAGACGGTGATCTAATTTTAGCGGAATATGACATCATCGAGAAGCTTCTCAGTGAACGGTTTCCATCTAATCAGGGCTCTGTACAACCGAATGCTCATGGCCTGCCTGCAAATTAAACACTGCATTTTCCATCGAGGACAAATGCATTATTCAGAAGTGGTTTCAATTTCATTAATGTGACAGAGCGTTCCTCAGAGAGAAGCCCTCTGTGGGATCATTAGCCTCTTGTCCATAGACGCTGTATAACAGATCTCGCCTCAGCCTTCACGTGTCCTGACCTGGCTCTTTTCTCATCGGTTTTCCTCTCCCTTTTCTCAATCTTCAGGGAGTTCTTTTTGGTTCCTTATTGTTAGTATTATAGTAGATCTTGTTAGTATAATAATAGCAATTAATGTAATGAGGGTTTATCTCACCACATATGGGAGCTGTGGTCTGGCTCTCGTCATCCCTGGCCTACAGTTGATTTTGCTGAGGGAAGCCTTAGCCAACCAGACGTTATACTATTACATGGTGGCTGTTCAGATGATGTAATTCCTGGACTGCTCTCTGTTCTGGCTCAGAAAATGGGTCCAGATTGAGGTACACAGCTCCATAAAGTCCATATGTGAAATGCACATAGATTGTAGTCTTCAGACAATCCTTTTAAGCTAACCTAAAAAAAGAGTCCAACCAAGGCTGCTGTACATGTTAGTTCTGCATTCTCAGACCTGTCCCGATCTGTAATACAAACCCGTCATAGACACTCCTTGTATCACCTCTGCAATAACCCAGATGGATGTTTGTTATATTTTGTACTAATGTCATATGATGTGTTATGTATCTGCCATAGGCTTCAGGAGAGAAAAGGTGTGGTAGGCATAAGGAATGGAACTGACCATTTAATTTTTTCCTTCTGTTTAGGAGTTGGCTGGTCCTGCCAGGAGGGGGAACTCTATAAAGAGTTAGCTTAGCAAGCCTGGAGTGAGGGAGCACATCCATCTACTCCCACTCCAAGGGCCTTGGGGCTAAGGATACAGCCTGTCTATGAGGACCACAACTCCAGGGAGGCTGCCGAGTCCTAGGCTACAGAAGATCTGCTAACTACAGTATTTACATCTGGCAGAGTGATCAGCACCACAGCTATACAGACTCTGCTGCAGGTGAGAGGATAACAAGTCAAGACACCCATCACCACAGTTCAGGACAGGCACATGCAAAAGCATGCATTTCACAAGTAGACACCTATAGCCACAAGTGCCAGCTTATTGCTGTTAGCAAAGGGAAATCAGGAGAGAGAAAAGGACTACTCAGGAGCGCAATTGTCTGCCATCTTGCCTGCCACCAGGAGCGCAATTGTCTGCCATCTTGCCTGCCACCATACCTTATCATCTGGGGATAGAGACATTGAATCTTGTACAGCTGCCAGCTGGATATACTGTAACTCATGCTTTGCACTCAGTAAAGAAAAATATTTGTTCTTCTACATCTGCCTGATTTCTTCACACCACCCAACCCCAGGGAGCGATGGTCTGTGGGAGTACACTGTGACACAACATCTCATCTGGGACACTATTACTCCCATCTTCTGCACTGGCCCCTCAGGCGCTTGCTACACCTCTTCAATATACTGTGTTCTTCCCTTCTAGTAATGCTTCTAAAGGACAATACCCACATAATATGGTTGTATGGGGTCATTTATCAAACTGGTGTAATTTAGAACTGGCTTAGTTGCCCATAGCAACCAATCAGATTCCACCTTGGAAAATGAAAGGTGGAATCTGATTGGTTGCTATGGGCAACTAAGTCAGTTCTACTTTACACCAGTTTGATAAATTATCCCAGTAGTCTTTAGACAATCCTTTTAATTCAAGGCTGCTGCGTTCACATATCTGTCCAAATCTGTAATACAAACCATCATAGACACTCCTTGTATTGTAAATAACCCAGATGGGGTATCAGTAATTGTTTGTTATATTTTGAACTCATGTCATATTATGTATTTTGTATCTGCCATAGGCTTCAGGTACCTGACACTACATCTAACACCAGGAAGGAGCCCCAACATCAGAGTGTGCCCTGAGGGAAGAAAGGGTGTGCCCTCCTTTTTCTGTACAGGAGTGTTGAAGTGAGAAAAGCCACTGTGAATCAACTACAACTCCCATCTGTGCCACAACTACTATTCCCCTATTCTCAGCTTCCCCCTGCAGTTTGCTGCATTAGCCTCCAACTGTCCCCAATGGGGCTCACAATCTAAGTTCCCTATTATGTCTTTGGAGTGTGGGAGGAAACCCACGCAAACACGGGGAGAACATACAAACTCCATGCAGATGTTTTCTTGGTCAGATTTGAACCTAGGACCCCAGCGCTGCAAGGCACCAGTGCTAACCACTGAGCCACCGTGCTGCCCATGAAGGCAGTATAAGAAAGTAACTCGGAGCCAATCACTGGGGCGAAAGCATGATCTGCCTTTGAGTGGATGAGCTAGCATTTCCTGCATGTCGAGAGGCACCAAAGAATTGTTTATCGGTGGGTGATCGGGGAGCATCAGCATGGGACTGGTGAGATGAGTATGATTTTATTTATTCTATTCTGCAATTGTGAGGTTTTTCAAAATATCTTAAAAGTGGTTGTAGAGCCTATGGTAATTTTTTTTCTATCCCCAGCTTTACCTGTTGAAAAAAAAAATCATATTACTCTGCTCCTCGTCCCTTGGTTCATGTCTCCCATGCTCTGTTCAGAGATCTTCTTGTCCCAAGCTGAAAAACTACCAAAAGGACACGGTCAAGTGCACCTCAGCAGTCAATGACTGGCTGCAGCAATGGCGTCTAACTGCTCGATCATGTGCTGCTTAAAGTCATGGACTTCAGCGGAGCCCTTCACCCTGTCTGTTCAGAAGATTGGAAGACCAGGGAGCTGGAACAGAGCGGTGGGTAGTAAGTGAGTAGGATTTTTTTTCAATCATACTCACCTGAGGACATTTACAAAAGTCTCAAAGGCTGAACAAGCCCTTTAAGGCCTGGATAATGCTCCTTTAGGCATCAAAAAGAATCGACTCTTCGCTGTGAATTTTGTAAGAAAGGGACAACGAAAAGAAAAATGTTTCATATTCTCAAAGTCCAATTATCAGGCTATTGTGATGTGCAGTCATGGGTATGTGAACTGGCCGTGAAGTTTCATATAGTCCTGATAATTGACTAACACTAACCTGTGGAGCCTTGCACTGACCTTAGTAAACACCAGCATACCATTCTGGACTCTAGCACATGTGGTTTACCCACTGGTGGATATTCCAGCTACTGATTCACAGACGCTCTGTCCAAGTGCAGCCAAGGACATCGTTACTAACCTCGGTGGAAAGACGAAATTCCTGTCTGCAGACTATACCATGCTGTGATTATTTGGCCCCCAATGAGTAAGGTTGGATGAGGTACAGGAAAATGTGTTATCATAAACCTCAAAACAAGTAAATTACAAAGCAAAAATGATTCCTGGTCATTGCACAGAAGCAGTAGTCGCCAAAATGTCATTCATGGTAATCCAAGTAAAGGGATGATTGATGGAGAACTTCTGTCTGGTTTTGCTTGTCAACTTTAATACATTACTATTCATTCACAGAGTATATTAATAAGAGTTGAATTTGAAAGGAATAAAAAAATATGAGTAATGCAGTAAAAAGAGAGTAAATGCTAGCAATGGCCACCACCCTCGACGTTGTCTATTAATCACAGCATTGCCTCTGAGCTTCGGAGGTTTGGTCAATAAATTAACTGGACAACCCCATTACTAAATGATTCCCAGCGATCAGCTGGTATCACGGGGGAAAATTTAGATCACAGTGAGATATTGCAATATTACATGGTGTACGATAATCGGGGATCAGGAAGGTGATTTCAAGTTTTTTTATTTTTATTTTTTTTATCGGCCTGCCTTTGTTCTAATCCTTTGCAAATCATGTTAACGGGGTTATCCTACTTAACCACTACAGGACCGCCGCACGCAGGATTGCGTCTTTGCGGCGGCCCTGTTATTCCTCCTGGACGCGCCGGGGCGTCATCTTGCGAGACGCGAGATTTCCTGTGAACGCGCGCACACAGGCGCGCGCGTTCACAGGAACCGGAGGTAAACTAGCTGATCTACAGCCTGCCAGCGGCGATCGTTCGCTGGCAGGCTGTAGATGCGATTTTTTTAACCACTAAAAGGTATATTAGACGCTGTTTTGATAACAGCGTCTAATATACCTGCTACCTGGTCCTCTGGTGGTCCCTTTTGTTTGGATCGACCACCAGAGGACACAGGCAGCTCTGTAATAAGTAGCACCAAACACCACTACACTACACCCCCCTGTCACTTATTAACTCCTGATCACCCCATATTAGATTCCCTGATCACCCCCCTGTCATTGATCACCCCCCTGTAAGACTCCATTCAGACGTCCGTATGTGTTTTGCGGATCCCATCCATGGATCCGCGGATCCGCAAAACACATACAGACGTCTGAATGGAGCCTTACAGGGGGGTGATCAATGACATATAGCCCATATAGACTCACTGATCACCCCCTGTCATTGATCACACCTCTGTAAGGCTGGCTCCATTCAGAGGTCCGTATGTGTTTTGCAGATCCACGGATCCATGGATCGGATCCACAAAACACATACGGACGTCTGAATGGAGCCTTACAGGGGGGTGATCAATGACAGGGGGTGATCAATGACAGGGGGGTGATCACCCCATATAGACTCCCTGATCACCCCCCTGTCATTGATCACCCCCCTGTAAGGCTGGCTCCATTCAGAGGTCCGTATGTGTTTTGCGGATCCATGGATCTCCATATTAAACTCTGCAGAGACGAGAAAGAAGTCACCATGGTGGTCTGGTCTGACAGGAGAAGAAGAGGAAAGAGAATATCTACATCAGAGAAGAGAAGTCACTGGATGTAAGAGGTACATATGTGTGCTGTATTACCCTGTATGTTCTGTAGCGCTGTATGTAAGGTTTTCCAAGTATGTCTTTAACAGTAGGACTGGAGGGAAGGGTGTGGGGGGGGCATTTCAAAATTTGCCTCGGGCAGCAGAAATGCTAGGTGCACCAGTGCTGAGTGAAGGGGGGGCCCAAGCTGAACTCTTGCACTAGGGCCCATGAGCCTTAAGCTACGCACCTGGTTAAGAGACATTCCGTTTTGATCCTTCATAATACAAGTCTATGGGCAGCATAACAGATCTATCCTGGTTTCCATTAGAAAAAACAGAAAAAAAAATATCCTCTATGTACACAAGATGGTAAGTTTCCCTGGATATATTATGCAACAAAAATGTATATATTATAATATTCACTCTGCGATGTGGATTGCTCTCGGCGTTTACTGAGAGTGGAACGGCTTGTGCATATGAATGGATCCAGGACTGACACTTTGAAATAGACACGACCCATTTACAAGCTGACCTATTATATTGGGCTTTTCCTATAAGAAAGGGACACTTGTATTCCTATTGACATTTAAAAAAATAATAATATGTGGAGATTTTATTTTATTTTTTATGTAGGACTTATAACCTATTTTTTGAAGAAAGACGTATAACCTATTGGTAGTCTGTGAACAAGAGGAACTATATTAAGGGGCATTAGCCCGCTATTTATATCCACTAAGGCCTCTTTCACACTTGCGTTGTCCGGATCCGGCGTGTTCTCCACTTGCCGGAATTACACGCCGGATCCGGAAAAACGCAAGTGTACTGAAAGCATTTGAAGATGGATCCGTCTTCAAAATGCTTTCAGTGTTACTATGGCAGCCAGGACGCTATTAAAGTCCTGGTTGCCATAGTAGTAGTGGGGAGCGGGAGAGCGGTATACTTACAGTCCGTGCAGCTCCCGGGGCGCTCCAGAATGACGTCAGAGCGCCCCATGCGCATGGCTGACGTGCCATGCGATCACGTGATCCATATGCGTGGGGCGCCCTGACGTCACTCTGGAGCGCCCCGGGAGCCTCACGGACGGTAAGTATACTGCTCCCCCGCTCCCCGCTACACTTTACCATGGCTGCCAGGACTTTAGCGTCCCGGTAGCCATGGTAACCATTCAGAAAAAGCTAAATGTCGAATCCGGCAATGCGCCGAAACGACGTTTAGCTTAAGGCCGGATCCGGATCAATGCCTTTCAATGGGCATTCATTCCGGATCCGGCCTTGCGGCAAGTCTTCATGATTTTTGGCCGGCCAAAAAACGTTCCGTTCCGGAATTGAAGACATCCTGATGCATCCTGAACGGATTTCTCTCCATTCAGAATGCATTAGGATAAAACTGATCAGGATTCTTCCGGCATAGAGCCCCGACGACGGAACTCTATGCCGGAAGAAAAGAACGCAGGTGTGAAAGAGCCCTAAGATACACTTATTGTTGCGATATCTTTATATAACTTAAACAGCATTCCATCCTGTATACACAGAATACCATCTTGTGTACATAGAGGAAATTGTACCTTTTTCACAGTGGGGTATATTCATACTATTATTTTTTATCTTATTATTATTTTTTTCATTTAATTAATATCTTTATACTTGCTTTACAGTGTGATTATCGCACACTGCCGCCAACCTTCTGTTTGCCGCATTGTGCTGCTCACACTGTGAAGCAATATATGTAGTCAGCTAAAATTTACCAATTTTAATACAATTGTGGAATATTACAAATTTTTATAAATTGTGGAATATGCAGATTTAATTGCTCCTGTTGACTAAAATATTACTTTTTAACTATATGTTGTTTTCCACGACAATACCAGATAATTGAGTGCCTCCCATTTTCATTACAATTTCTTTCTTTGTATCATCATATTGTGGACATTTTTCTGTGTTAGAGCTCTTTTTTCTTCCAGGAAATTCTTAATACTTTTGTGTTTTGTTATATTGTGCTTTGAATTTTACTTTACTTTTTAGTCCCCTTGTACATGCGATCTTCTGACCACTTCTTCCATAGACTGCAATAAAATACTTTTGCAGTCTATGGGATTTTCACTGGCTGCCTTTCAGCCCGTGCCTTGAGTGCAGCTTTGTAGGTAGCTCACTAGAAAAGCACTGGGGGCCCTCAGAAATAATAAAATTACATAAATAAAATAATTTTTTCTTGGGAACGCTGCAAACAGTTTTCACAAATCTCTTTAAAATCAAACAATCTCTTATTTTGTTTCTCATTTAAAAAATTCAGCAGAAAATGAACATGTACTCACTGTTGTATCATTGGTGGTTACATAGACCAGGACATCTGAGGAGTTACGGTTGTTGATGTACCGATAGCAGTTCCACACGCAGCTGATCAAGTAAGCCTGGGAGCAAACACATTTCTCATTAATTAATTTAGATGATGCAGTTTTTTTTTTGTTTTAACATTAATTAGCGCATATACAGAAAAAGAAGAAAAAGATAATCCTATCATACAAACATGACAAGGATATACTTTAATAAAAAATAATTACTACCCGTATACCCAATATCCCCCATTAGGGGAGAGGAGGAGGAAAGAGAAAATAATGATGTAATTAATTGCAGCTACATTCAACATTCTTACAAAGCTGGAAACAGCTGCAGAGGAATTATATAAGCCATGGGCAGAGTGGGAATTAAAAAAGGCCCTGGAAAAAAGTAATAGTGGCCCCATATTGTAGGTGGGTCCAAATTAGCAGAAGGTGGGGCAACACAAGTAGGCAGAGACAACAGTAGTAGGTGGAGCCAACAATACTGTAGTGCACCACAAAGTACCGCCCCTGCAGAACCAAATACCACAGTGTAGCACAAAATACCGCCCCTGCAGAACTAAATACCACAGTGGAGCACAAAATACCGCCTTCCTCGCCCCAGGATTAGGCCTACTGGGAAATATTCCTGTAGGGTCTATAGCCAATCCCCCTTCCTGTATGCATACAATTAGATACGAACAGAACCTGATGTCATAGTATCTGCACCAGGCCGGTGTTATCAGTCCCTGCTCACACTAAAACTATTGGCAAAAATAGCAAAAGTGGAAAATATATGGCTTTATAATAATATCCATCATTACAGGTAATCAAAAGCCAGTGCATCTACATGTATCTTTTCAGGATGCGTGGGTGTGAGCAGACTGGAGTGTATGAAAGATATCCATATTAAATACAGGGTGAATGTACAAATTCAGTGCAGATGATTTGTGGCCCAAACCAGGGCATCAGGCTACTTTTATGTTTTTCCCTTTTAGAACTTCTTCCGGGCGGTCATATTGGAAAAACACAGCAGTCAAGCCGCCATTAATTAGAGTTTTATAGTACATCCAGTGGAAATGTGTTAAAGGACATCTGTCCCATTTATACCTATGACACTGACTGACCTGTTCCATGTGCGCTTGGCAGCTGAAGGCATCTGTGTTGGTCCCATGTACATACGTGCCCGCTTTGCTGAGAAAAATTATGTTTTATTATATGCAAATGAGCCTCTAGGAGCAATGGGGGCGTTGCCGTTACACCTAAAGGCTCTGCTCACTCTACAACTACTGCATCCTCTGCACTTTGATTGACAGGGCAAAGTGTGATAATGTTTACACAGAGGACACAGCAGTTGCAGAGAGAGAGCAGAGCCTCTAGGTGTAACGGCAACGCCCCTGTTGCTCCTAGAGGCTCATTTGCATATAATAAACCTTAATTTTTCTCAACCATGAGGACACATATGAACATGGGACCAACACAGATGCCGTCAGCTGCCAAGTGCACATGTAACAGGTCAGCCAGTGTCATAAGTACAAAACTGCTGACAGATGCCCTTTAAAATACAGAGGTAATATACAAGGCTTCATTTGGTTGTGGTTTGCATTTAGAAGTTCAAATCCATGACTTCACTTTATAGAGAGAGGCCCAGAGTCATCATAGGAATCAAATGTATGTGACAGAAACTCTATTAGAGCCATAACACGGAGAGATTAGCGTGAGAGCCTCACAAAGAGAGCGCCAAGGCTAGAGCTGTGCCATAATGGTGTTTATACAAGCACAGTCTGAACAGATGTATAACCTCAGGACAGCATCCAAACCTCCAGAGAAATTACTTAAATAAGTGATCTAGATGGGCCAATGACACAGAGGAGAGGGAAATAACTGTTTTCTTAAGTATATCATGCAAAGTGAACTGAAAATGATAACAATGCAAATAAAGGGGTTTTCTATAAATAATGCTGCATCTCTGTATAAATGAAATATGCAAAGTTTTTGCGTTTCAACTCTTCACCATATTCCAAGATACCTGTTTGCTGTCAGTGAATAAGAACAGTGCCCGGCCCTTTAACAGTGACCTGCACAGTGCCCGGCCCTTTAACAGTGACCTCCACATTGCCCGCCCCTTTAACAGTGAGCTCCTCCACAGTGCCTGCCCCTTTAACAGTGACCTCCACAGTGTCCGCCCCCTTTAACAGTGACCTCCACAGTGTCCGCCCCTTTAACAGTTACCTCCACAGTGCCTGCCCCTTTAACAGTGACCTACATTGTGCCCGCCCCTTTAACAGTGAGCTACACAGTGCCCACCCCTTTAACAGTGACCTCCACAGTGTCTGCCCCTTTAACAGTGACCTCCACAGTGCCTGCCCCTTTAACAGTGACCTACACTGTGCCCGCCCCTTTAACATCCAAGATGGATGCATGTAGCAGTGTAGTTGTGCCCTATGTGTCGGGCAGCCCTAGCCTAAAGCTGACACTACAGCAGTGAAGAAAAATGGCTGGGTTGTTATAGAAACCTGGAGTAAAGCTGTGTGTATGTGGAGACTAAGGGCCTGCGAGTTTCTATTCGCTGATAAGAGACATGTGACCGCGTGTATGGCAGTTGGGATATGAAGAGAAAGACTTGCAGGCTTGTATTGGCTAATGCAGGTCATTTTTTGGGAATATCTCAGGAACGGTACGTCCTAGAGAGCGGTGACCCTCAACAAGATTTCTTTCTAGGTAGCAAGGGATGTGTATACCAAGTTTCGTTGAAATCGATGGTTGCGTTTTTTAGTGATCGCGGAACACACATATATACACACATATATACATACGTCCTTTTTTACATTTATAGATTCAGACATTTCTGACATGCAAGATTTAAAACATCAGTCTGTGTGCAAGCTGTCATTTTTATTATTTTTTGTGTAGCACTTATCTCCGACCTCACAAATACTCATTATTGCTCAATTCTTATCAAACGTATAAGAACATGGCTTAAATAAGTGTTTATGAGGTCAGCATGTCACAGATAGGAGCTCTACATAAGCTGTCAGTTGACAGGATTCAAAGAAAACAGAACTGAACCTTGCATCTCAAAAACAGATAAACATTTTTAATAAAGACCAAAAAGACCAATCAAATGAATTTTAGCCCAAAATTAGTAAAATGCCATGTTAGAAAAAAAAAGCCTCCGAACGTATATATATAAAAAATAAATGTAACGGCCGACCAACATCTGTGTGAATGAGCCCCAAGGGTACAGCTACACGGTCAGGTTTTCTGAAGCAGTTTTAGAAGCCAAAATCAGGAGTGGACCATAAAAGGAGAGAACGTATAAAGGGGCAGATAAGACCTCTCTTCTTTTTTTGAATTCATTCCTGGTTTTGGCTTCCAAAACTGCATCAGAAAACCTGACCGTGTGACCGTACCCTAATTCAAGTTGAGACTCATAATAAAGATACCGTTGTACACTGCACAACCATCAGAACGCTTACCTTAAAAGCCAGGATGACACTAATAAAGAAGAGAATGATGACAACAAGGCATGTGGGATTGACCGATAGGATCTCCTCCTTGTATGGGAAATTGGATGGCTGGAAGATAAACACAATCCTGTTTGTTACAGCAGGGTCTATCAGAAAATGCACAGTAATAAATTGTATGTGTCAACCATCCTTGCTGAGAAGAGTGTTTCCAGCTGTGATCCCTGACAACGCAAGACATTAATGCTGTAAAGGTCCGTGAGAGGCCAGAATTACTTTAGGAGAAGCAGAGTTACGGGACATGTTCAATTTTATTACATTTATTTGAAATAAAAGCTTTCAAGCCTCATGAGTTGTGCTCTGCAGAGACATTCAGGGATGATGTCTTATAGCGGACCTGTCAATGTAAGACAAAAGCACTGCGGGTGACATTACGAATAAAGGAGCCCTCTACGAGACAATGCAAGTTCCTCATTAATCTAGATAGTAACTGGTCTCAGACAATATACTGGAAAAGAAATACAGTCAAATGCATTCTTTTCTGTTATTGAGACATGTCATAAAATGAGATCCATGGGTGGCCAGCTAGCTAGCATCTCCCAATGTTCCTCAAACTATGAAGTCCCATTACTGTCCTTGCAAGTTCCATGATTAAAATGAATTAGAGATATGTGACCCCTATCCTCAGCAGGTACCCTTCGTTATTGAGCTTGAAAAGGGCTCGCCATCGCACTTTATGTGAGAATAAAATACCAATAATAACCAATCTGTGAACGTTTAGCCCCCTTTATTCTTTCTGGTTTAAGGAGATGTAAACTGACCCTCTTAGCGTCCAATGGTTTAAAGGCTATGGACACATTTAGGGGCATTTTTTATTACTGTATTCTACTTTCTGTAAAAGTATTTAGACACCTACACATTACACCTACAGCAGCTTTATGACATCCCATTCTAAATCCATAAGCATTAATATAAAGTGGTCCTTCTAGCAGGTAAAACAGCTTCCACTATTCTGAGAAAGCTTTTCTCAAAAATGTGGAGTTTGTCTATGTGAATATTTGCCCATTCATCCAGAAGAACACTGAGGTCAGACACTAATGTTGGATGAGAGGGTCTGGCTTGCAATCTCCATTTTAGTTCATCTTAAAGCTGTTCAATGGGACTGAGGTCAAGGCTGTATGCGGCCAGTCAAGTTCTTCTGCACCAAACTCACCCAACCAGGTCTTTATGGACCTTGCTTTGTGACCTGGGGCACAGTCAAGCTGGAAAATAAAATGGCCTTCCCTCAAACTGTTCCCATAAAGTTGGAAGCATACAATTGTCCAGAATGTCTTGGTATGCTGAAGTATTAAAATTTCCCTTCATTGGGACTAACGGGCCTAAGCCAACCCCTGAAAAACAACCCCATATCATTATTCCTCCTCCATCAGACTTTACAGTTGGCACAATGCAGTCAGGCGGATAACATTCACCAAACCCAGACTAGTCCATCAGACTGCCAAATAGAGAAGTCTGATTCTTCACTCCACAGAACATGTTTCCACTGCTCCAGAGTCCAGTGGTGGTGTGCTTTACGGCATTACATCTGACGCTTGGCATTGTGCTTGGTGAAGTGAGGCTTGCATGCAGCTGCTCGACCATGGAAACTCATGCCATGAGGCTCCTGCCGCACAGTTTTTGGCCTGATGGAGGTTTGGACTCTGCAGTTATGAAGTCAGCAGATCATTGGTGACTTTTATGCACTATGTTTCTGAGCACTGGACAACCCTGCTCTAACATTACATGACTTCCACTTCATGAGTGAGTTCCTGTGGTTACTAAATGCTTCCACTATGCAATAATACTACCCATAGCTGATGGTGGAATATCCAGGAAGGAAGAAATTTCATGAACTGACTTGTGGCAGCGGTGGCATCCTATTAAAGGACCACACTGCAATTCAGTGAGCTCTTTAGAACGACCCATTCTTCCACACATGTTTGTAAAAGCAGACTATATGGCTAGGGGTTGGATTTTATACACCTGTGGCAGTGGGACTGAATAAAACACCTGAATTCAGTGATTAAGAGATTTGCCCTAATACTTTTCTCCATATAGTGTATTTTGGACTAAAAATTATTTTTACACTTAGTCTTTATAAAAATTTTTGGCGGTTTGTCTTCTATAGCCTACATGTTTCACTCTCTCAGTAGACAGTTTTTTCTGCTTGTCACTGAAATCTATGAGAGAGCTCCTCTGTCAGCTTGATATATAGCCCTTATCTCTAGTCCCTGTCAGCTCATAAACACTCATTTAATCCAAATTATTAGTATGATCATAATTTAGCTTTAATGAGTGTTTATGAGCTGTTAGGAAAATACAGATAAAGGGTACAAGCGAGCCATCGGAGCTCGGCAACTGATGTGATAGGACGTTTCTGCACGTCTGACAGACAACATTTAGACACACAAGAAGATTTGGGACATTTTAGAGTCTTTCAGAGACAGTGTAAAGATTATGAAGAAAAATATTTAGCTAGGTAGAATGAATTACTAGGTAGAAAGGTTTTATTATTAGGGACAGCATAGTGCCAGTTACATTGTCTGTAGCCAGAGCTGGAGCTGATCATATATAAACTGCTGCGCTACATAAGATCATTTAAAGAGACACTACTTTTTTTTACAAAACCTGTTGCAAAGCTTCTATGGTTCATCAGCATGCAAAAAGCATATTTCCCAGTATCATATATTTTGCTGCACACGTGCGCAATTACACCTTTTTTTCCAAAGGCCTGTTGCAATTTTTCTACCGTGTATACGTGCGCAAATAATCTTATTTTAGTGCATAAATAGTGTATAGTTTGGTTGCACAAGCGTGAGGATGTTAAATTGAACCTGTATTTTTTCCCAAAAAAAACAGTTGCAATTTTTCTACAGTTTATAAGAGTAAAAAGAACTTAAATAAGCATATTTTAGTGTATTTTTACATTTTAAACATTTTGAAAAGGCATAAATACAATGGCATGGCGTGTTTTTAAACATGGCATTTATTAACATCATCAACAATACGTTTACCCATAGCTATATATGTCATTGTCACTCTGAAATTATTTACTATCGCTGTTTTTGTGTTAAAGAACTTGAAGGAGGGGAAAGAGAGAGAGAGAAAAACAAAGAAAAGTGTAAAAAAAAGAAAGAAAAGAAAAAGACAAAGAAATATATGAATCCCAGGAAACATCACAGTGTCATATATTAATCTTCAGACCAGTTGAGCAGTTTTGATTTGGGTAGAATTGATTCAGTAGAATTAGAGATGAGTGAATCTATTTGCAGATTCGTTCCGAATTTCTAATTTCTTAGGCACCAAATTGAACCCAATTTTTTCCGGTTCGATTCGGACGAACCTTGAAAACGACGCCTAGCACTTAAGCAATCAATAGTGTTCTGTCACCACCAGCCAGGAGGTAATTGCAGTCAGTTGCGGCCAAGCAATGTCCTCAGTTTGCAGTAGCAATGGTAAAAGTAGATAAAGTTACACCTTTCAGACCGAGGGGACAGGCGAGGAAAAATGAAAAGATTAACTAAACGAGATAGGAGCTTTCATAAAAAACAACTGTGTTTTAAAGGACTAAAGGGGGTTGTATACCGATTTCCAGGGCAAGTGGAGCAACTTTGGTTCAGAACGAATAGATTCGGACCAGAACCAAACGTTTTGAAAAATTTGGAGAATCTGAAACGTACCGAATATTGGAAGATTCGCTCATCTCTAGTTAGAATCTGCCCTGAAAATAATTTCAAGAAATTCGCTCATCTATAATAACGATCAATTGGAAAAATCATTTTCGGCACAAGCTAAGTATAATGCAATAATAAAAAAAATTCCCCCAAAGGTTTCCATAGCCTATAACTTTTTGTTACATCATATAGATACACCAGTTTACACTGCACTGTTTTACCATAAGTGAACACCTGAATATAAAAAAATATAAAAATAAAACACGTCTAATCTGAGCAATTTAATTTTAATCAGGAAATGATGTCAGTTTTTTGGCCTTTCCTCAAGAGGTACTAAGCCAAGTAGATAATGAATGAATGACTTGTAAAATACAGTTCTTAGTATGCATGTGCAGGCTTGCACTATGATATCATTTGACATTTAACGGATGCACAAAAATTCAGAACACAGGAAACGGTATAAAGCAAAAAGGAAAAATACAGAATATAAAAACAGGCAAAAGCCCCATAATTATGATAGCCACCATCAAAAATTTTAGGTTTTTTTCTCAGAATTAAATATTGATGATCTATCCACAGGATAAGTCATCAATATCAGATTAGTGGAGATCCAACTCCCAGCACCCCTGCCAATCAGCTGTTTGAAGGGACCGCAGAGAAGCACTGCAGCCTTTTTATACTAAACCAAGCATAGGTACATTGTATAGCTGCTGTGCTTAGTATTGCAGCTCAATTGTGTTCACTTAAACTATAATTTGCTGCAGAAAGGTCATGTGCCCGGTGAACTTGACGTCACAGGCTTAGGAAGAGGTAGTAATGCTCACCCGAGAGCCACAGCCTCTTCAAACAGGTGATCAGTAGGGGTGCCAGAGGGCTGACCCTCAACAATCTGATATTAATTTGGCAGGAAGCACATGGATTTCTGCACTCCTCATTCAGATGAATGGAACTAATTTTTCAGTCACAGAGATTTTCAGCAAGAAAATATGCCACGTGTGAAGGAACAGCAAATGTGGAAGATACCAGTGATCTGCTTATTACATGCTGCCTCCTGTATATGTGATGCCAATTAATGTGCCTTATGCCACTGTGAGATGCCGTTATGATAAGTAATGAATGCTCCACTGTGGGTTTAATGCCCTAAGTATCTATGCCACGTATAAGATGTATATTGTGATCGATGATGTCACAGGTAGCCTATGGCTAGGAAAATGCCCATGGTAGCCATATACCCTCAGACAGGATATTGAAGGGCACTGCATCCATGTAGCTGTCTAGCATGATCCTGTAGTTGATAAACAGAGGTGCCAGAAGTTGTAGAGAACACTGAAGCTGTTGGTATAGAGAGGTATAGAGAGGGCCAGCTGTACTGCATAGTAGTTAGCTAGCAAGTGGAGGTGACTGACGCTCACAAATTGCCGCACTGTTGGGAGACTCTCTTGCAAACCACCAAACTTGTTGCCCCATGTGAAAACGACTGTTCCAAGTGACAACTGTGATCGCCTGATCCCCTGCCATCCTTGAGTGGGGAGCCATTCATGCCCCGTGCTCGTGGACAGTTCTAGATCTTGCACAATAGCATATTTCAGGCACTAACAACACAAATGCAATCACACTCTGCAACCAGCACTCTGCCCTGCCTCTATGCTGGACGTTGAACGAGGCACCAGTGTACATCCTGGCCAAAGCGAAATAAGCCACTCACCACGTCAAGGTCGCCTCTATGAGTGGTCCCTAACACTAGTTCCTACCTGTTATGGGCCATGACAGCCACACAAAGTCCAGGGAGCGCAGGTACAGCATGCACGCCAGGCACACTCTGCTTTTAATCCCGTCCGGTGCCATTACAGCTTCCATCGGATCCAGGGATGCAAGTACCAACATGCATGCTGAGCCCACTATATACTTCTCCTGGAGCCAAATGGCTACTGGTAGGCGCTATGAAAGAAGACTCAGTTTTATACTGACTTTAAAACCAGCCTCCAGGGCAGACTAACTGGTCAGGTGTGCATGACTGCATGGAGATCGCCACGCCTCCAATATATACTACAAAGAAAAAAATGTAGGGGGTTCAGTCAGCACAACCCTGTATGCAGGTGCACATTGCTATGGCGAAATACACATACAAACGCAAAAACACAAATGCAATCGCACTCTGCAACCAGCACTCTGCCCTGCCTCTATGCTGCCCGTGGACAGTTCTAGATCTTGCACAATAGCATATTTCAGGCACTGTGGACAGTTCTAGACCTTACACTATAACATGTATCAGGCCCTGGAGATAGCTCTAGACCTTGCACCCTAGACATAGGTGGATTGGCCATAGACCCTACAGGGGAATTTCCCGGTGGGCCAATGCCCAGGGGACCACTTAATACCTCCTTTTGGCTATCAACAAGGTACATAAGGATCTGATGCTCCCAGCATTAACTAATGTAGGAGCATCAGTCTCTTATGCACCTGGCCAGTGCCCTCTGGAATTAAATTATATTCCCCTCAGGACGATGATACAGCTCCATACTGTGGGGCGAGCAGCAGTATTTTGTGCTGCACTGTGGTACCTGGTTCTGCTACGGCATTATATTTTTCTGCACTGTGGTATTTGGTTCTGCTGGGGTGGTATTTTGTCCTGCACTATGGTATTACTGGGCCTGCCTATGTCTGTTGTCCCACCTACAATATGAGGCCAATTGTATTTTTTTTTTTTTTCCAGGGACACTATAAGTTCCCAGTCCGTCCCTGCATGTTAACGTATGTATGGCATCGTCAGATGTATCCATTTAACGTATATGTTTTTTGTATACGTTAAATATGGGACTAAATCATGATCTGAACCCAGACAAAAAAGACTTGAAAGTTTGAAAATCACTTAATCCAGACAATGTACTGTTAAAGGGCATCTGTCAGCAGATTTGTACCTATGACACTGGCTGACCTGTTACATGTGCACTTGGCAGCTGAAGGCATCTGTTGGTCCCATGTTCATATGTGTCCGCATTGCGGAGAAAAATTATGTTTTATTATATGCAAATGAGCCTCGAGGAGCATCGGGGGTGTTGCCATTACACCTAGAGACTCTGCTCTCTCTGCAACTGCCACGCCCTCTCCTCTTTGATTGAGAGGGAAAATGTCATCAGACCTGGTGTAGAGGGCGCGGCAGTTGCAGAGAGAGCTGAGCCTCCAGGTGTAACGGCAACACGCCTGTTGCTCCTAGAGCCTAATATGCATATAATTAAACATAATTTTTCTCAGCAATGCAGACACATATGAACATGGGAACAACACAGACGCCTTCAGCTGCCAAGTGCACATGTAACAGGTCAGCCAGTGTCATAGGTACAAAACTGCTGACAGATGCCCTTTAAATCTTCACATGTATAAAAGACCATTTCAACTAAACTAGTTTTTGATCTTGGGTTTATGTGTGTCAGGCTGAAAGAATGAAAAACCCACAATATGATTCACTTTTTATTCGGTCTGTGGTGTTTCCTGTATAACTCTGCAAGCTAAGCAGTAACGTTCCGCCAACAATTATGTTCCTGCTGCACAGATCTGCGCCAGCGCTGTAGAGTAGTATTGGAAGAACAGCCAAGAGGATCTCATTACTTGAACGGCGCAGACTATATCTTTTGCAATTATGGAGACTTATTGGCCAGCATAATCTGCAGATGCTCTTTCGAAGACTTAGGAGAACAATTCATTAGCAGAACAGGAAGAGCAGCGAGGAAACACTTTCACTCTTTTTTTTTCGCTCTCCTCGCCTTTTCTCTGCACGCCTGCTGAAATACCTGGGAGGCTCTTCTGTTAATTAAAGGAAAAAAATGGGACGGGATTTTGCTGTTTTATTCAGCCAAAGTACAGTATGTCTCAGTCACACCCTGTGCCTCTGAGACTGGTCATGTGACCTGATGATGTCACCTAAACTGTAACGCAGAAACAATGTTACTGATGGATGGAGCACAGTAATCTAATGGGAGGCTACGCTAAGCTGAGAAAATGTACATTTTAGTCTGTTACCAGGAAATTTTTAATTAAACCACAATGCAAGCAGGGCTAGCTCAGCTGAATGTAATGATACCTTTCGCTTAGCAATTAGTTGCTTCATTCTGGAGGAAAGGTACTTTTAATCCATATGCAAATGAGCAGTTAAAAGAAATCTCTCAGTGCACTTAAAGGGAGTCGGTCACCAGCGACTGTTTGTATGGACACACAGCTGTGCTTCACCTGATGCTGCTTTTCTTTTGTTGATCCGAGGCTCTGTTCCTGAGTTATGATATCTTTTCCTAATATGCAAATTAGGCCTCTGGTGCAATGAGGGTGTCATCATTGTCCTTGTTGCACCCAAGCTCCACTCATTACTGTGGTCAGCCCCTCCCTGGCTGCTTTGTCAATGTATTTTTGCTGGTCAGAAGCAACAGAGTAAAGAATGCCGAAGTACCAGACATGGACAATAGACATGAGTTGAGCTATTTCTGGGAGAAGAAAAACAGACCTTTGTGCTAAACTTATGCAACGGGCGCCTCCCCCCAGGGCCAAACTATAACGCACAGGTGTAGTAATGCTGAGTAGTTAAGTGCGGCCTAAAATGTCTCTTTATGTGTGTCACGGTGCTCCTACCTGGATACCGCTGGACCCCAGGCTTTGGCTCTGAAGCAATAAATAGGGGGAATAATTGAGGAATTTGAAAGAAAGATTGAGTCCAGACCTTGTAGGTAGTTGAACAGCAGATTTACCTTAATAAATATTAATCAGAAACAGTCTTCAAGCTTTGTCTTGGTTCCAGCAGGCTTTAGCATTAAACTGGCAGGCAAACTCCACTGCTATAGCTTTCTCTCTGACTCTGCTGTACTGACAGGCTTGCTGTATAACTTAGCTTCTTCTGTATACTGCACTCTCTCTCTGTAGTCTGGCTTTAGGTTATACCAAGGAATTTTCCTCCTGGCGCCTGAGGCTTCAAGATTTGGCCTCCATGGTACAGGCTTCAAGCTTTGGTCTTCCCATAGCAGGGGGTAAGCTAATCTGTAATTCTAGATAAAGCGGGTGGTCGTCAAACTAATTAATCACTGTCACCGAAGTACGACTACCTAAAATTTAACCTTTATTTTGGTCAACTAAAAATGAAAATTCCCTAAAGAAGGGAACACATATAGTGCAAAAAACAAACACAACAAAAACACAAAACAATTTACACGCGAAAGAGCAGGATCAGACAAGCGGATCAAAATGAGGAAGATGAAGGGGAGGAACGCATCAAGGCAACCTGTGCCATATCAGTATCTGTCCCTATGATGTCCCTGTTTGACTCCTCAGCCCGGAGATGTGTCTTAATGGTAGGCACACTCCGTCCACGTACCTATGCTGTCTATCCTTATGGTGCCCTTTGTATACTATCCCATATGGATATCTGGGTAATAGTATATGTAATAGATATCAGTTGTACAATCACGTGTCCCGACGCGTTTCCCCCCTTCCTCTCATTGAAGGGGTTCATCAGGGGACAAAAACAAATGTCAATCAAACACAACAAGTGTTCAACAGATATCCGTAAAGATGGATTATTGATCTGGAGGCCACAACCAAAACGAGTTCACTAGATATAAAAGAATCCGCACACGGTTATATTATAATAAACCAACTCCCCAACAGTCAGAGATGTACTTAGCTGGTAGTCTAGATGGGGATCCAAATCAACGGTCCAGGGTGAACGTCTTGGAAAGGGCCTCCAGGGGGCAAAATATGATGTAGATTTAGTTGACCAAAATAAAGGTTAAATTTTAGGTAGTCGTACTTCGGTGACGGTAAGCTAATCTGACTAGAACTTCTGCCCTACCCTTCCTGCTGGAAGTAGGATGCGACCACTTTTCTCCAAAGGAGGGTTAGAATGGAATCGTAAGTTCCATTATATTTACATACAGTTCTGCCGTGTTTGCAGTAAACCAGGTGCTGTAAACCAGGCGCATTACATGTGAACATAACAAAAATACCAAACTTCAAAAAAGCAAAATTTAGCCAACTAAGAGAGGCCATAGGCCTAACTAACTGGGACGAAGTCCTCAAAAATAAAGATACAGCCACAAAATGGGATATTTTTAAAAGCATCCTAAAATTTAATTGTGAGAGGTACATACCGTATGGGAATAAAAGGTTAAGGAACAAGAAGAAACCAATGTGGATAAACAGAACTGTAAAGAAACCAATGAATGACAAAAAGAAAGCATTTAAATCCCTAAAACAGGAGGGTTGTGAGGAAGCACTGAAAAAAATAGACTATGTAAAAAACAAATAAAAGCGGCCAAACTAGAGACCGAGATATTAATTGCCAACGAGAGCAAAACTAACCCTAAAATGTTCTTCAATTATATAAATGGTAAAAAGTATAAATCTGAAGGTGTCGGCCCTTTACAGAGTGATGAGGGGGGAGTTTCAGAGAGCGATGAGGAGAAAGCAAAGCTAATAAAAAAAAAAAATCTCCACTGTATTCACTGAAGAAAATAACCTGTCAGATGAAATGCAGAATGTAAAAGTAAATTTCCCATTTAAAGTGCCCTGTCTGACCCAGGAAGAATTACAGCAGCGTCCTAAAAAGATTTA
Organism: Bufo gargarizans; assembly: GCF_014858855.1. Lineage (NCBI taxonomy): Eukaryota > Metazoa > Chordata > Amphibia > Anura > Bufonidae > Bufo > Bufo gargarizans. The sequence continues at coordinate 88,213,497 of NC_058084.1, read as the reverse complement.
AATAGACAAATTTCCAGGGCCAGATGGCATACACAGCCATATCCTAAGAGAATTAAAGGGAACCTGTCACTTCAAAATTGCATCTACACCCCCCAGCAGTACCTCATAGTAGCCCGCAGCCTGTTAATAATCATATGTTTCATCCTGTTGTCCGATGCTGTGTAAGTTAAAAAAAAATAAGTTTTATTCTCCATCAGCGCTGTAGTGCCGGCCAGCTTGAAGTCAAGGGGGTAGCGGCCTCCTTGCTTCAAGTCAAGGTAACCATGCCCTCTAACCGTCCCCTCTTGCCTGAGAGTGACAGCCTGCAGTGCGGCCGCGATTCCCCAAGTCTCGCACATACGCATTGCGCCGCTGAAACCCGGCTAACAGCGGCAGCAGGAGATGGGATAGCGCATTACTGCAGAGCGCACCGCGCATGCGCAAGACTTGGGGGATCTTGGCCGCACTGCAGGCTGTCACTCTTAGGCAAGAGGGGACAGTTAGGGGGCGTGGTTATCTTGACTTGAAGCAAGGAGGCCGTTGCCCTCTTGAATTCAAGCTGGCCGGCACTATAGCGCTGATGGAGAATAAAACTGCATTTTTTTTAACTTACGCAGCATCGGACAACATTATGAAACATCTGATTATTAACAGGCTGCGGGCTACTATGAGGTACTGCTGGTGGGTGTAGATGCATTTTTGAGGTGACAGGTTCCCTTTAAGTAATGTCATAGCTAGACCCTTATTTCTGATATTTGCGGACTCTATACTGACAGGGAATGTTCCACAGGATTGGCGCATAGCAAATGTGGTGCCAATATTCAAAAAAGGTCCAAAAACAGAGCCCGGAAACTATAGGCCGGTAAGTTTAACATCCGTCGTGGGTTAACTGTTTGAAGGTTTTCTAAGAGATGCTATCTTAGAGTACCTCAACGAAAATAATCAAATAATGCCATATCAGCATGGCTTCATGAGGGATGTCAAACTAATTGAATCAGTTTCTATGAGGAGGTAAAGTTCTAGACTTGACAGCGGCGAATTAATGCATGTCGTATATCTGGACTTCTCCAAAGCATTTGACACTGTACCACATAAAAGGTTAGTATATAAAATGAGAATGCTCGGACTGTCACTAGTGGGGTACCTCAGGGGTCAGTATTGGGCCCTATCCTCTTCAATATATTAATGATCTTGTAGAAGGCTTGCATAGTAAAATATAAATTTTTGCAGATGACACTAAACTATGTAAAGTCATTGACACTGAAGAGGACAGTATACTGCTACAGAGGGATCTGGATAGATTGGAGGCTTGGACAGAGAAGTGGCAGATGAGGTTTAACACTGACAAATGTAAGGTTATGCACATGGGTAGGAATAATGCAAGTCACCCGTACATACTAAATGGTAAAACCCTGGGTAACACTGACATGGAAAAGGACCTAGGAATTTTAGTGAACAGCAAACTAAGCTGTAGAAACCAGTGTCAGGCAGCTGCTGCCAAGGCCAATAAAATAATGGGCTGCATCAAAAGGGGCATAGATGCCTGTGATGAGAACATAGTCCTACCACTTTACAAATGACTAGTCAGACCACACATGGAGTACTGTGTACAGTTCTGGGCTCCAGTGAACAAGGCAGACATAGCAGAGCTGGAGAGGGTCCAGAGGAGGGCAACTAAAGTAATAACTGGAATGAGGGAACTACAGTATCCTGAAAGATTATCAAAATTAGGGTTATTCACTTTAGAAAAAAAACGACTGAGGGGAGATTTAATTACTATGTATAAATATATCAGGGGTCAGTGCAGAGATTTATCCCATCATCTATTTATCCCTAGGACTGTGACTGTGACGAGGGGACATCCTCTGCGTCTGGAGGAAAGAAGGTTTGTACACAAACATAGAAGAGGATTCTTTACGGTAAGAACAGTGAGAATATGGAACTCTCTGCCTGAGGAGGTGGTGATGGTGAGTTCACTAAGGCTACTTTCACACTTGCGGTAGAGTGATCTGGCAAACAGTTCCGTCGCCAGGACTGCCTGCCGGATCTGTCAAAACGTATGCCAACTGTTGGCATTTTAAGACTGATCAGGATCCTGATCCGTCTTAAAAATGCATTGCAAGAACGGATCCGTCTGTCCCTTTGTCATACGGACAAACGGATCAGTTTAGATTGTCACATTTTTTCGGTCTGCACATGCGTAGACCGGAAGGACGGGTCCGGCATTCTGGTATTTTGAATAATACATTCCTACGGAAAAAAATGCCTTCAGGCAAGTCCTACTTCTTTTTTAGCCGGAGATAAAACCGTAGCATGCTGCGGTTTTATCTTTGTCCTGATCAGTCAAAAAGACCGAACTGAAGACATCCTGATGCATTCTGAACGGATTGCTCTCCATTCAGAATGCATGGGGATAAAACTGATCAGTTCTTTTCCATTATAGAGCCCCTAGGACGGAACTCTATGCCGGAAAAGAAAAACACAAGAGTGAAAGTACCCTAAAAGAGTTCAAAGGCCTGGATGTATTTCTGGAGTTAAATAATATCACAGACTATAGCTACTAGAGAGGGGTCGTTGATCCAGGGAGTTATCTGATTGCCTGAATGGAGTCGGGAAGGAATTTTTTTCCCCTTCAGTGGGGGAAATTAGCTTCTACCTCACAGTTTTTTTTTTTGCCTTCCTCTGGATCAACTTGCAGGATAACAGGCTGAACTGGATGGACAAATGTCTTTTTTCGGCCTTATATACTATGTTACTAGGTATGTCCTTATATTAAATGTCAAGGTGAAAAAGAGAGAAAGAAAACGAATGTGTTTAGTCCTCTTCTCACTCTTGGTAGTGTGGGATGGGAATCTAAGAATGTATTTTTGTCATTTACCAGTAGTACCCGATTTCTCCTGCCTGCCAAGGTGGCGCTAGGCTCCAAAACTGTGGGAATTGAAGTATTTATTGACAGTGGGGCAGGGGTGGACAGTGGGGCCTAGTGGATGGCCAATTTGTCCGTATGCATGGTTTGACAAGCACATTAGACAAAAATATTTTGGTGTTTGCGATTGATTCCGCTCCACTCTCACAAAAGTATTTGTCACAAATTGTGCAGGACATTCACCTAAAGGTGGGAGATTCTCATCAAGAATCTATTTCATGTTTTGTGCTGAAGGGTCTGCCTGCTCCTCTGGTGCTAGGTTCACCGTGGTTATCCAAACATAATCCTACCATCATTTGGCAAGCGAGACAGATTCTTGATTGGAGTGGTTTTTGCATAGACAACTGTCTTAGCACATCGCTTTCTGTTGTAACCACTAAAATTGTACCTTCTTTTATTTCAGATTTTTCTTATGTATTCTCTGAAAGTGGAGACCAGGAGTTACCTCTATATCGGGAGTATGATTGCCCCGTCAACCTTATTCCCGGAGCTAGATTGCCCAAGTCTCGGTTGTATAATCTTTCTGAACCCGAAAGAGTAGCCATGCGAGAATAGATCACTGAGAGTTTGGCTAAAGGTAATATTAAACCATCCAAATCACCAGCGGCTACAGGGTTCTTATTTGTAAAAAAGAAGGACGGAACCCTTAGGTCATGTTTAAACTTCTGTGAGCTAAATCGCATTACTGTCCGTGATCCCTATCCCCTTCTATTGATTCCAGATTTGTTCAATCAGATTGTCGGTACCAAGGTGTTCTCTAAATTGGATTTGAGGGGGGCGTATAATCTGGTAAGGATCAAGGAGGGGGATGAATGGAAGATGGCCTTTAATACCCCTAAAGGTCATTTTCAGAATCTGGTCATGCCTTTTGGGTTGACCAATGCTCCTGCTGTTTTTCAACATTTCATCAATGACATCTTTCATCATCTGGTAGGCAGGTTTGTGGTGGTATATGGATGATATTTTAATTTATTCCCCCAACATGGGGAAGCATCAGGATGACGTGAGACAGGTCTTACAGATCCTAAGGGAGAATAAATTGTATGCTAAGATGGAGAAGTGTGTATTTGTGGTTCCGGAAGTGCAATTCCTGGGGTACCTGCTCTTATCTTTGGGTTTTCGTATGGATCAGGAAAAAGTCCTGCTGTGTTGGACTGGGATCGACCCGAAAATCTGAAAGCGCTCATGTGATTTTTGGGGTTCACCAACTTCTACCGTAAATTTATCTTGAATTACTCGACTGTTGTTAAACCATTAACGGATATGACTAAGAAAGGTGTGGATTTCTCATTCTGGTCTGATGAGGCATTACAAGCCTTTTCAGCTGTGCTTCAGCTCCTCTACTGGTGCAACCTGAGGTGTCACAGCCATTTATTGTGAAAGTTGACGCATCCGGGGTAGGGGTTGGAGCAGTCTTGTTTCAGGGTCCTTCTCCTAGCAAATGGCGCTCATGTGCTTTTTTTCCTCTAAAAAACTCTCTATTGCTGAAATAAATGATTTAGGTAATAGAGAGTTGCTGGCCATTAAGTTGGCTTTTGAGGAATGGCATCATTGGTTGGAAGGAACGATTCATTCCATTACGGTAATTACTTATCACAAAAATCTGGCCTATCTTCATTGTATCCACCCTTTATCCTGAACTTGAGGCAGAGGTGTTGGAGGCCCAGGGAAATGCACCTAATTCTTGACCTCCAGGGAAGTTGTTTGTTCCTTCGAACTACGGCACAAGGTGTTTCAAGAACATCACAGCACTGTTCTTACGGGACACCATGGGAGCAGATCGACGGTTGATCTCATTCTCTTGAGATTCTGGTGGCCAGGGTTACATAATTGTGTTGAGGGTTATGTGGCAGCTTGTGAGACTTGTGCGCGTGCCAAGGTGACACATATTCGGCCGACCGTGGACTCATTTGTCCATGGACTTTATCACAGATTTACTGAATTCCTCAGGGAAAACCAGTGATTCTGGTGGTTGTTGATCGCTTCAGTAAGATGTCGCGCTTTATAGCATTATCAGGTCTACCTAATGGTAAAACTCTCTTAACATTGTGAAACTACACGGTATCTCCTCTGATGTGGTGTCTGATAGAGGGACTCAGTTTGTTTCCAAACTCTGGAAGGCGTTCTGTGCTCGCCTGGGGGTACAATTGTCCTTCTTTTCGGCCTTTCATCCTCAGTCGAACAGACAGACTGAGCGCACTAACCAGAATCTGGAGACTTATTTGAGATGTTTTGTCTCGGAGAATCAGGAGGAGTGGTCTTTATTTTTGTCGTTGGCTGAGTTTGCCATAAATAACCGTAGCAGGAGTCCACTGATAAGTCACTGTTTTTCAGAGCATATGGGTCCCATCCGCAGTTTGGCACATTTTCTGGTACTGAGACTTCTGGTATACCGGAAGAGGAAAGATTTTCCTCTTTGTTGTCATCTATTTGGCGGAAAATTCAAAACAAATAAAAAAAAATGGGCAAAAAGTATAAACGTATGGCTGACAAGAGACGTATGAGTGGTCCGGACCTGAAAGTGGGTGATCCTGTGTGGCTGTCCACAAGAAACATTAAGTTGAAGGTACCTTCTTGAAAGTTGGGACCAAGGTTTATTGGGCCGTATAAGATCTCTTCCATTATTAATCCGGTTGCTTTTCGTCTTGAACTTCCGCAGGCTTTAAAAATTCATAATGGTTTTCACAAATCATTACTGAAAAGATATGTCGAACCTGCTGAACTGTCCTCCTTACCTCCGGCTCCAGTCATGGTGGACGGTAATCTTGAATTTCTGATTGCCAGGATAGTGAACTCACGATTTCTCCGTCGATCTCTTCAGTATCTCGTGCACTGGAAAGGTTACGGTCCAGAGGAAATAAAGTGGGTTCCTGCGACCAACATAAATGCCAGTCACCTTGAGAAGGCCTTTCACAGGAAGCATCCTGATAAAGTCGGCCCTGGGTGCCCGGAGGTCACGCGTAGAGGGGGGGGGGGGGGGTACAGTCATGGTCCCTCCCATGACAGAGGTGAGAAGATTGGAGAGACTGGCGGCACGTGAGGATATCTGACAGTCTTTCTGTTTTCTCCTTTCATTGTTGTGTTTGGTAATTTCCACCGTTCTTGTCAGGTGCAGCTTGTAGTCATTACTGAGGCCCTATTTCAGGCATGTCCAAACTGCGGCCCTCCAGCTGTTGCGAAACTACAACTCTCAGCATGCTTTAATAGCTGTAAGCTATCCAGGCATGCTGGGAGTTGTAGTTTTGGAACAGCTGGAGGGCTGCAGTTTGGACATGCCTGCCCTATTTAGATCTGACTCACACTGCTTACCATGCGGATGATATTTCCTGTTGGAGTTGGTTGAGCTAGTGTGTTGTTCCTTTGGATCTCCTGCTCCTCCATTCTACTTTAGCTAAGTGCATTTTGTCTTGCATTTTGTTGTTCGCTTGTGTGTGTTGTTGTCTAGGCCTCAGGGAGACGCTGGTTCCTTCATCTGGGAAGGAACCAGTAGTCTCATTCCCTGCCACCATTCTTGAGCCTTCCAGGGTCTTCAGCCTAGGTTCCGGTGTATGAGTATTTCCACCTTCAGGGTCTACTCATACTGGCAGGAGTCAGGGAGAGGTCTAGGGATTCCTAGGAGGTCACCGTCCCTCTCCCTTAGCTTTGAGGTCTAGACTCCAGTCTATTCCTTCTGTGTGTCATCCCCTCCCCATTACTCGTGACAACTGGGCCAGAGTGGTATATAGAGCGTGGGGGTGTCATGTACTGTAATCTCTCCACGATACTATGAGATGCCCGCAAATAGAAGGGTGGCTTTATCCTGTAATCCCTTCCCAGCACCAAGGTCTATATAAAGCTTTTTGCACGGTCACCTTGATGACTAAACAGGTAGCTAAACATACATATCTATAAGGCTGCGCACTAAGTCTTAAGACACACCAAAGTAGGAGGAGGAGCCGCGGTTCTCTCACAGAACTCCCATGAGGGTTAATCCCTTTACACACACATTTTTAGCAGCGGGGTTTCCCTTAACGTTGTTATACCTAGTTGTGACTCTACATTGTCCTCAGAGGCAGTCCATATGAGCTAGAAAGCAGGGCGCTAGCTATCTGGCTAACTATATAAAGTCCAAAGTCCACTTAAAAGTGCATAGGATCACAGTGTTGTACATGTAAAAGAGTACATACAATGGGCTAAATACTTGAACGTTGCTTAAACGGTAAAACATACGTGCAAAAGTTGTGCAAATATATATAATGCAATAACATTTACATTAGTCTTTTTTCAAATGCACATTAGTGCACCAAACTGGAACAAATAGTTCTAAAGTAATTTGTAATCCGCATGAGGTAGCAATATCATAATTTGTAATCCACATGGGTATGCATAGAATAGCAGCAATTTTAATGAGAACCCTTTTAGAAAAATGGGGTTCTCGCTTAACCTGAGAAGGGGGAAAAAAGTAATTCGGCACTGACTTGCGCACCTGGGGGATGTTTCTGCAGATGGGGGGAGTCCTTACAAACATGTCCATCTGGATGAGGGCCAAACCATGGGCAACAAACAAGCAAAATAGCCAACACGTCCTCACCCTTCAGGAGTAGTCCAAGATGTGCCTCCCATTAGTCCATGATCATTCTGGCTTGATCTTCAAAGGAAAGGAGCTCCTTAGAGGAGGTTCCTGAAGTCCTCCTCACTGCTGCTGCTGAAGGACATGAGAGGGCGCTCCAGCCAATTGTATGCAAGACTGGCTGCTGTGGTGGATCTCCACTGACCTCTGGTGGAGGACTCTGGTAATGACCGGCTGTTCACACTAGCTGCGGCAATTTGTTGCTTAACGGGGCCAGAACCTCCTACCGGGGCAGGGGAGCTCAGAATCTCCGGCTGTAGGGGCTGTGGCCAAGGGATCTCCAGTGGTGGTGATGGAGCCCTGGAAACTCTTGCTGCAGTGGACACCATCTTCCACGGGAGCTGGTAGTTGGCGACCGCCGGGTTGTAGGAAAACACGGTAGTGGACAGGCATCCCAGCTGGACAGTTGGCAAACCCAGGATCAGAAGCTCCAGCTGAGGCTGTAGCTTCTCTTGGAAGCGGAGGACTCCCTCCGCGGTCTCCTGGAGGCAGCGCACGTGGTCTGCGGCGGCTGAATCCTCCTGCCAGCACTCAGCTGCTGGCAACGGGACAAATGATTTGGATAGCAAGGTCACCCTGGTGGCGAACGGTTCCTTGAGGGAGCCCATGGGGGTGTACTCCACGTGGTCCCACGCGTACAAGTTGTGACGGGCCTGGGGCAGGTAGGGGCGTTTCACTGTCGCTCCGCAATAAATGTAGTAAAGTCATTTTTCATGGGGTTCTCTGTAAATCTATTGGCCTGTAGCATAAAGGCATGCAAGTAAATCCTGTTTGTGATGCCAATTGCAACTTGAGCATCCCCCCAGGGCCCTACTATAACGCGTGACCCAGGTGTAGGATTGCCGAGTGGTATAGTGCGGCCTAAAATGTCTCTTTATGTGTGTCACGGTGCTCCTACCTGGATACCGCTGGACCCCAGGCTTTGGCTCTGAAGCAATAAATAGGGGGAATAATTGAGGAATTTGAAAGAAAGATTGAGTCCAGACCTTGTAGGTAGTTGAACAGCAGATTTACTTGAATAAACGTTCATCAGAAACAGTCTTCAAGCTTTGTCTTGGTCCCAGCAGGCTTTAGCATTAAACTGTCAGGCAAACTCCACTCTGCTATATCTTTCTCTGACTCGGTCGTGTGAATGCTCCCTAATCCTGGAAGTCAGCGCTGGAACTACAGCTCTCTGCATTGTGTGTAGTGGGCGGAGCTGTTTAGATAGATATGAGATAGATAGATAGATAGGAGATAGATAGATAGATAGATAGATAGATAGATAGATAGATAGGAGATACATAGATAGATAGGAGATACATAGATAGATATGAAATAGATAGATAGATACGAGATAGATAGATAGATAGATAGATAGATAGATAGATAGATAGATAGATATAAGGTAGATAGATATAAGGTAAATAGATAGACAGATAGATAGATATGAAATAGATAGATGATAGATAGATAAATAGATAGATATGCAATGAGCAGGATATGGGTAGGCGCTGACGCCACTTATGCAGTGGGCCAGGATACGGGTGGATAATAGTCTGTATTTTGTTGTGACGCCAATTGCAGTGTGCGCAGGGTACTACCCCAGGGTCCTTTTTTTAAGGTGTTATAACGCACGTCCCAGATTAGGAATGCCAGAGTGGTGTAATGGCCTATAATGTCTCTATAGGGTAGTGGAATTTGTGTCAACGGTGTCTCCTACCTGGGTACGACTGGACTCCTGGCTCACTTGCAATAAATTTGAGTGTAGTGATAGTAGGAATTGTGCAGCAGAAATGATGTTCAGACCTTTAGATGCAGTTCAAACTTTTCTTTACTGAAGATAACTTGTATCCAAGCAGTATACAGCTTTGGTCTCTGGTCCCTGCAGGTTTTGGCAATCATTGGTAGGAATAAATGCTTCTGCTTGATATGTGGGGAGCTTGCAGGATAAGACGTCTGCTTGGTAGCTCTGTAACTGTGGCAGGAATTAGTCTTCTGCACTTCTCTGTAACTTCTGCTGTATGGGGACAGACTAGCTGAGGAGGAATGGCTTCTCCTAGGTCTCTGGACTTATCTCTCAGATGGTTCTCAGGGGATGCTTTCTTCCTGGAGCTCTGGAGGTCATAGTTAGTTTTATGCTTCTTCATCCAGCTGAGGTTGAAGTTACTCAGGCTGGGTATTTGATCAGGTCTCAGCCGAGACAAGATCCTTGCTGTCTTCCCTATGCAGGGGATCTCCTACACACACACCCTACCCCTAGCAGGGGGTGGGCTAAACTAACTCTAACTTCCTTCTCTACCCATGCTGCAGGATGTGGGAACAGTCCACACCGTCACAGAGTGGGAGCAAAGCTGGAATAATCCATTCCAGCCTAGATACACTAAACTAGGACTTGTACCTGGCCAATGCATTGCTGCCACCTGCTGGTGAACCTAGAAAATTACAGGAACTATGGAATTTAACATGGTTTTAGATGCACATTTGTGAAAACATAATATAAATGACATCAGATGACAGTATACAGGCTCTTAGAAGATAGTAGCGGGGTAGAGGAGTGTAGTAACACAACTCTGGGGTGTTACAGATAGATAGACAGAGCTGGATCCGGCAGCAGAAATCAGCACCAGAACTGTGTAGTAGACGGAGCTGTGCGGTTCTGGTGCTGGTTTCTGCTGCCAGATCCAATTCAGGACAGCTATTTGGTGGGGTGGTGGGTGTCTGACACCCGCTGATCAAATAATGATGGCCTATCCTGAACATACTGTAGGTCATCAATATAAAAAAGGACCAGAAAACAGCTTTAAAGTAAACCGAATTTACCTATTCTTGGAAAACCTCTTTAACAAACAGATAAAAAGTAGCTGGAGAACACCTAGTGACACAAGAGACTAATTCAGCGACGAAATAATCATTCTCTGAGTAAGAGATTGGGCTATTGCAAGAAGATATTAAAAGCCCTGCTTGACAAGACTTCCAAACCTTCTCCAGAACAATTTATGTCATCCAGACATTGCAGAGGAGAGAACGTTGGCCGAGCTCCATGTGCAAATGAATTAAACAAAAATTCATTACAGTACAAAAATAGCAATAAAATCAGATTCTTGCGGCTCTGTTAAACAGCAAAGCTTTCACATTTGTCATAGTCATTGAGACGAAGAACCGCTTTTAACCTGGAAATCCTGTCATGGAGATGTGTTTCAAGGTTAAGTGACTGTCTAAGGATCAGTACATCTGACCACGCGATGCCTGCTCAATAAGGTCGCCAAAGCTAAAATAATTAATTGTCTCACATTTAGCATAGAAAAAGCATTTTCACAACTTACTGCAGGCGTCAACTTGTGGCTCTCCAGGGTTTGCGAAACCATGGAAAACTCCTAGCATGCCCTGACAGTAAAATGGTCCCACATGGGGCACGTAAGTTACAATGGTGGCATTGTCGGGGATGGCCCGACTCCAGCCATCCCCGCCAATCAGCAGTTTGAAGAGGCTTTGACACTCCAAGGTCTCCTTTCAGCGTACCAAACACAGTGCTGTCCATTTAATAGCGATTGTGCATGGTATTGCATTTCGTATACATGATACTTACCTGCTCCCAGGCACCCGCATCGCTCCGGATCCCTGCACTTCTGCATCTCCTAGTCGCGCGGATCAAAATATCAGATGACAGGGGGAGCAGCCAATGGCAGGCCGCGACAGGGAAGAACCTTCTTAGCAGTGACGGAGAGATGTGGTGGTCGCCGTGCAGGGATCCGGAGTGACACTGGGGAGCAAGTTAGTATAATGTATATGAGGGCATTGGGGGATCTTTTAGACCTTGGATAACCCCTTTAAGTTAATGAGTACATTGACGATATACACTGGAAAACGGGGACTTGTATGTAATGTATTTTACAGTAAGGGAAGGTTTACATGTGAATCTAAATATATAATATATATTATATAATATATATTATACACAGCTATGTGTCTCCATGGTTGCAGACTACAAACAAAACCTGTCTGTAGTCTGATCATGGGTTGGTTGTATGGAAGGTCACACTTCACCCTAAAGGTTCATATATTCAAATGTGCTGCCAATATACTGATGAAGATGGATGGATAGATGTATAGATAGATAGATAGATAGATAGATAGATGACAAATTTTGAGATAGATAAATAGATATAGGAGAGATAGATAAGATATAGATAGATAGATATATGAGATATATATAGATAATAGATACATAAGAAATAGATAGATAGATATAGGAGAGATAGATAAGATATAGATCGATAGATATATGAGATATATATAGATAATAGATACATAAGAAATAGATAGATATCCAAAAACCAAATGATGAGGCAGCACTCCAGTATCCGTGAAGGGTATTAGACCCGTTTATTTCCCCAGTCGCAATGTTTCAGCCCAGCACAATGAGCTTGACAAAGGCCTCATTGTTTTTGACTGAAACGTTGCGACTAGGGAAATAAACGGGTCTAATACCCTTCACGGATACTGGAGTGCTGCCTCATCATTTGGTTTTTGGATATTGTCTATGGAGTTATGCCTAAAGTCCAGGAGGGATTGCACTCAACTTCACTACTGACTGTGCTGCTGCCACTCTTTGTTTATTGTATTAGATAGATAGATAGATAGATAGAAGTTAGATATGAGATAGATAGATAGATAGATAGATAGATAGATAGATAGATAGACAGATAGATAGGAGATAGATAGATAGGAGATAGATAGATAGATAGATAGATAGATAGATAGAAGTTAGATAGGAGATAGATAGATAGATACATGATAGATAGATAGATAGATAGACAGATAGATAGGAGATAGATAGAAGATAGATAGATAGATAGATAGATAGATAGATAGATAGATAGATAGATAGATAGATAGATAGATAGATAGATAGATAGATAGATAGATAGATAGATAGATAGATAGATAGCCTGCTTTGTGGACTTTAAGAAGGCCTTTGACTCAGTGTGGCATCCGGGCCTATTCCTGAAACTTCTTGAAAGCGGAATAGGAGGAAAAACATATGATGTCATCAGAAGCTCCTACACTGAGAACAGATGCAGCGTGAAGGTAAATGGGAGGAGAACGGCTTATTTCCAGCAGAACCGAGGAGTCAGACAGGGCTGCAGCCTCAGTCCAACCCTGTTTAACATCTACATCAATGAGCTGGCGTCGGCTCTGGAGTCCTCCACAGCACCTGGTCTCACCCTCCATGACACTGAGGTGAAATTTCTCCTTTATGCAGATGATCTTCTGCTACTATCGCCAACTGAGAAAGGTCTCCAAGATAACCTGAAAATCCTGGAGAAGTTCAGTAACACGTGGGCACTGCCCATCAATCCAAAGAAAACCAACATCATGGTGTTCCAGAAAAGAAATCGAAAAGCAGCCGGGCGTCCTCCCTTCCTGCTAAACAACTGTCCAATTTCAGAAACAGACAGCTACACCTACCTGGGCCTAGAAATCAGCCAATCAGGGAATTTTAAGAAAGCCATGGAAATACTGAAAGACAAGGCGAGCAAAACCTTCTATGCCATCAGAAGGCGTCTGTATCACCTTAAAGCACCAGTGACCGTCTGGCTTAAAATCCTTGACACCATCATCGCCCCAATCCTCCTGTATGGCAGCGAAGTCTGGGGCCCAGACACATACCCAGACCGGGCAAAGTGGGACTCTGGGCCAACAGAACTATTCCACCTAGAACTCTGCAAACACTTTCTCCAGGTCCACAGGGGCACCTCAAACAGCGCCTGTCGAGCAGAACTGGGCAGATTCCCACTCTACTTTGCTGTACAGAAGAGGGCGCTATCATTCAGAGCCCATCTACATAGCAGCAGTCCCAGCTCCTACCATCACAAAGCCTTGCTACACCAAGAAGCCCCAGAAAAACAAAGCACCCCGCAACAAGTCACCCAAACCCAGCCTGCCCAATCCACCAACCAATATAGCCTGACAAAGGGCGGAATCCAGAGGACGATACACAAGTACAAAGAGGAGTATATTAGCGTCTGGAAAAACTACATAAGAACATCCCAGAAGCTGACAGTATACCAGAGCCTGCAGAGGGAGTACAAACTGGCCCCATATCTGGAGAAACTCCCCAATCCAAAAGACAGACAGATCCTGAGCCGGTACAGACTGAGCGCCCACAGCCTGCTCATTGAATCCAGGCGTCACCGACAGAGGTACATGCCCAGGGAGAGCAGACTGTGCCAGCAGTGCGACCAGGAGACCGTGGAGGATGAGGCTCATTTCCTGCTGCGGTGCCCCAAATACTCAGCAGTGAGAGAGACTCACTTCAGGAGACTGTCTGATCTCTGCCCAGACTTCACCTCCATGGAGGAGGAAGAGAGACTCTCCATACTGCTGGGGGAAGAGGAGAATACAACGGCCATAGCAGCACAATATATTACTGCCTGCCATGGACTGAGAGGAGCCTGATATACCATGGACTCCTATACCCCCACCCTGGACCTGTCCCCACCCCCAACCCTACCCAATTATTTCCCACTTGCTTTGGCAATGCTAAAATGTATACTATTTAGTCCTGCCAATAAAGCTGATTTGATTTGATTTGATTTGATTTGATTTGATGATAGGGGATAGATAGATAGATAGGAGATACATAGATAGATAGGAGATAGATAGATAGATAGATAGGAGATAGATAGGAGATAGATAATAGATAGATAGATAGATAGATAGGAGATAGATGTTATGAGAGGCTTTACATTTCCAAACAGAATAGTGGCCACCTTGTACTTGTAACCGTTGAAACCTTCTCAATTAGACTGCACACAACACTTCTTATAAATAAAATAAAAAGAGGAATATAGAAAATGTCATAATTACCAGTTGTCGCAGGTATTCCTGAATGGCGTTTGGATAGACAAGCACGCTGACAGCAACCAAGGAATTCAGAGCAAAGTCAAATATTTGATAGCAAAAAAATGGGATAATCCAAGCTGCATGTTGCTATTGGGAATAAAAGAGAAAGCAGTTTAAAATCTGACAGATTCAGTGCGTATTCTTAAAGGGGTTCTCCAACCATTTATCAGGAACCAATGGAATAAGTGGTACATGTTACATCAGTGGGGGTCTCACTGCTCGGACCTCCATCGATAATAACTAGAGTGGGGACCTCTACTGCCATGTTGCTTTCCACAGTTCAGAGGAGTTTATGGAGTGGCAGAATTTGCAAGGTTAATATAAATTCTTTGTTTTATATTAAATCTGCTAAATGCTGACCAGAATGCTTCGATGCAAGCAGAAATCATGAGAGAAACTGAGATACAGAGCTAATAGAAAATGGAATAATTTCTGTCTATAGAAGTTTTACATAAATATAGAAAATCTCTTTTAGTATAAATCATATTAATGGTTATGCCCATATTTGTATCATTTTCGCTGCAACAACGTATCGAAAATAAGTTAAAAAAACATATCCAACTGCTTTGTGCCTATAGCGCCTGTGCAGATTTAGGGCTCTTTCACACCTGCGTTCTTTTCTTCCGGCATAGAGTTCCGTCGTCGGGGCTCTATGCCAGAAGAATCCTGATCAGTTTTATCCTAATGCATTCTGAATGGAGTGAAATCCGTTCAGGATGTCTTCAGTTCCGGACCGGAACGTTTTTTGGCCAGAGAAAATACTGCAGCATGCTGCGCTTTTTGCTCCGGCCAAAAATCCTGAACCCTTGCCGCAAGGCCGGATCCAGAATTAATGCCCATTGAAAGGTATTAATCCGGATCCGGCCTTAAGCTAAACGTCGTTTCGGCGCATTGCCGGATCCGACGTTTAGCTTTTTCTGAATGGTTACCATGGCTGCCGGGACGCTAAAGTCCTGTTTGCCATGGTAAAGTGTAGTGGGGAGCGGGGGAGCAGTATACTTACCGTCCGTGCGGCTCCCGGGGCGCTCCAGAGTGACGTCAGGGCGCCCCAAGCGCATGGATGACGTGATCGCATGGCACGTCATCCATGCGCATGGGGCACTCTGACGTCATTCTGGAGCGCCCTGGGAGCCGCACGGACGGTAAGTATACAGCTCCCCCGCTCCCCACTACTATTATGGCAACCAGGACTTTAATAGCGTCCTGGCTGCCATAGTAACACTGAACGCATTTTGAAGACGGCTCCGTCTTCAAATGCTTTCAGTTCACTTGCGTTTTTCCGGATCCGGCGTGTAATTCCGGCAAGTGGAGTACACGACGGATCCGGACAACGCAAGTGTGAAAGAGGCCTTAGGCCTCTTGAACACGACCGTATCTGTTTTAGCGGTCCGCAAACTACGGATTTGCAAAACACGGATACAGACTATCTGCGTGCCGCATTTTTCTGTTTTGCACGTCCCGCACTATTGTAGAAATGCATTTTTTGTCTGCAATATGGAAAAAAATAGGACACGTTCTATCTTTTTTGCAGAGCCATGGACTGAACATACATGTGCTGTCCCCATCTTTTGCGGCCCCACAGAAATAAATGGGTCCACATTCTGCAGACAGAAAATACAGTGGTGTGCATAGGGCCTTATGACATTGTTTACAAGAGTTTTTTTTTACATTTTGTACATGTGGTTTTTCTTGACGTTTTTGATGTCCTCTATAGAATACTATGGGAAAAACACCTCAAAAACTAACCTCAAAAACTCAACAGAACCACCAAAGTCGAACATGCATGTATAGTAAATAGATATAGAAACCACCCTAGGGTCACATTCACATGGATAGTAGTATTGTCACGGCCTATGTTATGTGAGTTTTCCAGCTGTTTGGTAAGCATGGGGTAAATTTCCTGACTAGGAGTGGACCAGGGTATGGTCTCTTGGAGCTATTTAGCCTAGGCTTGTAGCATGGAGGTTAGTTGTGCTCTAGCCTTGCTGTGGGCTGGAAGCTATGCTTTATTCTTGGGCAAGTCCATCTGCCTAGTCATTGAGGGCCACCTTGTTGGAGATCAAGCTCTTTTAGCAATGTCATCCCTATGTCTTCTCCATGTCTCCACCCTTTCTTATGTGTCTGTTTCGTGTGGGTTTGATTTGGAGTTTGTTTGTTATGTCTAGTGCATTGTTACATGTGTGGTCTGTTGATGTTGTGTCCAGCATGTCTGCTAAACATTTCCCTTGTTTGTCTTCTCCTCCGAAAGGGGGTCCCTGGAAGTTCCCCGGAGGGGGAACAATTAGCAGCGCTGCCTGGGGCTGCCATGCATCATCCAGCATGGTGGTCCAGGTAGTGACTACTGGATTCAGTGTTTGGGTGTTGGTGCTGGGTCCGTCCTGGTGTGTGTTTGGGCCTAGGTGCATTACTAGTATCCAGTGGTTGTGGTGTGGGTGGCTCTAGTTCCTGGTTGCAGCTGCGTCAGGTAAGTGTCCATGTTTGTCCTGTTGGCAGTTGTGTTTGCTGCTTCTGGACACTTACGGACACTTACCTGTTGTGTCGTCCGCTGCTAGCTGCCATCTTCTGATGCTAGGTCTGTGTGAGACTCCGGTTCCTCTGTTTCTTGGAGGAATCAGTTGTCTCTGCCTCCTGATGCCATTATGCAGGGATCGATGGGGTCAGTAGGGCCGAGGTTCATGAGTATGAGCCCCCCCCCTACCATTGAGGGTGGCTCATACAGTCAGGAGCACAGGGATAGGATTTAGGGAAGCATTAGGAGGTGACCTGCTCCCTTTTCCCTGATTTCAGGCCTAGTTGCTCTTTCCCCTTGAAGACATTGCACGGTGGGGGGTTTCCCCCACTCCCCAGCGTGACAAGTATTTGGTCAGTATTTGTAAGCCAGAACCAGGAGTGGGTCCAGAACACAGAGCTACAAATCATTCCATTACAATTTTTCTCTGTAGGTTATGACTTACAAATACTGTGAGTGTCCCTAGATTATGTTCACACTGCATAATTTGAAAGCAGAAAACTATGGAGGTGATTTTTGTTGTATTTTGTGCATTTTTAACAGTGTGCCTGCAAAATACATACCAAAAGAACATATTTGGAGTAAATTATTATTATTATTTTTTTGCAAAATCAGCTTCTAAAACACTTCAAAGAAGTGAGATGCCACATCAGGAAGTATATTTAAAAATTGCAGCGTAAAAATACTTGAAAACCTATTTGAAGACAGTAGTGTAAAAATACCCGCCTATGTGAACTATGGTGTATATTTTCTGCTTTCAAGCATTTTTGAAGAGTGCTACGAAGTGTAAAATTGCCGTTCTACGTGCCGAAATACTTTGCCATGTGAATATGGCCTTAAAGTAGAACTCCCACAAATTTTTTTATTCTCTGACTTGTTAGAAAGGTGCATGGTGTAATCTGTAGTGAATGTAATCTTCTTACCAGTGACTGGATTTGTGAAATACCCCCCTCCCTTCTCATCCTCAGCAGTGTCATGTGACCAACTCTCTGATCTTCACCTGACACAGGACAGGAAGTCCGTTACTTCTCTAGTCATTCCTAGGAGACTGACATTGAGGCTCCCATAGGAATATATAGAGAAAGTGACTTCCTGTCCTCACATAAGATGCTGCGTTATTTTGAAAGTCTGAGTGCTGGTCACATGACACAGCTGAGAATCAGAAGGGAGGGGATAACTCAGAAATAACACTGATGAGAAGATTACATTCACTGCAGTTTACATCATGTACCTTTCTAACAGGTCAGAGAATAAAGATTTGTGTGGGAGTTCTTTAAGCTGAAAACACACATGCAGTTTTTGATGCAGTTATTGAGCCACAGCCGGCACTAAATCCAAAAAGAAGGCAAAGTATAAACTTTGGAAAGACGGATTCTTCTCATTTGTATCCACTCTGGTGTTTGACTCAAACAAACTGCCAAGAAAAGACACAGCAAGAATAAACCTTTAATTTACCTTGTAGGCACCGTATGTGGCCATTGCACAGATAAGAATCATTAAGAGGGAAATTGAAGTAGCAATGCACATATCTAGAAAAAAAACGATAAAACACAAGAGAAAGTCATAAAAAATGTGCATGTTATGTAAGGGCTCATTCAGATGAACATCAGCGCTCTGTGCCCGTATTCTGGACTGCAAATGGCAGTTCTGCAATATATGGGCACTGGCGTTGTGCCCTCCATGCTGTGGATGTGGACCCATTGACTTGACTGGGTCCACGATCTGCAAGACACGGCCAAAAATAGGACATGTGTGTCCTGTCTTTTGCAGAGCGGAGGCACGGATCGGAAGCCTACGGAAACACTAGAGAGTGCTTCTGTGGGCTTTCAGGTCTGTGCTTCTGCACTGCAAAAGATAGGACATTTCCTATTTTTGTTGTATTTTGCAGATCGCTGACCCATTTAAGTCAACGGGTCCGCAGCACGGAGTGCACACTATATATATATATTGGACCGCCGCACGGGCACGGAGCCCTTACGTTCGTCTGAATGAGCCCTAATAGAAACTATATGTAATGTAAAAAGCAACAAAGCCATGCAATGAAACTTGGAGTGGGACCAAACTGAGTTCTTAACTAGTGTGGTCTTCATTAGTTCATAAGAGCCAGTTTTGGCCTGTATGGTCAAGCGGTACTCAACCGCAGTGCCACCACGTCAAACCATGACATGACCTTGCCGTGTGGTCATAGTATACAGAACTGAAAGAATATGAACTAGTAGCAAACAGCATATACCAGAGGGGTTAGGGCAGGTGTCAGCAACCTTCGGCACTCCAGCTGTTGTGAAACTACAATTCCCAGCATTCTCTATTCATTTCTATTAGAGTTCTGAGAGGAGTAGAGGAAGTATGCATGCTGGGAGTTGTAGTTTTGCTACAGCTGGCGTGCCGGAGGTTGCCTACCCCTGGGTTAGGGTTTATGCATATAGCCTGTGCACAGGTTCTGTACAGAAGTGCATAGAGGCTAGTATGGAGCTGCACAGCCTCCATGTGCTGCCCTAAAGGTTCAGTTAGT
Source organism: Bufo gargarizans (assembly GCF_014858855.1). Taxonomy (NCBI): domain Eukaryota; kingdom Metazoa; phylum Chordata; class Amphibia; order Anura; family Bufonidae; genus Bufo; species Bufo gargarizans. The sequence goes on along the minus strand of NC_058084.1, from coordinate 88,194,074 downwards.
TGGTGTAGGTACAGAGATACTCTCCCTTTGAAGCAATGCTAACTTGTAGCAAGGTACATACAAAGTCCATTGAAGCATGTCTAAGGGTAAGGCCATGCCGTCAGGTTTCCTGATGCAGTTTTGGAAGCCAAACCCATGAGTGAATTAAAAGAATAGGAGAAGTCATATCCGCCTTTTATAAAAGAGCGCAATGCTTCACTGGATGCCATATTAAGAAGCTATCCTCCCCTAGTGACATTGCTGTGTGGATGTAGCCTACAGAGGCACAAGGTATGAGATTTCCATATACTGGAAAAAAATAAAAATAATTGCAGAAAGTCGTCCCACGAGTTCTGATCAGGGATTAGCCAGATGTAGAGAAAATCTCACATGGATCCCTTGAGACAATGAGTATTAATTAATCTACATGCCTTAATTCTCAGTGTGCTCGACAACAACTCGGCTCCGAAAACGGTTACATTTAGCAATATCAACATCCATAATTACATCAATGTGTTATTTTATACTGTAGGATTTTACTGTGCTGCATTGGCTGTTGCACTATAAGAAGCCAATGGTGTAAATTAGGGATGCTCAACCTGCGGCCCTCCAGCTGTTGCAAAACTACAACTCTCAGCATGCCCTTATAGTTGAAGGCTGTCCAAGCATGCTGGGAGTTGTAGTTTTTCAACAGCTGAAGGGGTGCAGGTTGGACATCCCTCGTGTAAATGTATCAAAACTGGTGCTATGGAAAGTGGGGGCAGACTGTTGTGGGCATGCTCTGTGTCACTGTGCAGGTAGGGGAAGGAAGGAGATGAAGAGCTCTCCTCCCTCTATTATTGTCAATTGTGCTCTTCAGGTTCCTTTGCCTTCAGCTGTATAATAGAGGTGTTACCTTTTCATTGTAATCTTACCCTGATTATCATGAGATGACTGAGTGTACATAGCACAAGCTGAAAAGTGGAGGGCATGCTAATTTATTGTAAGGGATGTGTGTCTGGTGTAATATCCCTCTGACATGTAATTTTTGGAGACCACGCTATGTTAACAATCATATTGTCTAATAATAGTGCCACACATAGTGGTCATGCACAATATTGTCAGGATCTGCATCTGAATTGAGTATGGAAAGCTGCCATCACTGGGCGGCCAACAAGTTCTTTACTTACTGGCATCATCCATGAAGTCAAAGTCATTCCTCAGTTCGGTGTTCGGGAGGTGGTACAGGTCTGGGTTAGCAAGGGCACTCAGCAGTATAAGGAGGACCACCGAATTTATTATCTGTGAAGAGAAAACATGAACCATTATAAGGTACAGTCTGGGTGTGCAATCTTATTTCATGGACCAGTGTCCCCAATATTTAGTGAGTTTTCTCGGTCTCCCACATGGGGAGTGATGCTGGGTGACGGCGCGGATAAGAAGCCTTTTCATCATCCGAAATGGTGTATAATTATACCCCTCCTCGCTGTGCAGGAGCAGAGCGGTAACTGGAACCTACTGGGCCCCAATGTTAAATCTGCAAAATGGCCCTTAACCCACGTCAGTTAGAGTACAGTTCACAATATAAGGGGAAGATGGATCTTAAGGGCCCTTTCAGACTCCAAGACCTGAGGATAGGCCATCAGTATAAAAATTCTGGAAAAGCCCTTACAGTCAGAGGTATCCGGAAATACAGTAAGCTCTATACACCTCTACGGATGCCATATACAGCAGAGATGTATTAGGGCCATGTGCAAAAGGTCTAAGTGTCAGCCTTTACTGTTTTTCTAACATTATATTCCTGAATCTGGAGGCTCAGTGCTATAAGTTATGCCTAAAATTGTGGAGGACGGCAGAGCGGCAAAAAAGGGATGATTATCGGCATTCAGGCCAAGGGTGGCGGTATTTCTGAAACTGTGCAGTTTGTGAACTGTTCACATGCTGCTGTGGTGAAAGTGTATTGTGAGTGGACAGATAGCACCATAGTCAATAAGTGATGAGGAAACTGCAAAGCATCATATCCCATTGATGTGAGAGGTGAGGGTGGACCGACACTGTACAGTGAAGCTGTGAGTCACCAGAATTAACCAGGGGCATACCAGACATGTGTCTACTGCTTATGGGCCTCCGACACAGACGGATGGTCACTGCACCTATGCTAACAAAGTTTCATCAGTAGAAAAGGCTTTATTTTTGCGGTAGTATCAGAAATGGATCATCACTGATTGACAAAGGGTTGTCTTCTCCAATGAGCCATGTTTTATGCTTCATTGAACAGATGGACATTGGAGTGTCAGGCAAGAAACATTAGAGAAAGAACACCCTGCAACCATTGCTGGAAGAACACAAGCTAGTGGTGGCAGCGGTGAAGTCTGGGGAATGTTTTTGGGGCATTCTCTGGGACCACCAATTCATGTGGAAGGCACTCTCAACTGATTTGTGTATGAATCCATCCTTGAAGATCACATACACCCATACATGCTGATTGTCTTACCTGGGGTGGATGGGATCTTCCAGAAAGACAATGTGACATGTCATACGGCTTTGTTTGGAAGAGCATGACCAAGACTTCAAAGTACTACCCTGTCCCCCTAATTCCCCAGACTTGAACCCAATTGAGCATCTGTGGGACCACCTCGATCATCATGTTCGCTCTATGGATCCTCCCCCTATGCCCCCTCCAGTGTGGGGTGCACTGCAGCCAGCATGGCTCCACATACCTGTGACAACCTACCAGGCCCTTATTGAGTCACTCCCAGCCCGTCTGGCTGCTCTCCGTGCTGCATTCAGCGGTTACTCTGGATATTATCTTGCTGTCATAATGTGACTTGACCATGTAATAGTCATTGCTGGACATATATATATATATATATATATATATATATATATATATATAAGACGAAAAAGTGGGACTGCACTCCTAAGTAGTGAAAGCAAAAACTTTTATTCACCCATTATGTGGCAAACTTGCGACGTTTCGGCTCACAAGAGCCTTTCTCAAGCAATGAAACAGTGAAAATGAAGGCATATATAAGCATGTCAGTGATCACCCAATCACAGTGTAATTACAATCATGGTTAAATTAAGTACATCTGGTCCATGTGTTACAAAATAAACAAAGTGCATGTGCATAAAGTGACATGTGCCATGAGATCTGCAATACAAGAATCAAATCCACATAGGCAGATCAAAATCGAAATGAAATGTATAAGACAACAAATACATAAAGATTACATCTTGAATAAGATTACAATAAAAAGTGACTAAGTGTAGCAGATGAAGATCTTAGAAATCGAACCTCTAGAAGTCATGGCGCCAACAGAGACCATAGCGTTCCATTGAGCGTCTCCAACAGTTCATTGCGCATGTCCAGACGGGCGTCATCATGTGTGTCATAGCGCTTCAACCTGACGCATGCGTTCTTCACAATTATATTGAAACCGCCATATTACTTAAGGGCAAATAGCCCTACGGTTCCATGAATACTTGTCACATTTATATAAGCAGTGCAAAATGCCTTCTCGATAGTATATCAAGCCGCGGTAGGTAACTCCTACGTAGTCCAGCATATGGTAAGGGATCTAACTCCCCCGAGGTGGATCCCAACCAAAAGGGTCGCATATGTCAGAAGGGGGCACATCAATGAACCCCGCTGTCACTGTCAACCCAATTGCCGGCAATAACGCAGCCATAGGGGGGGTTCTCCCCAGATTCAAAAGGCAGCACTACATAAAAGTTACATGTCTGGAATTGCGCAAAAGAAGGAGAACGCCAATACTATTGCTGAGCGGCACCACTCTCAATGAGGTTCAGTTCAGGGATCCCCATCCAGTCGTGTGAAGGTTAAAATTTCTAAAAGGCAAAGAGAAATTTACGCATTAGTTTCAGATTATATAATATGTTTCATATAAATTACAAATAGTGTTTTCACCATTCCTTTGCACTACCATACAAAATTGAGAAAGGAAAACCGCATCTACAGAGCAAATCAAGATCAACCTCAGACCAATATTGTCTCACCTAAATTCAACATTAAGCCCTCTAGGGTGCAAGCTATCCAAGGCATATATCCATCGTAATTCTCTCTTCTTTAAAATTGCTAAACGGTCGCCACCTCTTCACTTTATGCACATGCACTTTGTTTATTTTGTAACACATGGACCAGATGTACTTAATTTAACCATGATTGTAATTACACTGTGATTGGGTGATCACTGACATGCTTATATATGCCTTCATTTTCACTGTTTCATTGCTTGAGGAAGGCTCTTGTGAGCCGAAACGTCGCAAGTTTGCCACATAATGGGTGAATAAAAGTTTTCGTCTTTTATACCGATTGGGTATTGCCGCTACCCTTCGTTGGACTTTGCACCCACACTCCGGATGGTGCTCCCGCTGGACTTTTTTTCTCTCTCTATATATATATATATATATATATATATATATACATACAGTGGGATGCGAAAGTTTGGGCAACCTTGTTAATCGTCATGATTTTCCTGTCTAAATCGTTGGTTGTTACGATAAAAAATGTCAGTTAAATATATCATATAGGAGACACACACAGTGATACTTGAGAAGTGAAATGAAGTTTATTGGATTTACAGAAAGTGTGCTATAATTGTTTAAACAAAATTAGGCAGGTGCATAAATTTGGGCACTGTTGTCATTTTATTGATTCCAAAACCTTTAGAACTAATTATTGGAACTCAAATTGGCTTGGTAAGCTCAGTGACCCCTGACCTACATACACAGGTGAATCCAATTATGAGAAAGAGTATTTAAGGGGGTCAATTGTAAGTTTCCCTCCTTTTTTAATTTTCCCTGAAGAGTAGCAACATGGGGGTCTCAAAACAACTCTCAAATGACCTGAAGACAAAGATTGTTCACCATCATGGTTTAGGGGAAGGATACAGAAAGCTGTCTCAGAGATTTCAGCTGTCTGTTTCCACGGTTAGGAACATATTGAGGAAATGGAAGACCACAGGCTCAGTTCAAGTTAAGGCTCGAAGTGGCAGACCAAGAAAAATCTCGGATAGACAGAAGCGACGAATGGTGAGAACAGTCAGAGTCAACCCACAGACCAGCACCAAAGACCTACAACATCATCTTGCTGCAGATGGAGTCACTGTGCATCGTTCAACCATTCGGCGCACTTTACACAAGGAGATGCTGTATGTGAGAGGGATGCAGAGGAAGCTTTTTCTCCACCCACAGGACAAAAAGTGCCGCTTGAGGTGGACTAAAGCACATTTGGACAAGCCAGCTTCATTTTGGAATAAGGTGCTGGGGACTGATGAAACTAAAATTGAGTTATTTGGCCATAACAAGGGGCGTTATGCATGGAGGAAAAAGAACACATCATTCCAAGAAAAACACCTGCTACCTACAGTAAAATATGGTGGTGGTTCCATCATGCTGTGGGGCTGTGTGGCCAGTGCAGGGACTGCGAATCTTGTCAAAGTTGAGGGACGCATGGATTCCACTCAGTATCAGCAGATTCTGGAGACCAATGTCCAGGAATCAGTGACAAAGCTGAAGTTGCTCCGGGGCTGGATCTTTCAACAAGACAACGACCCTAAACACTGCTCAAAATCCACTAAGGCATTTATGCAGAGGAACAAGTACAACGTTCTGGAATGGCCATCTCAGTCCCCAGACCTGAATATAATTGAAAATCTGTGGTGTGACTTAAAGAAAGCTGTCCATGCTCGGAAGCCATCAAACCTGAATGAACTAAAGATGTTTTGTAAAGAGGAATGGTCCAAAATACCTTCAACCAGAATCCAGACTCTCATTGGAACCTACAGAAAGCGTTTAGAGGCTGTAATTTCTGCGAAAGGAGGATCTACTAAATATTTCATTACTTTTTTTGTGGTGCCCAAATTTATGCACCTGCCTAATTTTGTTTAAACAATTATAGCACACTTTCTGTAAATCCAATAAACTTCATTTCACTTCTCAAATATCACTGTGTGTGTCTCCTATATGATATATTTAACTGACATTTTTCATCATAACAACCAACGATTTATATAGAAAAATCATGCCGATTAACAAGGTTGCCCAAACTTTCGCATCCCACTGTATATATGTATATATATATATATAGTAGTTCAGTGTACCTGAATATATCTAACATATGCATAGCATAATACTCTCATGGAGTGCACCATACCATAAACTTGGCCAGCGTCCAGAGAAATACATGTAACCAGCCGCACAGAGGTCACCTTTTCAATCCAGGTTATTAATCCTCTTTCAGATTATAAAACAAGATAAACTTCTTCATGGTTGAGACATTTAAGAGAATTAAGCTATAAATAATTCTAGAGGTTTGAAATGTAAAGAGGACATTGTAGATTTAGTCGGGCAGTAGGACAGTTGACTAATTTTTTAGAAAGTCAGTATTATGTGCAGAGGACGTGGATGTTGATACACACGTGGAGACTGTGGGAGGTCTGACTAGAGGCCACTGATATAAACACTCCTCAACATTGAGATGGCGACACCAAGAAGGAAAAATAATAAGATTACAGAAATCACAGGATCGATAGACATGTTAATGATATGCAAATGATAAAAAAAGAAAACAAAATATTAAAAACATCTTGATTTATCCAATATTGTGTATGAGCACATACACGCATGTACACTCCTTGGGCTATCAGTGAGGTTATTAATGGCTGTCTGAGGAATCTTCTTCCACAATGAGTACAGCTGGGCATGTAAATCATGAAGATCTGCTGCTGGCAGCTCCATTTGCTATTGCCAACCAGTGACGTCCCAGATGTGCTCGATGGGAGACAATTCTTAAGACGCTGCAGGCCGTGGTAGCATTTTTAGGCCATGCAGTCTGCTCACAGTAGCATGAGCAACATGCGCCCTGGCGTTGTCCTGTTGAAAAAAGGACACTTTGGAGAAATGGCCGTACTACTGGTTCCACAGCCAAATCAATGTAACGCCGAGCTGTTAGTGTATCTGAAATGAAGACTACAGGAGTTTCACCTACCATATATTATGTCACCCCACAACATAATCAAGGAAGTAGGACCTGTGTAACGTTCCCTTGTGAAGTCCCCTTCATGGCTATCGCAGCATCTGAGACAAAAATGGGACTCATCTATAAAGATAAATCTCCATTCCAGGCTCCATTGTTGCCATGCTGTGCACCATGATAGCCTTTGAGAGCGGTGGTGTGAAGTCAATGGAAAACCTATGGCTGTACTTCTGGCTTGTAGCCCAATGTCGTGTTAAGACCTTCAGATGCTTTGTGTGGACACTGTTTGCTTCCTTAGTCTTGAGATGTGATGTTTAATTTCACTTGACGCACAGAATGGATCACTATGCACCATTCTTTTAATGCTGAGGTTTGCCTCTTTGCACTTCTTGTTGTCATTCCAGTTTGTCGTTATTTTCCCAACCTCCGGGACACACAGTGCTGACATTTCGACCTAGATCTGCTGGAACGATAAATCAAGGTCTATCAGGATTCTGTCCCTCTTAGTTTACGACAAATGGTTATAACTACCATGTCGATGAACAGGTGGCATCACATAATCATCCCACACAACTTGATCCGATTTTTTAGGTTTTATGTGGCTAAAAAAAACGTTGTTTTGAATCTGGCTTTTATGCTCCTCCCACATGCCACAGATTGGAGCTAGGTGGTTAAAAAAAGGTGATCATTTGCAGATCTCATTGACTCCTGCTTCTTCCTCAATTTGCATAACCTTATGGCTTGTCTTTCTGAGTTTCATCACCACCATATAAGCTGGCTTAATTGTCCGCAACAATTTGAGCCATTTCTGCAGATAGGGGGAAAATAAATGAGGTGTAATATGCGCCAATTTGATAGCCCTGCCAACTTTGACATTTATAACTCATTTTTGGTCTGATGCATTCTTTATGGTGAAATTTCTGGAGAAAACAGTTGATATATTTGGCGCAAATCAAAACGGCATTCTTTTTGGTGCATTTTACGCCATAATTCTGGCGCAGCATGCTTAGTAAATGTCCCCCATTGTTACCCTTTTGCTCGTCAGTGTATGTATATATATATATATATATATATATATACACACTCACACAAGTATCATTTTCCAGCATTGTTCCTGTCAGCAGCATCACACAAGGAAGAAAAATCACACCGTTATCTGTAGTTAATTACGCCCAAAATGTGCTTACATGCAGGTGAGACACGACCATCGGGTGATGCTAAGAAAAGCTGAACCGTCACCTTCCACATGAGTCAGTAGCATTAATCTCACTCACCGAGCTCGTAAACAAATTACTCATCCCATAGATGACAAATAACAGCAGAATTTCTTAAAGGACAAATATACTGCACCTCGGAGCTACGAGGCATGACGGTGACATCCACCGTACTCTCTTAGGGTACACATTCACACAAATGGACTGGTAGCTCATCCCTGAGGAGTACATGCAAAGTATAGTAATGATCCAGCAAGTTCCCTCTGATTATGGTTATGGACAGCTAAGGGTGTGGAGGGCACCATAGCAAAATGAATAATTTTTTTCCCCAGGAGTACAATATTAATGACCTATCCTCAAGATAGCTCATCAATATCAGATTGGTGAGGGGCTAATTCTCGACACCCCTACGAATAAACTATTTGAAAGGGTCACAGCGATCGGTGCTGCTCCTCACAGCATACCAGGCATAGCGCCATACTGTGTATAGTGGCTGTCCTTGGTATTTCAGGTTCATTTACTTGAATGGGACTGATCTGTGCGTGGCCCACGTGGCCGATGAACATGGTGCCTAGCAATGGAGTGCTGCATCCTCTTCAAGCAACAGAACCCACTAATATGATGACCTATCCTGAGGATGGGACATTCATATTTTATTCCTGGAAAAAACCCATTCAAAAACGAGGCCACATCTGCAGCTACAGTACTGGAGACCATCAAGAAATGGACCCCCTCTCTCCAGGGACCACATAGCAACCACATGGATTGCCTCCATGGTACAGACATCCTTGGACTTTGGTGTTGGTCGGGCATCAGGAGCAGTATGAACTTCCATTTCCAATTTAAAGGCTATGTACACATTTGGGGGTAATTTTTTTAATTATTGCATTGTACTTATTTTGAGCTAAAAATCTTTTTTTTTAATTGGTCTTTATTAACAACCCGAAATCCTTTTTTCGGTACAGAGCTGAGATTCTATACCAGCAGCCTGTGAATTTGTTGTCTTTTCAGGCCCCTTATCTCCGCTCTCAGTAGTTTAGAGATAAGGTTTAGGCACAAAGTGAAAGTACCAGTCACACAGTTAGAAAAACAGTTAACCCTTTGTGACAGAATGGCTCAATATTTTTTTTATAAAGGCCAATTGAAAATATGATTTTTAGCCAATAATAAGTGAAATGCAATCATAAAAAAAAAAAATTGCCTCCAAAGGTGTACATAGCCTTTAAGCTCCACACCCCTTACTACCTTGGCCCTGCTTCCAAAATCATCCCTAGTCATAAGCTCAGGACAATTATGTGTTGTCTACTATTTGCTGAGAACCTAGGACGCCAGTAAGTACCAGTGTCCCATGGTCGAGAGCGTTCCTAATAACTTTACTTACTGTTCAGTGTCTCCATTCAATAAAATATAGTCTTGGAGTTGTTTATCGCATGCATCCTATTCTCATTCATGGTCACCTTCATCCTTCCTTATAAATGCAGGTTTCAGAACTTGCAGTAAGTAAGATTTACGGCCTCCCAGCTTTGTTAATGAGCACTGCGCATTAAATTGTGTTCAGCGGCACTAATGGAACCGCATTGATGGCCAACAGGTACTTATTGCTAATGAAAAACTGTCCAGAACATTAGAATAGAACAAGGACAGCACAAAACGATATTTACCAGTTATTTACGACTTTCACTCCATCTCAGAGGGATTTAACTACAAGGGACGGGACTTTTCCAATCTCTGCGTAGTGAGTACGGATAGCTAGACTGGTGGCATGACGGCTGGAGCAAGACTCTGTTCACACTGATAGCATGGCTTTAATGTATAATAGAAGCCATGATGCAGTGCTGGATTCATCCCATGACAGAACCAATTGGAGACTGTCAAATCATACTGGGAGCCAATTGGGAACTCATTGAGGTTTCTGTTATTTTGACAGCAAGGAGTTTTTCCTTTTCTGGACAGGACCTAAATATCTGGATGATACCCTTAAGCCTCATGTCCACAACCGTATCTATTTTGCAGTCCGCAAAATCCCTGCGCTGTCCGCATTTGTTTTTTGCTTCGATGGGTCCGTGGTCTGCATTTTGCCAATACATTCTATCTTTTTTGCGGAACGGACAGAGAATCTGTGTGCTTTCCGCATCTCCGTTCTGCAAAAAGATAGAATGTATCTACACAATGTAGACCACAAACCCATTGAAGTCAATGGGTCCACAAAAAATGCAGATGGATGGTATCTGATTCCTATGTAACTCCTGTTATAAGTTATGAATGGATTACTAGCAGTTTGCAATGAAGGTCCAGATGGTTGTTACCAGTAGGGAGTGTGTCCCTGCACAGTCTGACACTGGTAACACTGACTGGATAGTGTCAAACTGTGTGGGCCTCCCCCCCAACTGGTAACACCCATCTGGACCTTCTATGTAAACTGTTAGCAATTCATTCATAACTTCTAGCAGGAATAATAAAGGAATGGCACAGCATAGAGTCATAGGAATAGATGCTCCAGACTTTTTATCACACGGGGAGTGCAGAGAAAGCTACTAAGACATATCAGGAGAGGTGACAGGTCCTCTTTAAAGCAGAGCGTAAAAAATCCAATTGGTGGGGGTGAGCAGAGCGCACTGCCATGTCCCCCATACATAAAACCAGGGCATTTTCTTTGATGAATTATTTCGGTGCATCATCGCCATTTATTGAGTTATTTGCCATGTTCTGTAAAAGCACAAAGCCCAGACGGTAATGCTTAGAAATCCCAGCAGTGATCCTGACCAAAGCGCTGATGAAATAGGCTGACGTATCCGGCCTATATCACAGCCCCAACCGGAGACAAGGAGCAAATCGTTTTATAAAACATACAAAAATGAACCATAAGCAGTCGATTTCCCCTATGGGTATATATCTGAAAAACAAGACTTTGCTCTTTTATAGAATGTCACATTGATAATGAATCCGCAGAAAGATGTTCTTCCACTGCGCCGCACTAAATGACATAGAACGGGGGGGGGGAAGAGACAAGAGGCTCTCTCAGGGGGTTTTGGGCTTTTTATAGATTATTTCTTTGATGTAAGGATAAATGAAAAGGTACAAGAGACATCTAGAGGACAAACCAAGCCCCGGAGCTGACACAGCACTCCATTAGGCAGTGTATGAATAGTAATACAGAAGGTGAATCACAAGCAATTACATTCAGAATACATAATGTTAACAGTTCTCTAAATGAAATGCTGCTGAGATGCACCGCTTTGTGGTGTCCTGGTGAGGGCGCTCTGGTGACATACTGCATGGGATTCACAACTCATGTGCCCATGAAAAATCTGCCTCTTAGGATTGAAATCAGGAAGCTTACGAATGCCTGAGCGGGATAGGTTTAAATATTCTACTGCCTGATGATGTCATCTGGTCAAAGAAGCAAGCCAACAGTGAGGTGGCACCAGGACTGGCCCAATGTGAGGCATCTTATGTCTGGAGCCATAGGCACACCCTCAAAATGGTGTGCAGTCATAAAGTGTACAAATTACAGTACCAGTACTGTTATATTCTAAGTACTATTTATTGTAGTGCTCTAAAAAACAGAGCCACATGTAGGTCACATACCTGCTTCTTAAAGGGTTTCCACCTAAAACTATTTTCACTCTAAGGTGTATTTTCATCAATTACTCTAGTTCCCATCCCTCCTTGGATAGTTTTCTTTCCCCCCAAATTTACCTCTTTGGCAGTTTTCTCTTATCCCCCATGCTTGAATCATACTTCTTGGTTTGTCATGTGACTGCTGTCCCATTATACATTAGGGAAGTGAGATGTGTCCTGACATCAGCAGATCATGTGACTTTTAGTATTTTTTCCAGGGCCACTTTAAGTTCCCAGTCCGGCCTTGACGTTACCTACAGCAACTGAAGATCGAAATTATTTGCCACTGGGCGGAATGTTGGCCAGAAAAAAGGTGGAGAAGCCCCGACTTCAATATCGTCACAAGAAGAGTCGGCTCGAGTTTAGAAAAAAGTACGAACAGTAGAAAGTAGAAGATTGGAAACGGGTGATTTGGAGCAATGAGATGAAAGTCAATAGACTGGGCTCTGAAGGGTGCAAATGGGTCTGGAAGAAAAAAGGAAAGGGGACTAACGGATTGAGAAATGGAAGGAAGTGTCAAGTTCGGTGGAGGAATCCTGATGATATGGGGTTGTTTCACAGCCAAAGGTGTTGGATCCTTGACCAGGATCGATGGTGGTCTCAATGCCGAGCTATATGTGAGTATCCTACAAGACGAGTTACTTCATACACTTGAGTACTACGGGTATGAAAAAGACAACACAGTGTTCCAGCAGGACAACGACCGGAAGCATACGTCATTGGCAAAGAAATGGGTCAATGACAATGAAGTAGAGGTGCTGGATTGGCCCCTACAGTCCCCAGACCTCAACGCAATCGAACACTTGTTGGTAGTGCTGAAGAAAAAGCTGTATTCGTACCCAAGTGAGTCGACCAGTATGAACCAACATTGGGAACGTGTAGAAGAGACCTGGGAACAGATTTTGGTCCAGACATGCTTGAATCTGATCGAGAGCATGCCCAGAAGGATTCAGGCAGTGCTGAAAGCTAAAAGTGGATTTACTAAATACTAACAAAATAAAAATAAAATAGCTTTTAGAATTTTAGGAGCAAAACAGTAACAATGCAGTTACATGACAAGGATCTGCATAATTAATCATATGGTAAAATTGTTGTATGAGATGGCCAAGATGATGATCTATAAAATGATGGTAGCCTCACATTCGAAGCTGTAGTGGATGGTGAGATATGGAGCCTGAAAGTCAAAAGTTCAAAACATTGTTACCCTTTTACTCCTCAGTGTAGATCTAAAAATGGACTGCTAGGAACATGTAAAGGAGGGCATGCAAGGCATTTAAATGAATAACGACTATCATGCTAAATGTCAGTGGCTGAGATTGGTCGGGCGGCTGGGGTTGGTGGATTCTAGTCAAGTACGGAGATAAATTCTCAGATAATCCTAAAGAAATAAGTGAAATAACATACACCGACATAGTTATAGATGCAAATTCCTCTGTAAAAAAACTAGCATTCAACACTGATGGTAAGGAGACTGCACACAGATGTATACGCCCGTCCACCTTACATATGAAGTGCTGCTCAGCGGGATTAAGGGCTCATGCACACGACCGTATGTATTTTGCGATCCGCAAGAAATACAGATGGCATCCGCGTGCATTCTGTCTTTTGCAGAACGTAACAGCTGGCCCTTCATAGAACAGTCCTAAGCTTGTCTGTAATGCAGACAATAATAGGACATGTTCTATCTTTTTGCGGAATGGAAATACGGACATACGGAAACGGAATGCACACGGAGTAACTTCCGTTTTTTTTGCGGACCCGCAAAAAAAAAACGGAACGGACACAGAAAGAAAATACGTTCGTGTGAATGAGCCCTAATGCTGCTTTACTTTCCATCACGTTGGCCTGGACTGATGGCCTTGTTCACACAGAGCTCGGCAGGAAATCTGAGAAGCACGGTAATCTCCTTAGGGATTTTATCACCTTACACAAGACAAGGCAAAAGGTCACTTCAGAGAGTCTCAGAGAATAACATCAGATCTTATGGTCGCTGCAAACGCTGCAAACGCTTATATTGGTGATTAATTACAATCATTTGTTCTAATAAGTGCAGAATCAATTGTTTCCTTCTACCCTGTTATTCCCATTTCACATATATTCCACAACATTTTACAATGATAATTCTGTTTTGTTTTTGGTTAAAAAATTAACTTTTTTCACAATTTGCTTGAGTATATAGTTGTTGGTTACTTTAGTGGTCTATAACCCGTCACCTCTCCTGACGTGTCTGTTTTGTAACGACATCCACCATGTAATTTCAATTCTGATGCATCTGTTCTTATGGCTGTATGATGTACCGTTCCTTTATTATTCCTGCTAGAAGCTATGAATGATTTATTAGCAGTTTGCAATAAAGGTCCAGATGGGTTTTACCAGTTGGGGGTGTCACTGTACAGTCTGACAGCAGTGATTAGATACTGTCAGACTGTGCAGGGTAATAACCATCTGGACCTTTATTGCAAACTGTTAGCAATTCATTTCAAAACATCTAGCAGGAATAACAGAGGAATGGCACATCACAGAGGCATAAGAATAGATGCTCCAGAATTTATATCACATGGGGAATGCAAGTACGGATGTAGCATGGTTAACACTCCTGTTGTCTGAGATTTCTGAGTTGTGTTATCTAATCTAAGCAAACACCTTCAATTGTTTTTCAATGGCTTTTGTCTCAAGCTAAATGAAATGAGTTAAGAAATTTGAGTTAACAGCGGGAGTGCTAACCATGGTACATCGCGTAGCTACTGAAACAGACATTTCTGGAGAGGTGACAGCTCCTCTTTAAAGAACACCTTTCTCTTGTTTTAGTAAATATTTCTGTTCTACATAACAGTTACATAATACTTCTGAAATATCTTTTCTTAGAATTCTGTTCTGTTCAAATCTCCTCCTTTACAGACAGAAGCAGCAGGACATTCTCACACTCTGGATATTCTCACCTCAGACATTCATGTTACACCCAGAAGAGATGATATAGGAAGGAGCTTTATAGGAGACTTTGTCGGGTGAGACATTGGAGCAGCATGCAATAAATCTTACCCACCAGGACAGCTCACTTGTGTGCCATGGTGGTGCTGTCTGCCGTTACTTACTAGATATTAAACTCTAGATATGTTGAAAAACCTCCTCAGACCAAATATTGTAAAGAAAAGGCAGTAAGGAGGGGGATGCAGCTGCAGTTACTACCTTAGCGAGGATGTATGCTGTGAGAGGGAGGAGGGAGCAGGCAGTATAGACATCCACTGGACCACGGGTCACAGAATAGGCAGGAGAGACACAACATTTCTGGCTGCGCTACATCTTACACAGCTTCCAAGGAGAATGAGGATTTTCACTTAAAACATTGAGTACACTTTCACCTTAACGGCTTGCACTGTACATGCATGACGGAAGTCCATGGTTTAAACATGGCGCCCTCCCAGAAGCTGAGCGGGCACCATAACCGCAGGGTGCCTGCTGTTTTATCCCTCAGATGCCATGGACAATTGTGCCCGCGGCATCTGATCGGTCTTTCCCTAGGAGCATAGTGATCATACAGCTCCCCTGCTCTGAGATCGAGGGAGCCGTTTGGTTGCTGTGGCCGTAGACTGTAAAATCATTACAGTCTAAGGGAGAAGTGATCCGACACATGTTAAAGTAAAATAACGTTTTTAAAAATGTATAATAAAAATAAAAATTAAAAAAATTCAAATCACACCCTTTTCCCCATATTAAAAATATAAATAAATTATCACACTATTAAAATATAAACGTGTTTATTAGGCTACATGCATGCACACGACCGTATGTGTTTTGCGTTCCGCAAATTGTGGATCCGCAAAAAAAAACTGATGATATCCGTTTTTTTTGCGGATCCATTGTAACAATGCCTAAAATGGACAATAATAGGACATGTTCTATTTTTTTGCGGGGCTACGGAACGGACATACTGATGCGGACAGCACACGGTGTGCTGTCTGTCCACATTTTTTGTGGACCCGTTGAAATAAATGGGTCCGCATCCTATCCGCAATAAAAAACGGAACGGACACGGAAACAAACAACGTTCGTGTGCATGTAGCCTAAAGGCTCATTTACATGAACGTGTGCTGCCCGTTGCCGTATTGCGGACCACATTTGCGGATCTGCAATACATGGGCACCGTTCCGTGTGCATTCCACATCACGGATGCGGATCCATTCACTTCAATGGCTCCGCAAATCCGGAGGTGCGGAACGGAAGCACGGAACGGAACACTATGGAAACAATACGGAGTGCTTTCTGGGGTTCCGTTCTGTGCCTCCGCACCACAAAAAGATAGGACTTGCTCTGTCTTTTTGCGGAATGGACGGATCGCGGACCCATTCAAGTGAATGGATCTGCGATCCCCATGCGGCTGCCCCACTGACGGTGCCCGTGCATTGCGGACTACAGCACGGGCTTCACATGATCGTGTGAAAAGCCCTAATGGAAAGAAAAATCACAGTGGACAATCTGCCGTGTTTTTTCAATGCTTCACCTTCCAAAGAAATTTGAATAAAACGTGATGTAAAAGGCAAACACATCCCGAAATGGTATCAATAAAAACTACAGATCATTCTGCACACATCTCCGCAGGCCTTAATATAGAAAAGTCATTGGGGTCAGAATATGGAGATGCAAAGCAAAAATTTATTTTTTTCAGAAGTGTTTATTATTTTTAACTAATAAAGCACAAGAAAAACTATCCTTGTACTAACCCAGAGAATAAAGAAAACAGGTCCGTTTTACTACATAGGGAACACTGTAAAAACTAAACCCAGAATACTGTGGCAGAACTGTGTTTTTTTCCAATTTTACAGCATTTGGATTTTTTTTCCAGATTCCCACTACTTTCTATGCCATATTAAATGGTGCCATTGGGGCTCTTTCACACTTGCGTTGTCCGGATCCGGCGTGTACTCCACTTGCCGGAATTACACGCCGGATCCGGGAAAAACACAAGTGAACTGAAAGCATTTGAAGACGGATCCGTCTTCAAAATGCGTTCAGTGTTACTATGGCAGCCAGGACGCTATTAAAGTCCTGGTTGCCATAGTAGTAGTGGGGAGCGGGGGGGCAGTATACTTACCGTCCGTGCGGCTCCCGGGGCGCTCCAGAATGAAGTCAGAGCGCCCCATGCGCATGGATGACGTGCCATGTGATCACGTCATCCATGAGCGTGGGGCCCCCTGACGTCACTCTGAAGTGCCCCGGGAGCCGCACGGACGGTAAGTATACTGCTCCCCACTACACTTTACCATGGCTGCCAGGACTTTAGCGTCCCGGCAGCCATGGTAACCATTCAGAAAAAGCTAAACGTCGGATCCGGCAATGCGCCGAAACGACGTTTAGCGGCAAGTGTTCAGGATTTTTGGCCGGAGCAAAAAGCGCAGCATGCTGCGGTATTTTCTCCAGCCAAAAAACGTTCCGGTCCGGAACTGAAGACATCCTGATGCATCCTGAACGGATTTCACTCCATTCAGAATGCATTAGGATAAAACTGATCAGGATTTTTCCGGCATAGAGCCCCGACGACGGAACTCTATGCCGGAAGAAAAGAACGCAAGTGTGAAAGAGCCCTTAGACAGTAAAACTTGTCTCACATAAAACAAGCCCTCCTACGTCTATGTGAACAGAAAAATAAAAAAGTTATGGCTCCACAAAGGCATTGTGAGCACCGTGGCCTTCTCCCTGCTCACCATCCATGTGGATGATGTCGTGGATTTGCTGCAGAATTTCTGGCAAAATTCATCATTATATATTTTTTGCCACATCCGGTACCTTAAAATGACATGCTATATTGGAAGCAGAATAGATATTTGTGTCAGTTCCTGGATTAAATTTACGTTCTGTAGGGGCACTACAGTATATGCCTCTATTAGAGATGAGCGAAGCATTGGAAGATTCAATTTGGCTGCTTTGCCAAATTTTACCCCAAAATTTTCTTTGTGACAAATTACTTTGTCACGAAGCGCATTTCTTTGTAAGTAGTGGGTGCAATGATTGCGCCGCTCCCCATCATTGTACCCCTCAGATGATTGCGGGATCTGACATTTTTATTACAGTGAAAAATTGAAGAAAATTAAAAAATCATACTTATCCATTTGATGCGAAGAGCTGTCCACCGCTACCTTGATTGAAGATCCAGCGCAAAATCGTAACCACCAAGATTTTGTGCGGGATCTTCAATCAAGACAGTGGCGGACGGCTCTTCACGATGTTTTTTGCGGTCATTCAGGGAAAATCGATTAGTTGCCATGGAGCACTGGGAAATTCGACTTCGGGTCAAATCGGGTTTTCCCTGAAATTTGAATCAAAGTCCACTTTGTGGACTTTGATTTGCTCAACACTAGTCTCTATCATTAGACAACTCATATTTGGGGAAGAGGTTGATCAGACAGATCGTTTCACACTCACATGATCAATTCCCTGATATAAGTGGTGTCCTAGGTATCTCACAGCTACTCACCTCCCCTACTATATACTAATTTACCTGAGTCACCCATATAACTAAGGACAGAGGTACGTTGCAGCCTCCAAGATTCAGACTTTGTTAGGGTGCATTCACACGCGACAGATTCTTGTTACAGAAATTTCATGTGAATTGGGCTTTCAGAAATCCAACTCCATTCAGATTGAACTAATTTGCAGTTGCACAAATTTTTGCAACCACAATCTGCTGTGTGTGAAGGTATCATTACTCCTTATGAGAGCTACAAGCCTTTGCAATCCTCGGGCGCACTACTGGGGGTCCCTTAAAGTATATGTTTTTGTCGTGACGCCAGTTGAAGGGAAGCAACAAGGGCACAGGGCCCCTTTTAGTGATGGTGGTTGGTACCCAGGGTAGGAATGGCAGAGTGGTGTAGGGTGGCCTAATGTCCCTGAATGATGTTGCACTTGTCACGATGCTCCTACATGGATACACTGGAACCCCAAGCGTGGCCATTCTTTGCAGAAAAAATGGTGGAGTGAAGAAATAAATTGAGTCCAGACCTTGTGATGTAACAGCTTTATTTGAGTAAACTTTCATCAGAGAAGCATTCTTCCAACTGTGTCTTGGTCACCAGCAGGCTTTGGCATCAATTCTGGCAGGCAAACACAGTCGTCTCTGCTACATCTGTTGCTCTCTGGATCTGCTGTGCAAACAGGATTAAATAGGAAACTTTCCCTTCTGCTGTACTTTACTTTCTGTAGTCTGGTCTGTCTCTGTCTTTATCCAGAGGAGCTTTCTCTCCATGGCTTCTGAGGCTTGTAGCTTTCGCCTCAATATCCAGCAGAGCTGAAGGTGCTCTAGCTGGCTTAGGCCTCTTTCACACTTGCGTTGTCCGGATCCGGCGTGTACTCCACTTGCCGGAATTAGGCCCCTTTCACACGGGCGAGTATTCCGCGCGGGTGCGATGCGTGAGTTGAACGCATTGCACCCGCACTGAATCCTGACCCATTCATTTCTATGGGGCTGTTCACATGAGCGGTGATTTTCACGCATCACTTATGCATTGCGTGAAAATCGCAGCATGTTCTATATTCTGCGTTTTTCACGTAACGCAGGCCCCATAGAAATGAATGGGGTTGCGTGAAAATCATTTTTCATTTTCATACATGGGTTCTAGGTGACAGTCTATTCACTTTATTTTTTTCCCTTATAACATGGTTATAAGGGAAAACAATTGCATTCTGAATACAGAATGCTTAGTATAATAGTGCTGGAAGGGTTAAAAAAAATAAGTTAACTCACCTTATCCTCTTGATCGCGTAGTTCCCGGTCGGTCTCTTCTTTAGCTGTGGGCTAAATGACCTGTGGTGATGTCAGATCACATGCTCCATCACCATGGTGATGGACCATGTGATTGGAGCATGTGATCTGACATCACCACAGGTCCTTTAGCCCACAGCTAAAGAAGAGACCGACAGGGAACTACGCGATCAAGAGGATAAGGTGAGTTAACTTTTTTATTTTTTTTAACCCTTCCAGCACTATTATACTAAGCATTCTGTATTCAGAATGCTATTATTTTCCCTTATAACCATGTTATAAGGGAAAATAATACAATCTTCAGAACATCAATCCCAAGCCCGAACTTCTGTGAAGAAGTTCGGGTTTGGGTACCAAACATGCGCGATTTTTCTCACGCGAGTGCAAAACGCATGACAATGTTTTGCACTCGCGCAGAAAAATCATGCATTTTCCTTTTCCCGCAACGCACACGCCTCTTATCCGGGCCAAAAATATGACCCCCGTGTAAAAGAGGCCTTACACGCCGGATCCAGAAAAACGCAAGTGTACTGAAAGCATTTGAAGACAGATCCGTCTTCAAAATACTTTCAGTGTTACTATGGCAGCCAGGACGCTATTAAAGTCCTGGTTGCCATAGTAGTAGTGGGGAGCGGGGGAGCAGTATACTTACAGTCCGTGCGGCTCCCGGGGCGCTCCAGAATGACGTCAGAGTGCCCCATGTGCATGGATGACGTGCCATGCAATCACATCATCCATGCGCGTGGGGCACCCTGACGTCACTCTGGAGCGCCCCGGGAGACGCACGGATGGTAAGTATGCTGCTCCTCCGCTCCCCGCTACACTTTACCATGGCTGCCAGGACTTTAGCGTCCCGGCAGCCATGGTAACCATTCAGAAAAGGCTAAACGTTGTATCCAGCAATGCACCGAAGCGACGTTTAGCTTAAGGCCGGATCAATGCCTTTCAATGAGCATTAATTCCGGATCTGGCCTTGCGGCAAGTATTCCGGATTTTTGGCCGGAGCAAAAAGCGCAGCATGCTGCGCTATTTTCTCCGGCCAAAAAATGTTCCGTTCCGGAACTGAAGACATCCTGATGCATCCTGAACGGATTTCTCTCCATTCAGAATGCATTAGGATAAAACTGATCAGGATTCTTCCGACGGAACTCTATGCCGGAAGAAAAGAACGCAGGTGTGAAAGAGCCCTTTAGGCAGGGCTCACCAAGGATGGACGAACTCCTGCAGCACAACCTCCCTTGGCAGGAGGTAGGCTCCAAACTGACATTCACTAACTAAACTCCTACTTCTAAATAGAGGGCTAGAATGGAAAGAAGGGCTCTACTCTAGACAAGGTAGCTCTGCCATTGTTGTCGCCATCTGCTGGTGAACCAGGCACATTACAAGTAAACGGTTACAAGATCAGAAATAACAATACACATTTTGCAGGATCTGGAAATCAATACATATGATGACCTTATATTAACCATAAGAAATAGTGGAGAGGTGTAAAAGGTGGTAATGCACCTCTGGGGCGTTACACATTCACTTTTCACACAGCATGCTCTAGTGCAGTGTTTCCCAACCAGTGTGCCTTCAGCTGTTGCAAAACTACAACTCCCAGCATGCCCGGACAGCCTTTGTCTGTGCGGGCATGCTGGGAGTTGTCATTTTGCAACAGCTGGAGGCACACTGGTTGGGAAACACTGCGTCTAGTGCCGGGGTGCACAACCTTTTTTGGTCTCAGGCCCGCATTGTCACATCGCTCTATTTGAAGGGGTCGCAAATAAAATAACAATTTTGATTGGTGCCCATTTGCATCGGTCTATTACACAGTCCAATGTAAAGTGACTGGGGAGGAATGATCGCTATCACCGTCATTCCTCCTTCATTTAGTTATATTGATTATAAGTAGCACATCCCTGATTACACAGAGAGATGTGCGGCACAATTATACCGGCCAGTTATCATGAATGAGCTGCGCTCTTATGAAGACTTGTTCCCAGAAATAGAGCTGATTATCTCACAGTGTATTAGGGGCTTAAAGGGAGTCTGTCACCACATTTGAGCATATTAGACTGATCAAGTAGCGTTATATGTGCCACCCAGAACTTAAAAACGGTACCTTTGTTGTATCTAATGGAGTTTTCTTTCAGCCAAAAATGAACTTTTAAGATTCTGTAAATGCGCCCTCTCAAGTGCCCAGGGGGGCGTCTCAATCGACCGAGCCCCAGGCAGCACCTCCTCAACGGCTCATAACCCCGCCCTCCGTGCACCTCTGCACGCCCGTTTACTCTCCTCCTCTCTCCTTTTCCACTGCGCCCGCTACGAATTTGACCGCGCAGCCGCAGTGGAAAAGGAGAGAGGAGGAGAGTGGGCGGGCAGAGGCCCACGGAGGGCGGGGTTATGAGCCGTTGAGGAGGTGCTGCCTGGGGCTCGGAAGATTGAGACGCCCCCCATGGCACTTGAGAGGGCGCATTTACAGAATCCTAAAAGTAAATTTTTGGCTGAAAGAAAACTCCATTAGATACAACAAAGGTACCGTTTTTAAGTTCTGGGTGGCACATATAACGCTATTGGATCCGTCTAATATGCTCAAATGTGGTGACAGACTCCCTTTAAAGGGATTTCCCAGTAAAAAATGAGTATTTAACAAGTTCTTGCGCATGGCCCCTGAAACCGAAGAGTTGTACTTACCTACTCGCCGCGCTGTTTTTACTTGGCAGTGCACGACTATAGTCACATGCACCTCTCCAGCCAATCACTGGCTTCAGCGGTGATGTGGCCACAAGCAGAGTGTCATTGCTGAAGCCAGTCATTGACTGGAGCGGTGTATGTGACCATGGCCATGCACTGTCAGGTGTAAAAGTGCAGGAACCGTAAAATGGAGGCAGAGGGGGCCAGGGCGGCATGAAGCGGGTAAGTATGAATCTTCTGATTCAGGGGCCATGCTACAGGCACTTGTTAAAAATCATTTTATTCATAAATTAACGCTTTCCTTCACTTCGGAGGATGGCGCTCCCTGGTTATTACCACCTCCTGCCAGTTACAGGCGCCATGCAATAACCAGTAAACATTTTTCCTTACCAGTGGGGAAAGAGCTTAGTGGTTAACACTTTAATAACCAGGCCTGATCAGACACTTTTTGTTGTGATTTAGCGCACGTGGTGGTTCGAACGGTTGTAACTTTTTAATGTTTTATGTGTTGGGCCTACCATTTTTGCAACTATTTTTTACTTGACACATATGGCCTTATAATAATTTTTTTCGTTTTTAGTTCTATAGCTTCTTATTCTTCAAATATGCAAACTGACACCAAAATAAATTATTATAATTAGTTCCCTATTTTGTGTCGGCCGTTTTGTTATATAATATGTATAGTTTCATGTGAATGAGGCGATAATAGAGACAGTTTTGGTTGGAGTGGGTGTTTTTTCTTTTATATATTTTATTATTTTTTATCTTTTTAAAGTTAATTTTTAATATATTTCTGCTACAAATAATATCCCCAAGAGGTAATAAAAATACCTTTGGCGGACGCTGACACTTTTTGTTAATTTTTAACTTTCCTTTTTATTTTTTACATTTATTTGCATTTTATTAATATTTTATTGTATTTTTTTGTATAATTGGTTTATTACTTATTATTTAAATATATTTTTGCCACATAATATGTGCCACAAGAGGTCATAAAAAGACTGTTGGGGGACAATGAAAACTCTTGTATTTTGCAATTATTATTTTTTTCTTTTATTTGTATTTTATTTAATTTTTTAACTTTTTTTTTACTTTTTCTATAATCTTTTTAACTATTTTGTAGGAAGGTTGTCATTGATGGTAGGTATGTGTCACCGAGGTTCCTGGCCTCAGTGAAGTAAGAGCCGGTATTTTCATGTGTCAGCGGCAGCTAATGCTGATAGACACTTTTGCTATTTAGAAACAAAGGAAATGGAGCTCATGATACCAAAAAAGATTACATTTTATTAGGATATGGTTAAAAAATGACATGAATGGAAGCAATAAATAAATGTGATGCCATAAACATGATGAAATGGTAGCGGAGGGCAAAAAAAAGAACGTCACCCTGGGAGAAAGAACACACGGATCAAAAGAGCATGGTACAGTGTATGTGTATAACATGGGAATCAATGCTGAATAGATAATCTAACCCATGTACAAAATGAAACAATAAAGTACCAGGTGAGATACCTGTCAACGCATGTTACCTCAGTGAGCGGAGATTGGTATGCAGACAGAAAATAAAGATGGAAATATGCTGCAGGCCAACAAATTGCAAAAGATCAATGAACGGAGGGGAACAGCAGGAGACAGGGGCTCACCAAAACAGGAACCATGTGCAAGAAAGACCCAGGGTGGCGCTACCCCAACGCGCGTTTCGGCGTACCTTCGTCAGGGGGTAGTGCCATCACTGTGAATCAAGTATAAAAAGTGGGAGTCTTTTTATACTTGATTCACAGTGATGGCGCTACCCCCTGACGAAGGTACGCCGAAACGCGCGTTGGGGTAGCGCCACCCTGGGTCTTTCTTGCACATGGTTCCTGTTTTGGTGAGCCCCTGTCTCCTGCTGTTCCCCTCCGTTCATTGATCTTTTGCAATTTGTTGGCCTGCAGCATATTTCCATCTTTATTTTCTGTCTGCATACCAATCTCCGCTCACTGAGGTAACATGCGTTGACAGGTATCTCACCTGGTACTTTATTGTTTCATTTTGTACATGGGTTAGATTATCTATTCAGCATTGATTCCCATGTTATACACATACACTGTACCATGCTCTTTTGATCCGTGTGTTCTTTCTCCCAGGGTGGCGTTCTTTTTTTGTCCTCCGCTCCCTTTTCATCATGTTTATGGCATCACATTTATTTATTGCTTCCATTCATGTCATTTTTTAACCATATCCTAATAAAATGTAATCTTTTTTGGTATCATGAGCTCCATTTCCTTTGTTTCTGTCATTTAACTCGGGAGCTTTTACCGAGTCTTACCTCTGTGTGTCCCTCTTTTTGGGTTTATATTGGGTGGACACTGCTCTCCCCCTTTTCCCTATACAGGGACACTCTGGGTCAATTTTTTGTTTTTGTTGACTTTTGCTATTTAGTATGGCTGTAAATAGCTGATTCGGGATGGCTCTTATTGGGAGTAGTCAAAGTGCTGGGTGGGTAACTACTCCCCACGTTCCAGGCCGGGTTTTGACAGCACCTGGCTATCCTTAAAAAGGAGAACGCCCTGTGTGTTGTGATCTGAGCCTTGTGCTGGGCTGAAAAGCTGAGACCCATGTGTTGGGAGAGCAGGCCACCTAACGCCTGCATTTAGACTGCTGAAGGCAGAACTGCCGACAAGGTGACATTTTTTGTTATGCATGAACTTTCTACTCGGTGCGAACAAACACCAACCCTGCAAAGAGTATTTTTTGTTTGACCTTATGTGTGAATAAACATGGACACTTGAATTACGAACTTTTATTTTGCCTCTGTACTGCACCCGCTTATCTCAACTACCAGAGCGAATCCCCAAAATATTTTTGCCACATAATGTGTCCCCTAAGGGATCATAAAAGAAATTTTCCTTTTTATAAATTTCTATTTTTTTGCCACATCATATTTATTAAAAATTTTTCTTTTATTTGTGTTTTATTAAATAAATTTTTTTTTTTTTTTTCATTTTTCTTTTAGGGGACACAGACTTTTGTTTGCACTATTTCCACTGTAACTGGGGCATCCAAAGGAGCCCCAGTTACAGGGGAAACCAGCCTGCTGTGGGGGTATTGTACAAGGCAGAGCTGATCAGGGTCTCCTGGCCCTGCGCTCCTCTGTCCAGGTGACGGGGGCCGCAAACCATGGTTCTGGGGGCCGCAGATTATGCACCCCTGCTTTAGTGCAATGGTCTCTAACCTCTCCATCTACTGCAAAACTACAACTCCCAGCATTCCCAGACAACTGGTAAGCAAACCAGTTGGCGGTCACTGCTTTGGTGCTTTATTCTGCATAACATACACAATACCCAGGGTCGGACTCTGCCATCCCCTGGTGCGCCCAAAAAGTCCAGGAGAAAAAAATCTATGTGGCTACCTTTCAGTAATTTGCCAAAATAGTCTATTTTTGCAATTTCAAACCTATTAGACTTTATTCATGATATGGAGGTTGGGCCCTGAGAATCATTTCCTCTGGTGGGCACAAGGAACCCCAGTCCAACATTGACAATACCTATCGACATTTCACGTATCATGAACCATATGTTCTAGACTGGAGACACAATATTTATACAATGACATATTATATTCAAGCTGCCAAAAAACACTTTAGTTCCGGTATCTACAGAGATAATTAAGGTAATTGCATCCAGGATGACTTCATATTATTCTCCTGAATATGTCAGTAAATTCATTGCAGAGGCAAAAATTTCCTGGAAATCAGCACGTGGTGCAGTAGGGATGGAGCAGCAGGTCAGAATAAATTGGCGTCATAATATAGTATAGAAGTAAATTATACTGTAGTATGACACCGGAGAAGTTCGGGGAATCAGCGAATCTGCCCGCTGCAATAGAAATCTCATTAAGAGCCATAAAAATTTGCTTCATTCAACAAGGGATCTACAACAAAGGAGGAAAAGCATTTCTAGAAGGTGGCCAAAGAATAACCGGAGGTGGCCTCTTTCAGCACTTTTTGTTACTTTTCTCTAAGTTTTCCATTTGACTCATCCATGAGAGCCACCATTTTTCCACTATGGAGCATTTTCGGACTTACAAGCATTTATGTGACAGGTAGTCACAGCTCCGCCTCCTTTACCAGCATTACTGAGCAATAAAACTTATTTTCTTCAAAAGGATTCTTCAAGTTTTAGTAAATGTGTATCTGTATCTGCTTAGACTTTGTAATTCACAACACCTTGCATACGAAGTGCCCAACAGCAGACTTGAGGGTCCACGGGGTAGCAGATATAGCAGTTTTTTATTTTTTTATTTTCCAGAAATAGCAAGACTCTACTTCATGTGTCTGGTATTGCATCTCATTTCCATTCAATGGAATATGGCTGAGGTGCAATACTATAAAAAGCAGTGGACCTGGAACGGCACTGTTTCTGGTTAAAAAAATTAAATAAAATAAAAAGAATCTAAAGTCCTTTTATTTAATCCTAGACAAGCCCTTTAAGAAAATACAACTTCAGTGAGAGGTGGAGGGCACCTTTATGGAAAATTAAATACAGATCTCTTGGAAATTATAGGAAGCAGCAAAAAACACCTGGAACAGAATACAGTCAGTGTGAGCTTTTTATGTCCTGACTCCTTTACCACCGAATGTGGATGTCAGGGAAAGTTCCTCTCGACCCACTTGATGTGGGGGAAACTTTAAGGGATAAAGGGGTTGTCTGGGTGTTCAATACTGGTGACCTATCCTTAGGATAGGTCATCAATATCAGATCGGTGGGGTCCGACACCTGGCACCCCTGCTGATCAGCTGTTTGAAGAGGCCATGATGCTCTGACCTTCTCACAGCTCACCAAGCACAGCTCCGTCCATTGGATATCGGCTGTCCTTGATATTGCAGCTCATCCCCATTCACTTGAATAAGACTGAGCCACATCTAGGCCATGTGACTGTTGAATTTGATGACACACGCCCGGTAAGAGGCCATGGCGCTCACCAGAGTGCCATGGTCTCTTCAAACAGCGAGGATGGCAGAAGTCAGACCATGACCGATCAGATATTAATGACATCAATATCAAAATCTTGGGAAAAAAAACTTTAAACGCTATTGCATAGGTCAATCTTATACTTGACCCTCACTCAGGCTACAAACTGAGCACAACACCTAACCAAAATAGTCTACACACTCAGGAACACTAATGCTGCCACCACTTACATATGGGTGGTAAGTCCCAACATCTCACACACAAGGTACTCACTGTCATCAGCTGCACTCTAGCAGTCAACAGGTCTCAGGCTTCAATAGATACATAGTAAATACACAAAATAACAGCCTAAATAAACAACACATACAACATGCACAAACAGTAACAAAACTAAAAATGAGGGGAGAAAAAAAGAGTCGAATATTTAGCAATTCCGTGTCCTTTTTCTCCTCGCAGTGAGCACAAATCCAGATCGATTGGGTCCCCAAATAGTGTGATTTCATGTGGACCAGACCACCATTTTTACACTGTCCGGCATGACTATGTAGAATGGTGATCGTCCTCCTTCTTGGGTCAGACCACTGGAAAGGATCTTTATTATGTTGGCCTTAGCATACCTGAAAGCCACCTAGCTTTTTCCACCAGCAGATGTGACACCAGGTCATGCCAAACCAGGACCAGATATCATAACAGTCATTCATTTACAGACCATATTAGCTCTTGATCAGACACACAGCAAACATAAACTATGTAATCATTAGTGTTGAGCGCGAATATTCGAAAAGCAAATTTTTATCGCGAATATCGGTACTTCGAGAATTCGCGAATATTTAGAATATAGTGCTATATATTCAGAATAACGAATATTCGTGTTTATTTTATTTTTTTAACACAGTACACATCAGGTGATCATCCCTCCCTTCTTCTAGGTTGTGGGCCAATGAGAAGGCTTTGTCACAGCTTAGCAACATCCCTAGCAACCAATAGAATAGTTGCCTGCCCCTTACTATACAAGTTGCACGTATTGCGAAAAAATATGCGCATCATTCATTGCCGAAAATTCGCAAGCGCAAATATATTGGAGTACTCTATCTGCATATAAAGCTATTCTAATGTTCTGCCGTGTCAACCATTTTCTCCAGTCTCAGGAAACTTATACCAGCTTGAAAAATGTAGCATAAGTGACCCACGCCGGGATTTCGCGTGTATTACGCGAATAATACATTGCCAATTTTTCCAATCACCCGGGACCCACGCCGATCGGCTGTTTGAGAAGGCGCTGAAGCTCCTGTGAGCGCTGGTGCCTTCTCAGCTGAAAAGCAGGGGGCCCGACCTGGGTCAGACCTCCACCAATTACAGGGGTGTAGCTATAGGGGGTGCAGAGTGAGCAGTCGCTACCGGGCACAGGAGCCTGAGGGGCCCCAAAGACCCTTGTGCCGCATAAAAAAACTACTGGTATTATAGAAAGTGCATGCTGTTCTAGTTACACCTCTGGCTGGAGGGAAGGGGTTAGGTCAAGAATTTGGCATAAGGGGGTGGGTGCCGTTTCAGTTTTTGCCTCAGGCAGTACGAAGGCTATGTGCTCCCCTGCCCCTGGCCACTGAGGGAAGGGGGGCCCAAGCTAAACTCTTGCACCAGGGCCGATGAGCCTTTAGCTACGCCCCTGGCCGATCAGATACCCAAGATCTATCCTGGGTAAAGGTCATCAATAATAAAATATTAAAATCTCGGTAAACCCCTTTAAAGAAGACCTTTCACGAGTTCTGACTTTACAATATGAATTCCTGGCACTGTAGGGCATGTTTACTAGATGTTATATCACTAATGTTTGTACTGATATGCTCCTCTGTTGCGGCGCTGTGCCCCCCGTTCTGTTTTGCTGCCCTGTATGCTTATCAATAGCATCAGTACAGGGAGGAGGAGACAGACATGTTTCTCAGGGGCGTCTCCTTCTCCCTGGCTGTGAGATGTCCAATCTCAGAGGAGCACGTCACAGCCATTGAGAAAAAACATCTCACCACCTCTCTGGCTGTGACGCTCTCTGCTGAGATTGGACAGCACACAGCCAGGGAGGAGGAGACGCCCCCTGAGAAACATGTCCGTCTCCTCCTCCCTGTACCGATGCTATTGATCAGCATACAGGGCGCAAAACAGAACGGGGGGCACAGCGCCAGAACAGAGGAGCATATCAGTACAAACATTAGTGATATAACATCTAGTAAACATGCCCTACAGTGCCAGGAATTGATATTGTAATGTCAGAACCGTGTAAGGTCCTCTTTAAATAAAATTCAAGCTTTTATTATCACACCTTTAAAAAAATCTGACGGTTCAGAGTGGGCCCTCACGCTTTTCGAACAATAAAATCCATTGAGGTAATTTATCAAACTAGTGTAAAGTAGAACTGGTTAAGTTTCCCCTAGCAACCAATCAGATTCCACCTTTCATTTTTGACAGCTCCTTTGGAAAATGAAAGGAGGAATCTGATTGGCTGCTATGGCAACTAAGCCAGTTCTACTTTACACCAGTTTGATAAATGACCCCACATGTTTTTGGATATTTGCGTTTTCCTGCATTGACCCAGAATCTCCTTCCGTACACTATCAAGTCATGTTATACAGCGGAAAGCTGACTTTTTTGTTTTCTTTAAATTTTTTCCCTTCTGGCGCCAGAAAACTGCTGGAATACAAGGTGTAATTGAGTAACTGTTGATCCCTTTCCTGAAATTGAATCCCCACACCCCAGCCTCATTGCCCAGTGCAAGTCCCAAAATTCTGTTCAGCATGCAATGTGATAGGACACCCGCAGCCTGGCCAAGGGGAAATGTTGGTGTCCCCCTCTTGGCACTCAGCACCCAGGGCACATACCCTGCTTAAACCAATCCTGACAAGACGTTTAGTGCCAACTGAACTGCATTCAACTTTCTTGATGGTCTGGTGGAATTTCTCTGCTGCAGATAGGTTACAAATAGCTGAACCAGAGCTTTAGACCAGAGCTCCCCAGAACCAAAGGTGAGCCACAATAATGCTGTATATAAGTCATAGGAGCCAGCAGTTATAGTGGGTTGTCACTAGAAAAGGTCTCATATGCATAGGAATATATGAGGCCCTACAATCCAACTCTTTCCTGCTGGATTCTGTATGAGGTGCCATATGGCGGTACACCGAGCATCTATGGCTCTGTAGTACAGGCTCAGTGCACACGACTCTGCTGTGCCTGTACCTACAGTGCCTACGAAAAGTATTCACCCCCCTTGACTTTTTTCGTGTTTTGTTACATTACAGTCTTAAATTCAATGTTTTGTTAATCTGAATTTCATGTGATGGATCAGAACACAATAGTCTAAGTTGGTGAAGTGAAATGAGAAAAATATATAAATAAAACTATTGTTTAGAAATAGAAAACAGAAAATTGGCATGTACGTTTGTATTCACCCCCTTTGTTAGGAAGCCCATAAAAAGCTCTGGTGCAGCCAATTAGCTTGAGAAGTCACATAATTAGTGAAATGATGTCCACCTGAGTGCAATCTAAGTGTCACATGATCTGTCATTACATATACACACCTTTTTTGAAAGGCCCCAGAGGCTGCAGCACCTAAGCAAGAGGCATCACTAACCAAACACTGCCATGAAGACCAAGGAACTCTCCAAACAAGTAAGGGACAATGTTGTTGAGAAGCACAAGTCAGGGTTAGGTTATAAAAAAAAAAATCCAAATCTTTGATTCCCAAGAGCACCATCAAATCTATCATAACCAAATGGAAAGAACATGACACAACAGAAAACCTGCCAAGAGACGGCCGCCCACCAAAACTCACGGACCGGGCAAGGAGGGTATTAATCAGAGAGGCAGCGCAGAGACCTAAGGTAACCCTGGAGGAGCTGCAGAGTTCCCCAGCAGAGACTGGAGTATCTTTACATAGGACGACAATAAGCCGTACGCTCCATAGAGTTGGGCTTTATGGCAGAGTGGCCAGAAGAAAGCCATTACTTTCAGCTAAAAACAATAAGGCGCGTTGTGAGTTTGTGAAAAGGCATGTGAGAGACTCCCAAAATGTATGGAGGAAGGTTCTCTGGTCTGAGGAGACTAAAACTGAACTTTTCGGCCATCAAAGAAAAGGCTGTGTCTGGTGCAAACCCAACACATCACATCACCCAAAGAACACCATCCCCACAGTGAGACATGGTGGTGGCAGCATCATGCTGTGGGGATGGGACTGGGAAACTGGTCAGAGTTGAGGGAAAGGTGGATGGTGCTAAATACAGGGATATTCTTGAGAAAAACCTTTCCCACTCTGTGGGTGATCTGAGGCTAGGACGGAGGTTCACCTTCCAGCGGGACAATGACCCCAAAGACACCGCTAAAGCAACACTTGAGTGGTTTAAGGGGAAACATGTACATTTGTTGGAATGGCCTAGTCAAAGCCCAGATCTCAATCCAATAGAAAATCTGTGGTCAGACTTAAAGATTGCTGTTCACAAGCGCCAACCATCCAACTTGAAGGAGCTGGTGCAGTTTTGCAAGGAGGAATGGGAAAAAAACTGTGGTAAGATGTGGCAAGCTCACAGAGACTTATCCAAAGAGACTTAGAGCTGTTATTGCCGCAAAAGGTGGCTCTAAAAAGTATTGACTTTAGGGCGGTGAATAGTTATGCACATTAACTTTTTCTGTTATTTTGTCCTATTTCTTGTTTGCTTCACAATAAATAAATAAAAAAACATCTTCAAAGTTGTGGGCATGTTCTGTATATTAAATGATGCAAATCCTCAAACAATCCATGTTAATTCCAGGTTGTGAGGCACCAAAACATGAAAAAGTCAAGGAGGGTGAATACTTTTGCAAGGCACTGTATGTTGGTTAAGAACCTAATACGAAAAAAGTGAACTACAAGTAGCAGAACACATGAAATGTTTGCTTCAACTCTATAGAAGCGCAGATTCTCCTTATCACCTCATTTAAGCAAATCCTTGTGCCAAATCTATATAAAACTGAGAATGTGACAGGGTCAGGTGAAATGTCATACCCTGTAGACTACGGCAATGACTAAACAATGCTGGTAATCCTAGAAGCTCCATATAAAACCTGATCCAGTAATGATACCCAAGACAAGTGTCGCCCAAGGATCTTTCGAGTGTAAAGTCTGTTAGGCGGAAAACCCTAAAGAGACTTTAAAGGGGTTTTCCAGGCCCATGAAATCGATAACCTATCCTCAGGATCGGTCATTAATATCTGATTTGAGAGGATCTTACACCCTACACCCCAGCGATCAGCTGTTCCATGCAGCCTCTGGCACTGGAGCTAGCTCTGTGAATGGAACAGGAAAGCACAGCGCCGTTCCAAGTGTAGTGGCCGTGTTGAGTTATTGCAGCTCTGCACCCCTTTTACTTTAAAGGTAGCAGAGCTGCAGTAACCCAGCACAGCCACTACACATAACTACTGTGAAGGGGCACAAAGGTGGGCATAAGTACTGTGAATGGGCTCAAAGGTGGACATAACTAGAGTGAAGGGGCACAAAGGTGGGCATAACTACAGTGAAGGGGCACAAAGGTGGGTGTAACTACTGTGAAGGGGCACAAAGGTGGGTGTAACTACTGTGAAGGGGCACAAAGGTGGGCATAACTACTGTGAAAGGGTACAACGGTGGGCATAACTACTGTAAAGGGGCACAAAGGTGGGCATAACTACTGTGAAGGGGCACAATGGTGGGTGTAACTACTGTGAAGGGGCACAAAGGTGGGCATAACTACTGTGAAAGGGCATAACGGTGGGCATAACTATTGTAAAGGGGCACAAAGGTGGGCATAACTACTGTGAAGGGGCACAAAGGTAGGCGGGGGGGGGGGGGGGCAGTGGGTTACTGTCGCAATGCTGAACCTTTGCCCCAGATGCTGGAAAGTCTAACTACACCTCTGCTTTGACTAGCTATATCTGAAAGCTGGGTACCAACCTAATATGATCACCATTATAGATCTTACAGGTGTTGTCAGCCAGCTGCTCCAAACTTTTGGATTTCTGGATGGCAAAACCTTCTAGTTAAACTGGTTGACCTGTTACATGTGCACTTGGCAGCTGAAGCATCTGTGTTGGTCCCATGTTCATATGTGTCCACATTGCAGAAAAAAATGTTTAAATATACAGTGGCGGAAATAATTATTTGACCCCTCACTGATTTTGTAAGTTTGTCCAATGACAAAGAAATGAAAAGTCTCAGAACAGTATCATTTCAATGGTAGGTTTATTGTAACAGTGGCAGATAGCACATCAAAAGGAAAATCGAATAAATAACTTTAAATAAAAGATAGCAACTGATTTGCATTTCATTGAGTGAAATAAGTATTTGAACCCCTACCAACCATTAAGAGTTCTGGCTCCCACAGAGTGGTTAGACACTTCTACTCAATTAGTCACCCTCATTAAGGACACCTGTCTTAACTAGTCACCTGTATAAAAGACACCTGTCCACAGAATCAATCAATCAAGCAGACTCCAAACTCTCCAACATGGGAAAGACCAAAGAGCTGTCCAAGGATGTCAGAGACAAAATTGTAGACCTGCACAAGGCTGGAATGGGCTACAAAACCATTAGCAAGAAGCTGGGAGAGAAGGTGACAACTGTTGGTGCGATTGTTCGAAAATGGAAGGAGCACAAAATGACCATCAATCTACCTCGCTCTGGGGCTCCACGCAAGATCTCACCTCGTGGGGTGTCAATGGTTCTGAGAAAGGTGAAAAAGCATCCTAGAACTACACGGGAGGAGTTAGTTAATGACCTCAAATTAGCAGGGACCACAGTCACCAAGAAAACCATTGGAAACACATTACACCGCAATGGATTAAAATCCTGCAGGGCTCGCAAGGTCCCCCTGCTCAGGAAGGCACATGTGCAGGCCCGTCTGAAGTTTGCCAATGAACACCTGAATGATTCAGAGAGTGACTGGGAGAAGGTGCTGTGGTCTGATGAGACCAAAATAGAGCTCTTTGGCATTAACTCAACTCGCTGTGTTTGGAGGAAGAAAAATGCTGCCTATGACCCCCAAAACACCTGTCCCCACCGTCAAGCATGGGGGTGGAAACATTTTGCTTTGGGGGTGTTTTTCTGCTAAGGGCACAGGACAACTTATTCGCATAAACGGGAAAATGGACGGAGCCATGTATCGTGAAATCCTGAGCGACAACCTCCTTCCCTCTGCCAGGAAACTGAAAATGGGTCGTGGATGGGTGTTCCAGCACGACAATGACCCAAAACATACAGCAGAGGCAACAAAGGAGTGGCTCAAGAAGAAGCACATTAAGGTCATGGAGTGGCCTAGTCAGTCTCCGGACCTTAATCCAATCGAAAACCTATGGAGGGAGCTCAAGCTCAGAGTTGCACAGAGACAGCCTCGAAACCTTAGGGATTTAGAGATGATCTGCAAAGAGGAGTGGACCAACATTCCTCCTAAAATGTGCGCAAACTTGGTCATCAATTACAAGAAACGTTTGACCTCTGTGCTTGCAAACAAGGGTTTTTCCACCAAGTATTAAGTCTTTTTTTGTTAGAGGGTTCAAATACTTATTTCACTCAATGAAATGCAAATCAGTTGCTATCTTTTATTTAAAGTTATTTATTCGATTTTCCTTTTGATGTGCTATCTGCCACTGTTACAATAAACCTACCATTGAAATGATACTGTTCTGAGACTTTTCATTTCTTTGTCATTGGACAAACTTACAAAATCAGTGAGGGGTCAAATAATTATTTCCTCCACTGTATACAAATGAGCCTTTAGCAGCAACGGGGGCATTGCCGTTACACCTAGAGTCTCTGCTCTCTGCATCTGCCCACCCTCTGCACTTTGATTGACAGGACCAGGCGGTGTAAAAGTCATCACACCTGGCCCTGTCAATCAAAGTACAGAGGGTGCGGTAGTTGCAGAGAGAGCAGAGCCTCTAGGTGTAACGGCAACGCCCCCATTGCTCCTAGAGGCTCACTTGCATATATTAAAATATCATTTTTCTCAGCGGGCACATCTGAACATGGGACCAACACAGACGCCTTCAGCTGCCAAGCGCACATGTAACAGGTCAGCCAGTGTCATAGGGACAAATCTGCTGACAGATGTCCTTTAAAGGGGTTTTCTGGAAGTTCAGTATTGATGGCCTACCCTACTACCCATGGCCATAAAATGTCTCTGAGACAAGAATAGCGTCTCCATTTCTCCAATTACAGTGGAGAGCATCACAGCCAGGGAGAAAAACAGTTCACCTTCTCCCTGGCTGTGATGCTCTCCGCTACGATTGAAGCATGGCACAGCCAGGGAGAAGGAGACACCCCCTGAGAAACCCTGGCATCTCCTCCTCCCTGTACCGAAGCTCAGTATTTACATACTGGGAGCGAAAACTGCATGGGGGCACAGTGGGGCAAGCAAGGGG
This sequence comes from Bufo gargarizans, assembly GCF_014858855.1. Lineage (NCBI taxonomy): Eukaryota > Metazoa > Chordata > Amphibia > Anura > Bufonidae > Bufo > Bufo gargarizans. The sequence goes on along the minus strand of NC_058084.1, from coordinate 88,158,488 downwards.
TATTTGAAAAAAAGAACAAGAATGGCAGCATCAGCGGAGTGTACCCGGCAAGTAAAGGTACTTAATTAAACAACAAAAAAATCCATGAAAGCTCCTCTTTAATTTGCTTTATGTAAACAGCCAGTTACATAGAGGAAGATATATTTACATTGTTCTTGATCTCTGTTGTTTTATTAAAGAGGACCCGTCACCTCTCCTGACATGTCTGTTTTAGTAACGACTTGCATTCCCCAAGTAATACAATTTTGGAGCCTCTTTTCATATAATTCTATGTTGTTCCATTCCTTTATTATTCCTGCTAGAAGTTTCTGAATTCATTTCCAACTTGGTACGAGTTGGGAGGGCTGAGTTTCTGCATCCTCTGACAGTGACAGCAATGATTGAACAGTGTCCGATTGTACAGAGACATCTCCCCAACTGATAACACCCAGTCGGCAATGCATTCATAAACTTCTAACAGCAATAATAGAGGAATGGCACAACATAGAGTCATAGTTATAGATGTTTCAGAATAGTCTTTTAATATAGAATACATTTATGTACTAAAACATTCATGTCAAGAGAGGTGAAGGGTCCTCTTTAAACATACTGGACCCCACATACTGTACACTATTATCTCCTGATGATGATGAGTGTAAGACACCAATGATGCCCCACACTGTCCAGTTGTTATTTAGTCATTTCTAGGAAAGCTGGGTTACAGCTATAATGACTGTTATTACTACTCTTAGGGATGCATCACCCAAATTTCCCATTCCCCCCCCCCCCCCCCCAGTGTTAATGCTGATCACGATGCTACTCACAGAAACAGGTACAAATACTGTAAGAAATAATCAGTAGAGCAGAATGTTTAATCAGTATAATAACTTATACATACTCATTTTTAGCTTGGCTTTATCTTTTCGATTTTGGTAATTATTGCCTGTGGCAGGTCTGAAACAGGGCCTCCCACTCCCCATCTGCCAGTTATTATATTGGTGTATTCTTATGTTGCAGAAAGGGCATTGAGGGTGTTCAGGAACCGGGGCTCATGTGCAACTCCTACTTCTGCATTGCCTATCCCTATCCCCCTAGCCTGCAGAATTAAAGGGGTTTTCTAGGATCTTCATATTGATGGGAATTAGACTCTCTCCACACCCTTGCTGATCATCTGTTTGAGGAATCGACAAGATGGTGTCAGGGCCCATAAGATGGTATCAGTGACACTAAGATGGTGTCAAGACCAATAAGATGGTGTCAGGACAACTGAGATTCCATCAGAGCCACTGAGATGGTGTCAGGAACAATATGAGCTTTGGTGAGCACCTAGGCCTCCTCACAGCTTACCAAGCACAGCACTGTCTGTTGGATAGTGGCTGTGCTTGGTATCAAAGCTCTGTCCCATTCACTTGACTGGGACAGAGCTGTGCCTAGGTCATGTGATCGATGAATGTGATGTTACGTGGCCTCGGAAGAAGCCTAAGCTCTCACGGAGCACTGCAGCTTCTTCACACAGCTGATCGGTGAGGGTGCCGGGAGTCAGACCCCCTCTGATCTCAAATTTTTACCTATCCTGAGGATATGCCATCAATATGAAGATTCCAGAAACCCCTTTAATAAATGACATGTCTGTAACTAAGACTCATGCAGTTATATAAATTTCTATTTCATAGCCACTTAGATGGTGTAATGATCAATGAGATGGTGTCAGGACCACTGAGATAATGTCAGAACCAATAAGATGGTGTTAGGGCCACTGAGATCGTGTCAGAACCAATAAGATGCTGTCAGGGTCCATAATATGGTATCAGGGACACTAAGATGGTGTCAAGACCAATAGGATGTTGTGAAGTCCTGTAAGATGGACAACCTTGATTCTGTCAGGACTAATAAGATGGTACCAGGGCTACTGAGATTGTGTCAAGACCAATAAGATGGTGTAAGAACTACTGAGATAGTGTCTCAACCAATAATATGGTGTCAGGGCCTATAGGATGATATCTGTGACACTAAAATGGTGTCAAGATCAATAGGATGGCATCAAGACCAGTAAGATGGTGTTAGAACAACTTGGATGCTGTCAGGACAAATAAGATGGCACCAGTACCATTGAGATGGTGTTAGAACTAATAAGATGGTATCAGGGCCATTAAGATGGTGTGTTAGGACCACTGAGATGGTGTCAGGAACAATAAAATGGTGTTAGGACCACAAAGATGGTGTTAAGTCGTTCATCATCTGTAACTTACAGACTCCTCAGCTGGAAACAGTCCATAATCTGACAAGGCTGATGAAGGAATAATTATGTGAATCCTCTATAGTGCAGTTATTCCCCACAATTTTACCTCCAAGATTCTCGCCTTCTTGGGGAACCCCTATAACTACCACATGTGTAAGGCCCCAGAGGGTGCATTACCACCTTTTGTACCCTGCTACTCTCTCTATTGGGCTAGTGTCGTGTCATCTATGTATTTATTTACAGGTCCTAAACACTGTGCATATCTCTTTCCTTGTAACTTATTATGTTCAAGTGTAATATGCCTGGTTCAACAGCAGGTGGCAGCATAAATAGCAGAGCTGCAGGTCCAGAGAATGGAGCTTTCCTTTTCATTCTAACACCCCAAACCCTGTCCAAGCCAGCTAGAGCACCTTCAGCTCTGCTGGATATGGAGGCCAAAGCTTGAAGCCTCTGAAGCCAGGAGTAAAGTTTTCCCTGGACAAAGCTAGAAGCCTGTAAAGTGTTGGAGAAACATTTATTCAAGTAAAGCTGTTATCAACTTCATCACAAGGTCTGGACTAAATTTATTTCATCATCCCCTCCATCAACAAAACCCCCTTTTCATTGCTGTGGAGCCAATGCCTAGGGTCCACCGTGACACGCGCACAAGACATAAAGGCTACCTTATACCCCTCTGGCCTTCCTACACCTGGGTACCATCTACCATATCACTTAAAGGGGCCCTGTGCCACTGTCTCTGGTGTCACAAAAAACGAGTACTCTTTTTCCTCTTAAAGGGCCCTGGCGTGAGGCGCCCCCCTGCACATGCCTACTGCTAAAGTGACAGAAACCGTTGCTGGGGAACCCCTAACCATGTTTCCAGGAATCCTTTTTGGGAAACACTACTACAGAACATAAAGTAGGAAGCCTCATCGGGCCTTCAATAACACAATAGAACAGACCACACTGTGTGAGGCATATTCTGTACATAATCAATTATCATTATACATACTGAAATGAAAAGCAAAGCACCCATCATAGGAAAGCAGTGATGAATAGCATCCTACAATAAAGTGGAGGATGCAATGCCAGCAAACGTGGTCATCGTCTAACAAATCTATGCTGACGTCGGCTTTAAATTCCTCATTATTCTGTAACTGTCAGTATTAAGTTATTAGGCAGACGTAAGGCACAATCCACCTTAAACGTGGACAGACATAGCCAGAGATGGCGGTCAATTATAACACACAATACATGCCAAAAGTCAAATCAATACCAAATAAAATAGCATAAACATATATTTTTTTTTTAAAAGAAGAATACTGGGTTGTCAGGAACAGGGGAGTTGAGCAAGATACATGGAAATTTTGTCTAGTCACAGTTCAGGCATTTCCACAAATCTGCCTCTTTTTACATGATGCGGATCAAGGGGCAGGAAAATGAGATGCTGCTTACCAGGTTCCACATGCCAAGGATAATTGTTCCAGTTCGGACATGACAACACAAGCAACAGCTGTTTGAGTAAAATCGAGCCCATGGTGAATGCATCTTCATGTTTCCGATTTTTTCTTTTAAAATAAAATAAAATCACTCCCTGGAAGTACAATCTTGAATATCGCAGAGCAAAGCCTTGAGAGCTAGTTCCTGCCGAGTAGCAGAAGCTGCTTCAATGCATGGGAATGTTCAGCAAAGCTTCAGCACCACAGGCACACAGCATCCCTAGTCATCCAGTCTATAAATGAGATTAGCAGATCTAGGTTTCCTCTGAAAGCTGTGTGTCAGTGCCCCCTAGTGGAGAGGAGGATGTATGGCGGTGCACACGGATCAGATGCTTCAGTATTATCACCTCTTAGGCCTCCTGCACACGACCGTAGGTGTCCCGTTGCCGTATTGCGGACTGCATTTACGGATCCACAATACACGGGCACCGTTCCGTGTGTATTCCGCATCACGGATGTGGACCCATTCACTTCAATGGGTCCGCAAATCCAGAGATGCGGAACGGAAGCACGGAACGGAAACACTACGGAGTGCTTCCGTGGGGTTTCGTCCCGTACTTCCGTTCTGCAAAAAGATAGAACATGTCCTATCTTTTTGCGGAACGGCCGGATCGCGGACCCATTAAAGTGAATGGGTCCGCGATCCGCTGGCGCTGCCCCACGGACTGTGTTTGTGCATTTTGCGGGCTGCAGCACGGCCACGGGGCGTACACGTTCGTGTGCAGGTGGTCTTACTAAAATCAACCAACAAATGCAATAAGAAAGTGTTAGGCCCGCTACAGCAGGATGAGAAGAGACGTAAAGCTCGTCTAATGTTGCATAGAAGATCAAGATCGATTTGCCGTCATAATCCTGGAAACTGGAATTGGATTAAAGAAAAATTTCCTTTATTCTTATCATCTGTACAGCATGCATTGCTGGTTGGGGAAAAAAGAAAAGGCAGAAAAAAAGACCTCATGATGCTAGACAGAGATGAAGTGACGTTCCTGGACCCAACCGCAAAATCTGCACCATTTATATATCGCTACTATATTCCACAGCGCTTTACAGACATTAGCATCCAACTGTCCCCAATGGGGCTCACAATCTAAGGTCCCTATCAGGATGTCTTTGGAGTGTGGGAGGAAACCCACGCAAACATGGGGAGAACATACAGACTCCATGCAGATGTTGTCCTTGGTCAGATTTGATCCCAGGACCCCAGCGCTGCAAGGTGCCAACCACTGAGCCACCGTGCTGCCCTGAAAAAAACCTAAACGATGACCCCTCCCCCACCATATCGTAGCTGGGTCTAAACTGATAGAAGACATGGCCAATGCAAATAGGTAGGGTCGGCAACAGGGCTGGCATCAGAAATTTTGGGGCCCCTTACACAGCTCAAGGCCTGCCCCCCCCCCCCCCCCCCCCCCCAGGCCAAAGCTAATTTTGCCGACACCCCCTTGACTCAGCCCATTGACCACACCCTTTAACCCGCCCCTTTTTGTCGGCCACCTATTTAATGATTGTTTCATGCAATGTTTTACTTGACCAGCTGATTTTAGATATTCTAGATATTCTTGGTGCTATTTTGCCCTCAAAACATTACTTGGCCCCCTACACTACATTATTGACAACCGTAAGTTTTTACCTTGACTGGTGGTGGCCTAGGTGTGTTTATGAGCAGGTCTGCTCCAGTCACTGTTATGGGGGGATCTGTGGATGACACACTGTTATGGAGGATCTGTGGATGACGCACTGTTATGGGGGATCTGTGGATGACACACTGTTATGGGGGATCTGTGGATAACAATGTTATGGGGATCTGTGGATGGCACTGTTATGGGGGATCTGTGCATAACACACTGTTATGGGGGATCTGTGGATGACACTGTTATGGGGGATCTGTGGATGGCACTGTTATGGAGGGGGATCTGTGGATGGCACTGTTATGGAGGGGGATCTGTGGATGGCACTGTTATGGAGGGGGATCTGTGGATGGCACTGTTATGGAGGGGGATCTGTGGATGGCACTGTTATGGAGGGGGATCTGTGGATGGCACTGTTATGGAGGGGGATCTGTGGATGGCACTGTTATGGAGGGGGGTCTGTGGATGGCACTGTTATGGAGGGGGATCTGTGGATGGCACTGTTTTGGAGGGGGATCTGTGGATGGCACTGTTATGGAGGGGGATCTGTGGATGGCACTGTTATGGAGGGGGATCTGTGGATGACACACTGTTATGGGGGATCTGTGGATAACACTGTTATGGGGGATCTGTGGATAACACTGTTATGGGGGATCTGTGGATAACACTGTTATGGGGGATCTGTGGATTGCATTGTTATGGAGGGAGATCTGTGGATGACACATACCGTATATAGCATCCTATGCTATGTGTCATCCACAGGTCCCCCTCCATAACAGTGTCATCCACAGATTCCCTTCCCCATAACAGTGCACAGATCCCCCTCCATAATAGTGTAATCCACAGATCCAGCCCATAAGTGTCACCCACAGTCCCCCCCATAACAGTGTCCTCCACGGATCCCCCTCCCTATAACAGTGCCGTCATCCATAGATCCCCCTAACCGCTGCTCACAGTAGTATACATTTATAAATTGTAATCGGTATCCTTCAGACAGTAACTTTAACTTTAAAGGGACACTGACAGGCCCAATAAGCATTTTTAGCTATATATATGCCGGCATAGGTCTTCTAATGTGTATTAAAAACATATAAGTATACCCCCTGTCCACCTTATAAATACAGTAAAATCATGTTTGATAACCTGATAGAATCGCTCTCCTTTGCGCCCTTTCAGCTCCACTTGTGCCCAGCCGCGCCCCAACTGCCGTTTTCAAGCGCCTCCCAGCTCATCAATATTTACTTCGCTGGGCGGCTTCAGTATCATTGTGGCCACTGGGAGTGCCGGGCAAGGTATTGGGCATGCGCAGGATCTCGGAGCGTCGGGGACAGCAGAAGCCGCCCAGCGAAGTGAATATTGATGAGCTGGGCGGTGCTTGAAAACGCTGACACAAAAAAAAAAATATATGGCTCGGGACCGGCCGGGCCCGGCCGGGCCCCTTACTGGGGTATCGGCTTTACCCCCCTGATGGCGGCCCTGGTCAGCAATACCATAGTGCAGCACAAAATACTGCCCCAGCAGAACCAAATATCACAGTGCAGCACAAAACACTGCCCCAGCAGAACCAAATAGTAATGCAAAATACCTCCCCTGAAGCTGCACCTGTGTGGTGGCCGGTCCCAGATACTATGTTCTGTCCTAATCCTGCTGTTGACTCTAATTAAGTTGTGAGGAGGGAGCCGAGCAGGTTAGCTTTACCCCTCTACCTTCAGCATGCTGCCAGGTTTTTAGTAGTACCAAACATACAGGAGAACAGGGCAGAGCGCCACATACCTCTTATATCCAGTGATGTCTCCTCCGACGTAGATGTTCTCTTTCCTCATTTTCTCCATTCATGCCAGACTGCCATGACGATTTCTTTCAGCCATGTCTCTCATGGGCATCTTAGATTCCTCACTTTCCATCATCCTCCCCACATTCTCAACACAAACTCTCCATCCCGCTACCCCAACAGTACCATCCTGCTGCCACATACAACACTGTGCTACCCAATTAATATAGTGCCATACAGTTGTTCCCCATGAAAATACTAGCACTATACAAAAATAACAACTGTGTGCCCTCAATAGTTATAGTGCGCCCTTACAGGGGTCCCATTAGTAATATATTCTCCCAGAGGGGCTCCAGTAGAAATGAAGCCACCAGAAGCAATAATGCCCCTATTGTGCCCCAGTAATGATATTGACCCTTATAGTGCCCCAATAATAATATTTCCTGTACAGTTTCTCCAGCAATAGTAATGTCCCCTATAGTGCCCCAGTATAATCCCCCCATAGTGCCATCAGCAATAATAATAATGTAGCCCCAAAGTACCCCAGCATTAATAATGGCCCCCATAGCGCCCTCAGTATTTAACATGGATTACAAGGAGAAAGCCCCTGCTCTCCAAAAAGAACATTGTTGCCCCTCTACAGTTTTACCTGGACAAGCCAGAAGGCTATTGAAACAATGTCCTTCTACCAAAGAATGGTTAAAGAAGAAGATAGATAGGCCTCTTTCACACGGGCGTCGCGTGTGAGGGTCGGATAAGATGTGGGTGTGTCGCGGGAAAATGCACAATTTTTTCGCACGACTGCAAGCGTTTTAATGTGTTTTGCACACGCGTGAGAAAAATCGGCATGTTTGGTACCCAGACCCGAAACCCTTCACAGAAGTTCGGGTTTGGGATCGGTGTTGTGTAGATTTTATTATTTTCCCTTATAACATGGTTATAAGGGAAAATAATAGCATTTTTAATACAGAATGCAAAGTAAATTAGGGATGGAGGGGTTAAAAAATAATAAACAAATTTAACTCACCCCATCCACTTGGTCGCGTAGCGGATCTCCTCTTCTTTCTTCAGGACCTGGGTAAAGGACCTTTGGTGACGTCGCCACGCTCATCAAAGGTCCTTTATCCAGGTCCTGAAGAAAGAAGAGGAGATCCGCTACGCAACCAAGTGGATGGGGTGAGTTAAATTTGTTTATTATTTTTTAACCCCTCAATCCCTAATTTACTTTGCATTCTGTATTAAGAATGTTATTATTTTCCCTTATAACCATGTTATAAGGGAAAATAATAAAGATCGGGTCCCCATTCTGATCGTCTCCTAGCAACCATGCGTGAAAATCGCACAGCATCCGCACTTGCTTGCGATTTTCATGCAGCCCCATTCACCTCTATGGGGCCTGCGTTGCTCGAAAAACGCACATTATAGAGCATGCTGCGATTTTTACGCAACGCACAAGTAATGCGTGAAAATCACCGCTCATGTGCACAGCCCCATAGAAATGAATGGGTCCGGATTCAGTGCGGATGCAATGCGTTCACCTCACGCATTGCTCCCGCGCGTAAAATTCGCACGTGTGAAAGAAGCCTTAAAGTTTTGGAATGGCCAAGTCAAAGCCCTGACCTTAATCCAATAGAAATGTTATGCAAGGACCTAAAGCGAACAGTCATGGGAGAAAACCAACATAACAGGGCTAAAGGTGTATTGTATGGAGGAATGGGCTAACGTTCCTCCATGCCGATGTGCAGGACTAATCAACAATTACCAGAAACATTAAGTTGCAGTTATCGCTGCACAAGGGGGTCACACCAGATACTGAAATCAAAGGTTCACATACTTTTGCCACTTACACTTTGTGGATCATCATCAACAAATAAATGACCAAGTCTAATATTTCTGACTCATGTGTTTGATTTGGTTATCTTTATCTACTTTTAGGACTTGTGTGAAAATCAAATGTAGTTTTAGGTGAAATTTATGTAGAAATATAGAAAATTCTAAGGGGTTCACAAACTCTTAAGCAGGAGTGTGGCTGTTCTGTAAAAGTAGATCAGTACAAGGCTAAAATCATGTAGTGACTGTTACAGGGCCTGTTCCCTGAAGAAGTGCTCATTGCATTAAGCTGCTTAAGGCTCCTTTCACACGGGCGAGTTTTCCGTGCAGGTGCTATGCGTGAGGCGAATGCATTGCGCCCGCACGGAATCCGGCCCCATTCATTTCAATGGGGCTGTGTACATGATTGTTGTTTTTCCCGCATCAGTTCTGCGTTGCGTGAAAATTGCAACATGTTCTATATTCTGCATTTTTCACGCAGCCCTGGCCCCATAGAAGTAAATAGGGCTGTGTGAAAAACGCATTGCATCTGCAAGCAAGTGCGGGTGCGATGCGTTTTTCACTGATGGTTGCTAAGAGATGTTTGTAAATCTTCCGTTTTTTTATCACGCGCATGAAAAATGCATCAAAATTGCACCCGCGCAAAATAAACAGAACAACTGAACGCAATCGCAGACAAAACTTACTGAACTTGATTGAAAAATGGTGCGAGTTTCACTGAACGCATCCTGAGCCAATCCGTCACGCCCGTGTGAACCCAGCCTAACAGTCCCTCCTCTCTGCACTGAGTGACAGCTGTAGCACCCATCCAGGAGACCACTACAGATGTCACTCTCAACAGAGGGGAGGGCGGTGCAGAGAGCACTTCACAATGAAGCTCCGCCTCTGGCAGAGTAAAACTTCATATTTTTACTACTCCTGATGAGAAAAGCTCCAGAAAATGTATGTTTGTACTGCTCTTCTTAGCCCCTACTCAGTGCTGTCACAAGTTTAGCCGACAGAGTCCCTTTAAAATATCAACAGACTTCTTTTCAGTCATCAATCAGCTAAAACAATTGTTCGTTGTTAAATTTCACCCTTAGGGTCCATTCACACGCCCGTATGTGTTTTGCGGACCGCACATTGCCGGCACTTTCATAATAGGACATGTTCTATTTTTTTGCGGAACGAAAGTGCGGATCCGCAAATGCGGATGCAGACAGCACATTCCGGCTCCTTTGAAAATGAATGGGTCCGCACCTGTTCCGCAAAATTGCGGAATGGATGCGGACCCATTTTGCGGACCTGTGAATGGACCCTTAGTGTTATGGTTTTATTTGGTTGAAAATGTTCTGTTTTGATAAAATGGATGGACACCTTTATAAAAAGCTACCACCTATTCTGGTGTGTGCAATTCAATGTTTGCTAAAGGTGGAGTATAACCGAAGAACTATTATGACAAGTACATAGATAACATGACTTCCAGTAAACATATACAATACATGGAGAAATATAAGGTGGACTTTGTGAGAACCTTGTGAATTCATCCCCCTACTTCAAATACATTCAGACATCCCCATATTAAGATAGGGCAGAAACTTAAAGGGAGTCTGTCACCTAATCCGAGCATTTGAGACCACTCAGATCAGATTATAGACTCTTTGGCCCCCATTACAATGGTACCTTTCTTTTCTGTGTTCCTCATCGATATCATGAAAAAGACACTTTTTCAACCTATGCAAATGAGCTTCTGCAAGTGCCCAGGCCCCTCGGCGATGTGCCTAAAAAAACACACCTCTTTCAGCCCTCTGGCCCGCCCTTATTTCCTATTAGTACCTCCTCCTCTGTCTCCAGCCGGCGGAAGTCACGAGCGGCACCAGAGGGCAGCGGGCCGGCAAGTCTCAGCGCAGTTGGCCCACACCTGGGCAGAGGAACAGCTTTTCATATTGCGCATGCGCCGGCCAACTAAAGACAGCTGCGCTGAGACTTGCTGGCCCGCCATCCTCTGGTGCTGCTTGTGACTTTCGCCGGCTGGAGACAGAGGAGGAGGTAATAATAGAAAATAAAGGCGGGCCAGAGGGCTGAAAGAGGTGTTTTTTTTCTGGGCACATCGCCGAGGGGTCTGGGCACTTGCGGCAGTAACGCCACCCCCTGGACATTTGCAGAAGCTCATTTGCATACGCTTTAAAAGTGTCTTTTTCATTATCTCGACGAGGGACACAGAAAAGAAACGTACCATTGTGCTGGGGGCCAAAGAGTCTTTAACTTGATCTGAGCGGTCTAAAATGCTCAGATTCGGTGACAGACTCCCTTTAAAGGCACAATCCAGCAGTTGATCGGGCACTGGGGATGTCACCACTGGCTTTCCGATTTCTATATACAGTGGTCCCTCAAGATATAATTGGCCTCAGGATACAATATTTTCAACATATGGTCTTTTCTGACCCATCGTAAGTTGAAACTTGACTCCACATACAATGCTTCAGACTCAGATCCAATCAATCAAGGCCACTTCTCTGGTAAAACAGCTGGATTATTGCTAGTTATCAGCTATTCCTGACTGTTATATGTAAGGAGTTCTTTTATCAGTCTTAGTTATCTGCTTATTTATCTTAAATCTTCATTTTCTCTGATCTTGGATGACATTTTGGGGCTTTGGAACCGATTACTCAACTTACAATGGTCGTCCTAAAACCAATTAATATTGTAACTTGAGGGACCACTGTATTGATGACCTATCCAAATATAATATATCAGATCAGTGGTGGTGGTGGTGGGGGCCCTAACACCCGGAAACCCTTTCACTACCAATAACATGGTGGATGGAGCTGGAAATTGCATCCACTGTGTAATGGGCATACCAGGTTATGTAGCACAACTGCCAATCAAGTGAATGTGTATCTGGTACTGATGACCTATCTTGAGGATAGGTCATCAATATATATGAACATGGAAAACCCCCTTTAATGCTTCTGGAAGTGTAAAATTTTAGGGGATGCCATAAAGGCTTGGGGTTGGATCAGTTTGGTGTAAACCTTAAAACAAGATAAATACCTTCCTAGAAGATGAAAAATAAAGGCAACCAGTTGAGGGAAAGCAATCAAGCAAAATGAAAACCCTAATTCTAGGGCATCCCCTGGTCTTCAAGGGCAGAGGTTAGAAGCCAAATACTAGAAGAACACCGAGGGTCTCTACATACAATTACTCATGGGACTTTTTAAGTCTCCAACCTTGCAGCTCAACATAGGGATTGTTGAAGACATTTTGCTTGATAAAGTCCTAACTGACATTTTGGAAAGAAGATATGACATCCATGAGTGTCACCATGGGCAGCGGGGTCCTTTTTGACCACCCTCCTGTCTGTGTTACAATAAACACTGGCGCACCCTGAGTTTATCGGGCCCTGCAGTTTTTTGGATGTTGTTCTGGGACTTGAGCCTCTTAATAAATTCAGTGCATTTTACTCCAACAGATTCACGCACGACTGTTAGCTGTTTTGCAATCCGTAAAACACAGATACCAGCCTTGTGCATTCTGCAGAGCAGAACGGCCTAATAGAAGAGGCCTATCCTTGTCCATAATGTGGACAAGAAGAGGACATGTTCTATAATTTTGAGGATTGCACGGAACGGACATACGGATGCAGACAGCATAAGGTGAGCTGTCCTCATCTTTTGCAACGCCATTGAAGTGAATGGGTCTGCATCCGACCCGCAAAAAATGCAGATTGGAAATCCGGAATGCACAAAGACATCATCTGTATTTTTTGCGAATCCGTGTTTTACAGACCGCAAAATATATGCAATTGTGTGCATGAGCCCTTAGTGTTTGAGCAAAAAACAGCTGCCAGTCAGAATCACAGCACAGAGGCAAATGTTTCCATTATAAGTTATCTCTAGGAAGTCTTCTTTCCTGTTTTGGCTCACAATCACTGATGGAAATCACTGATCATCAAACGCTGACTGTGTGAAAGCAGCCTAAGACTGGAGTAGGAAACACCAGTCTTTGTACAGCTGCCTCTTTACTGTTTCTCAAGAGGTAGTACAATAATAAGCTAAGGCCCTGTTCACACTGCAGATTTTGACGACAGAACATTGGTACAGATTCCACACTAAAAAGCTACAAGAGTCCACTTCACATTGTTTTGTGTGACCAGCCTCTCGTTTCCTTACCTGGTGCGGTGTCCGGATGGTTTAGTTCCATTTTAATGGGGCTACAGTGTGAGTGACCCACTGGAGTCCCGGGCTAAAGTGTGAGCATTCAAATTTGCTAAATTTACTGTGTGGTTTCTATGGTCTTTTTTTTTGTGGCAATAATATATTTTTTTTTTAAAGTGCACTTTTCCCCGCTCAGCCAGGTCTAAAAAAGGTGAGAGTGGTGTGGGGAGGCCCGTTTCATTAATCATTTTGTAGGCATAGAAAATGGTCTAATTGTAAGATGGCAAGGAACCTGACTTACCGTATTTTTCACCCTATAAGACGCACCTAGGTTTTTGAGGAGGAAAATAAGTAAAAAATATATTTTTAACCAAAAGGTGTGCTTTTGGTGGGTTTTGAACTAATGGTGGTCTGTGGATGACGCACTGTTATGGAGGGGATCTGTGGATGGCACTGTTATGGAGGGGGTGATCTGTGGACAGGGGCGTCGCTAGGTTAAAACATTCGGGGCCTGGGCCCCGGATGTTTTGTCCCATGCCCCGAATGTCCTGCCTGCCTGCTAGATGCAACTGTATTGCCGTACACAGAACGGCAAATACAATTGAATCTTATACTGGGAACAGGCGAAGGACCTTTGGTGACATCACAGGCCATGTGATCAGCAAAACAGGCTGTGATAGGATGACCTGGATGATGTCACCATCCAGGTCATCCTATCACAGCCTGTTTTGCTGATCACATGGCCTGTGATGTCACCAAAGGTCTTTCGCCTCTTCCCAGTTCAGGATTGGACCGGAGTCAAGAGGAGAAGGAGCCTAATAGTGATGTCTGTACAGGCGAGGTAAGTGAAGGGAGAGGTAGAGAAATGCTGGGAGTTGTAGTTATTTAACTGGGATGTATTTTAGGGCTGAAGGGAGGGATGTTATTGACATGGAACTGTGTGCTTGAGGTGGCTGGGGGAGGGAGGGATGTTATTTACATGGGACTGTATGTTGAAAGTGGATGGTGGGGGGGGGGAATGATGTTTATGTACATGGAACTTAATGTTTAGGGTCCGTTCACACTTGCGTTTGGTGATCCGCTTGTGAGATCCGTTTCAGGTCTCTCACAAGCAGCCCCAAATGCATCAGTTTAACCCCAATGCATTCTGAATGGATGCGGATCCATTCAGAATGCATTCGTTCGGCTCCGTGCGGTCCCCCGTTCCATTTTGGAGGCGGACCTCAAAATGCTGCAAGCAGCGTTTTTTGTGTCCGCATGGCCTTGCGGAGCCAAACGCATCCGTCCTGACAATGTAAGTCAATGGGGACGGATCCCTTTGCATTTACACAAAATGGTGCAATTGTAAACGGATCCGTCCCCCATTGACTTTCAATGTAAGTCAGGACGGATCCATATTGGGACTTAGAAATTAAAATCTAATACAAACAAATTGGTCCTGAACGGATGCATTCGTTTGTATTATATCGGTGCGGATCCGTCCTGTACAAGTACATGAACGCAAGTGTGAAAGTAGCCTTAGGGGGTGATGTTTACATGGGATTGTGCGTTGGAGGCGGCTGGGGAAGAGGTGATGTTATTTACATGGGACTGTATGGTGGAGGGAGGATTATAACTGCAGGGGGCACTGCAAATCCAGGGGACATTATAGGCGTTCTTATTACTACTGGGGGCTCTATAGGAGGGTCTTGTAGATCTGCCTTATTTCTACTAAGCGCACTATGGGGGCCTTATTACTACTGTGGGGTCTGTAGGGAGCTTTATTGCCACTGGGGGAACAATAGGGGGCCTTATTTCTACTAGGGACTCTGTGAGGGTATTATTAATATGGGAGGGCATTGTTGAGGAGCATTATCACGGTTGGGGCAGTGTTACTAATAAGGGCATTCTAGAAGGGAATTACTATTGGTGGGACTATGAGGAGCACTATTACTATGGGGGGCAGTAATGTTTCTTTAGGATAGTATTTGGGGGTATGAGGGGGGGGGGGGGGGGTTGAGGTTTTGGCATAGAAAGCAGCAGGATAACACTGTGGGGACTCCAGTTGGGGGATAATGATAGAAAGTGAGGAAGCTAAGATGTCTGTGTGTCACACTCTGCAGAGACGAGGCGGCTGAGAGAAGTTGTCCAGACCGAGAAGATGATGACAGAGAGGAGACGTCACCTGGAGGCCCTGGATGTGACAGGTAAGTGCCGCTGTATAGCAAGTACAGCATAGTGCGGGGGGGGGGCATATTTATTGGGGCTTGTGCCCCGGATCTTTTGAGACCCTAGCAACGCCCCTGTCTGTGGATGGCACTGTTACGGGGGGTGGATCTGTGGATGGCACTGCTATATATGTGTCACCCACATATCCCCCACCCCATAATAGTGGCATCGACAGATGCCCTAATATACCATAGCTAAACCTGTGGGAGGGCGGTGGGGCCGGTGCGGTCACTGTACTCCGGCCCCGCCGCTCACTCACTTCCTTAATGCCTAAACCTTTTTTTTTATAATAGCTTTAATTGACGTTCTGATCCCCAGCCCCATCTGTACTACCGTACTTACTAAATGTCCTGTAGCAGGCAGAGCAGGCCGGCCGGAACTCACTGATGTCACGTGACGTGCCTGCGCTGCCTACTTTATGAATGAAGTAGGCGGCGCAGGCACGTGACGTCAGTGAGTTACGGCCGGCTGCCCGCCCTGCTCTGCCTGCTATAGGACATTTAGTAAGTACGGTAGTACAGAAGGGGCTGGGGATCGGAACGTCAATTAAAGCTATTATTATAAAATGTTTAAGCAATAAAGCAGTGAGTGAGCGGAGGGCCCGGAGTACAATGACCAGCCCCTCCTCCCTCCCCCGTCCAGCTGATACATCGCAGACTGCAATGTAAAATGGCAGCATTTGCCTCATAAGACGCAGGGGCATTCCCCCCCACTTTTTTTTTGGGGGGGGGGTGCGTCTTATGGGGCGAGAAATACGGTATATTTAGATCTGGTGCTGGAGGCGGCAGTTATGTAGAGGCCGACCTCTCTTTATAACTTCGGCGGCTCTACCGCCAGCTGTAGTCTAAAACGCTGGTCTTAATAAGTGTGCCCCTATGAATCTTACTCTATGGCTCCTACATATTGTCCTATACTGTATGTCCTGCACCCAGCTGTCAGAGCAGTCCCCTCCACTCAAATGCACTCCAGTTCTCACAGCAGGCTCCTCCCTGTTTCCGCCAGTGATCACAGCAGGCTCCTCCCTGCTTCCGCCACTGATCACAGCAGGCTCCTCCCTGCTTCCGCCACTGAGCACAGCAGGCTCCTCCCTGCTTCCGCCAGTGAGCACAGCAGGCTCCTCCCTGCTTCCGCCAGTGAGCACAGCAGGCTCCTCCCTGCTTCCGCCAGTGAGCACAGCAGGCTCCTCCCTGCTTCCGCCAGTGAGCACAGCAGGCTCCTCCCTGCTTCTGCCAGTGAGCACAGCAGGCTCCTACCTGCTTCCGCCAGTGAGCACAGCGAGTCACCTTTCCCCTCCTATCTCACAAACAAAAATTCCTTAATTCCGACTGTTCCACATGCTGCACGCTAAGTGCGCAATATGTGCAATCAGTCACAGCTGAAGGGCTCATGCACACAACCATATGTTTTTTGCAGGCCGCAAAAAAAATTCAGATGACATCCATGTGAAACACGTATTGCATCAATTTTTCTGTGCAGATCCATTGTAACAATGCCTAACCTTGCCTGGAAAAAAGACAAGAATAAGGCCCCTTTCACACTAGCGTTTTTGCTATATCCGGCAGGCTTCTGCAAAAACGCTTCCGTTACTGATGAACGGATGCGGTTGTATTATCTTTAACATAGCCAAGGCGGATCCGTCATGAACTCTATTAAAAGTCAATGGAGGACAGATCCATTTTCTATTGTGGCAGGTCTTGCTCCGCATCCGCAGGACGGAAAGCAAACTACATGTTGCGGTTTGCTCTCCAGTATGGGAACGCAACTAAACAGAACGGAATGCATTTTGGAGCATTCCGTTCTGTTTTGTCCCCATTGACAATGAATGGAGACAAAACTGAACTGTTTTTTTCCCGGTATTGCGCCCCTATGACTGATCTCAATACCCGGAAACTAAAACGCTAGTAGTAAGACATGTTTTCTCTCTTTTGCGGAGCGGCCATATGGAAACTGAATGCGTTAGTTTCACAGAAGTGAATGATTCTGCATATGGGTCACACAAAAAAACACAATTGGCACGGAAAAAATGTAAATTGATATATATTTGTGTGCATGAGCCCGATCTCCGCATTCAGGTAGATGCTCTTGGCTTGTAATTAATGAAGGACGGGGGGAGGGGGGAATATCTAGGATGGTTTTTTTCTAGTCGCCATGGCGACCTGGTTTTGTCCACTACTGGCCTACAATGCCAGTCTGTATACTGTCCATAAACAACACACTAATCCAGTAATATACCGTGGCTGATTTTAAACTGGCTGGAGATTAGAGTAATCTGCTTTACTGTTGTCCTGGTTTCTTGGTAGTCAATCGTACATTCTCTTTGTGTACAGTATGTATTGTATCTACATAGAAACCTACATGTCTACCAGATACATACAACCATGAGCTATAGCTTAGTAAACCAGTAAAATCTCTTTCTCGCTCTTCATTGAGGGACACAGGAACCATGGGTATAGGTATGTCCTCTAGGAGGCGTTAACACTAGGTAAAAGCTGTTAGCTCCTCCCCTGGCAGCTCTACCACCTCCAGCCTGGAGAGAGAGCTTCAGTTTGTGTACAAGCAGTAGGAGAGGAAAGTTAACCAACGAAAAAACGTGGAACACCAACAATGCCAAGGAACCAACAACGGGGTTCTAACCAGCACTGCCGCAACTGTGGCCGAACAATACTGGGTGGGTGCTGTGTCCCCCAATGAAGAGCGGGAAAGAGATTTTACTGGTACGCATCAGAATAGCAGTTTCAATGGCCACGCCGTCAACCGAAGAGATCTTAAATGCTGATGGAAGACCGGTCCCTGAGAAAGAAGGTAGTCTGAGTGGCAGTGACCGAGGGACATCTCCTAGAAGGAGAACGAGGTCAGCGTACCACGCGTGACAGGGCCAATCCAGAGCGTTTAGGATAGTCAGAATGCCCTCCATCCTGATCTTCCATAGAACCCTGGGTAGGAGGGGGAAAGGGGAAAACACGTAAGAAGGGAGAACTCCTGTCAAGGAGATATCAGGGCGTCCACACCGCATGCTTCCGGATCTCTTGCTCAGGAGAGAAAGGTGGGAATCTGTCGTGTAGATACCGCTAGCACACCCAGGACCAATGGAAGGATCCCCTGGAGAAGGAGGGAAGTGGTGGGTGCCACAGCCCACCAGTCGGGACTGAAGCACCAAAAAACAAATACCCCGTGCAAAGCAGATGAGAGAAAGGTAGTAACGTAGGAGCTACTAAGGCTTGCGGGGTGGCTATGAACCATGAGCCAGAGGAAGAAAAAGACAAGAGAAGAATAGGCTAGGTTTAAAGCTCATTCCCCATGTGAGACCATCGCTATACAGAAGTAGCCAAGGATTAAGTGGCTGTGCAAAAAACTCCGCCTGAGGAGGAAGCCATGCAAGGGGAGTCACACTTTATTGCTAGCCCCACACCGCAGCAGAGGAGGAGCCACCGAATTTAGTGCCAGAAGAGTCCACCACCTGACAAATGAGCTGTGCAGTAAGAACCCAAGTATGTAGTGGTAACGCAAATACCACTCCCACAGTAGTAGCCAGCGCTTGCCCCGTCAGCGCAAAACTGAGGGGGAGGCCTGAGACTATCCGTAGAAGCCACGTACTATACTGCCCCAGTTAAGTAGAGCTAACTTAAAAACTCTACCTGGAAGGGCATGGAACAGGAGCAACAGCCAAAGCTAGCGCCAAGTTAGGACCCCTACCTGAGCGGGACGCCCCACTGCAGCGACCATGAACTCAAGCATTAGCGAAAAAGCTGCACCTGTGTAGGGGAACACGCTATAGTAGCTAAACCAGAGTGCCAGCATAACCACTTTCCCAGAGAAGGAGGAGTGGTGGATAGAGAATACTCAACTCGCTGGAACGTACTCACTATATATGTGCAATGGTGTACGCACTACGCATTGATGCGGACAATATCATGACCGACTGGAATGGTGGAGGCCCATGGAGATGGGGGGGGGGTCTCTAGGACACATAAGTGATACTAGGCAAACCCCTTGAGAAGACAGAGGATGTTACAAGCATGTCCAAAACCAGCGCCAAAAGAAAAGAAGTAATAGCCACCGTATCCACTGGCGGCACCATATACCATTAGAGTAACGGGCACCCGCGGGTAACGACTGTTGCCACGCCCCCTTGTGAAATAAGCGAAGGCACCTAGAGCCGGTGGGTAGTTGAATTGCAGCATCCCGAAGTGTTTCGTTATTCTCCGCTAGTGGATCACTTGTGGAAGGGGGTAATGCAACAGGAAGCAAGGTGAAGTGCAACACTCCGCCTACGGAAAGGGATAGCAGGACAGTCGGGACCATATGCAATGGTAGTGCAATTACCCTACCTATGGAAGGTGGAATGCATACGGCAAGTACTTAAGCCAGTGGTAGGGAAATACTGCCCCTATGAAGGGGGGTTATTGGCCATGGCGGAAACTAGTGCATATGCCGAGTTCTGTACCCCGTGGGAGTGCAATTATTGGACCTATGAAAGGGGGTAATGTATACAGCACACATTGTAACCAGTGATAATGTCATCGCGCCACCTAAGGAAGGGGCTAATGCATACGGTAGGTACTGAACCCAGTGGAGATGCAATTCCGCCACCTATGGGGAAGGGGGAATGTATACGCCCGACCATGAAAACAGTGTTATTGTACTTAGTCCACCTATGGCAGGGGATAATGTATAAGGCAAATACTGTATTTCAATTACTCCGCCTATGGAAGGGGGCAATGCTTACGAGAAGTACTGCTAGCCACCGTGGACGTAATCTTGGGAGATTGCTTCTGATTCATGTCAGGGTCTAAATCAGTGATCCCCCATCCCGGACTGACCCTCTCCGGGGAAGGGAGGGTGTGTCCGAGTGTGACCCAGGGAGGAAGGGTGGGGGTGCGGAGATATTCGAGGAGAAAAGATGTCCTGCTGTGGTCCCCTTGCGCGTAGGTCTATCCCTCAGAATCTCGCCCCTGGCAGTTGTGGACTTACCAACCAAACTACCCAGGGGGTGGATTGGGAACTTCTAGAGGTCCCTCTACCGGATTGTGCAGGTGGTGCATTATCAACCAAACAACCCCAGAGGGTGGATTGGGATGGACAGAGGTCCTCTATTGAATTGCGCAGGTGGAGCATTATCAACCAAACGACCCAGAAGAGTGGATTAGGACTTCCAGAGGTACTCCACTGGCTTGCGCAGGTGGAGAAATATCAACTAAACGACCCAGGAGGGTGGATTGGGAAGGTCAGATGTCCTCCTTTGACTGCACAGGTGGAGGATGGTCAGCCAAACGGCCCGGAGGGCGTATTGGGAATACTTCAGGGGTCCTCCGTCACTGTATTGCGCAGGTGCATGCAGAATAATTATCAACCAAGCGGCTGAGTAGGAGCATATTGGGACTATGAGAGGTCCTCCTGTGACCGGGACAGGGCATGGGCCCAGTCTGGTACCACACGGTTATGATGTGTGCTGAGGCCCATATAAAATGCTCTTTTTTTTTTTATACAACTGAGATAAGCGGTATGAAGGGTTAATTCTTGAATATCAAGCCACTGCACTGCCTTCTAACCCCTTGACAACCAGGCGCTGGCCTAAAAGAAGTGGCTGGGTTAAGTGCCTAGAAGACCAGGGGCGGTGCTCAGCTGGCTACAGGGTGAGGGGAACAGTTAGGCGGGAAGAATTCATGCCAGCTCGCCGCCCGCCCGCCGCCCCCCCCCCCCCCCCACACCAGGGGATGAAGTTGTGGCCTAGTAGGATTGCGCAGAGCTGGGTCCTGTTTCATTCATGGCCAAATTGGAACACTGCCGGACAGCCAGGGAAAGCAGGACCTGGAGCAGAGCGCGAATTGCCCCCGCCGCCGGAACCCGAGTCGGGTAGAGGTAGCCACCCACGCAGCCAGAGTACCCAATGTTATAAAAATGCTCCGCGGCACACGAGGAGACCGCGATATCATCTGTGGCAGCATTAACCCTTTTGGCGCCCGCTCCCGAAAGGGGCGGAATATGGTGGTGGATAGCAGGGAGTGGGAGTCCGCTGCACTCCTCTCTTTTCGCTGAGTGAATCAGCGATTCCCCAGAGGCCATGGTTATTAACCCCCTATGAGCTAGTATAGCCGTCAGCCTAGAGGGGGAGTGAGAAGTACTGTCTTAGGCTAGGTCTACACGACGATAGTCGCGCAACAGAATGGATTTTTTTGCGACTGTAATTTTTTTTTTTTTGCGACTGTTGCGTCGCAGTATGTCACATGTTGCAGTGCGACACAATAGACGGGAAGGGGGGAAGAGGGTTAACCATACTTACCTAGCCCCATGTACTCACCTCATCTTCTTCTCTTCACCCTCCCTAAGTGGACCACAAGGTCACTTTTTTGAGCAGGGTTACCTCCTCAGCAGCTGGCACCAGAGTGGCAGGAGGGTCTTTCTTTGGCAGACCTAGGTGACCCCTTGGCTGGCGGGAACCAGGGGAGCTGGGCTGCCCTGGATCCTCCTTTTGCTTCTGTGGGGAGGTGAGGGACTCCTACCTCGCTCCTCAGGATAACAGAGGCTGGGCGACTGTTTCCCAAGCCTAAAAGGGAGAAAGGAAAAATAAAAATCGGCTAAGTAAGCCGCCCTGCATAAGGCAGGGAGGTCTTGCCTCCTGCAGAAACTAAGCTAAAACTAAAGCTCTCTCTCCAGGCTGGAGGGGGTAATAGCTGCCATGGGAGGGGCTCACAGCTTTTGCCTAGTGTCAATGCCTCCTAGAGGACATAGCTATACCCACAGTTCCTGTGTCCCCCAATGGATATGGGCGAGAAAACACACTAACGGTACCAGCAAAGTGCATGGGATTAGACAAATCTCATGTACACTGCATTTTTTTTCCCCATGCAGGAAACTGACCTGTTGTGCGGATTTTAAAATCCACAGCATGTCAATTCTTTGTGTGGGTTTCACCCTTTTAGCAGTCAAAAAATAAAAAATATGATATACACTGAAATCTACCACAACCGATAAGACATGCTGGATTTGCAAGATTTATTTAAACAAAATCAACTTAAGCGAAGGCACCTAGAGCCGGTGGGTAGTTGAATTGCAGCATCCCGAAGTGTTTAGTTATTCTCCGCTAGTGGATCACTTGTGGAAGGGGGTAATGCAACAGGAAGCAAGGTGAAGTGCAACACTCCGCCTACGGGTTTCACCCTTTTAGCAGTCAAAAAATAAAAAATATGATATACACTGAAATCTACCACAACCGATAAGACACGCTGGATTTGCAAGATTTATTTAAACAAAATCAACTTAGAAATATCACTGAATTAAACAAAAGGTTTTGAACATGTGAATGCACTTGACATGTTCCTGCAACTGGAATTGTCTAGATTTAATACATTTGTGTAAAAATTAGGAATAGATTTCCAGGGATTACCCCCCCCCCCCCTCCAGGAATTTTTTATTTTTTCCCCCAAAATATTAAAGTTAATTCACTGCCAATGATCAGTAAAAGCATCTTTGCAGTTGATCTAGTCACTGGGTACTAGTGGCATCAGTGCAGCTCTAATCACCTCTTGGCAGATGCCAATCTCACTTTTGCCCCCCCAATTCTGAACAGCTCCTCTAAGAAGTCCTCCACTCTTCACTCCAGTCAATGCGTTTGAGCTGCAATACCAGATAGACAATCTACGAACAAGAGCAGCGCTGTTTTTCGAAAACAATCAGACCCTTTTTTTCTAAACCTGTACCCCCCTTTCCTCTTGAAAGGCATATGCCTTCACTTGTGATGGGACGATCACTAGGCCTTAGGTGACGGTGCAGGGAAACTGCAGCACAGCTCCATTCAAGCTGGAGCCAAATACAGCTCCTCTACACAGCGGGTGGCTGGGAGTGCCACTGTTCAGGCAAAAAACAGAAGGGGCGGCAGCTCTGACCCAGCCCTACATCTCTATGCTCAGGACTGGTGGTCCTTCCTCCGATGGCATATCCAAGGAATACTCCGAAGGAAACACCATTTTTAAAAGAGGTTCTCTGGGATTTACATAATTGATGACATTCTCAGGATAGGTCATCAATATGAGATCGGTGGGAGTTTGACTCCCGGTTCACCCACAGATCAGCTGCCTCCTTGCAGCTCACCAAGACCAGCACCATACATTGTATAGCAGCTGTGCTTGGTATCACAGCTTTGCCCCATTCGCTTGAATGGAGCAGAGCTGCGCCTGGCCTTGTGACTGATGTTTGTGAAGTCACATAGCCTAGGAAGATGTCTAAGCGCTTAAGGAGTGCAGCTGCCTCTTCCTACAGCTGATCGGCAGGGATCCCAGGAGTCGGACCCCTGCCTCCCGATCTCATATTGATGACCTATCCCCTTCGGTAATTATTTTTTTTACCATCACCCTTCTCGAACCAGAAATGGCCACAGGTGGAAGCTTACCATGCTGAACCGTATAGGGCAGGATTATACTGATCACAGCATGATCAGGCGTTATGTAGAAGGACATGGCTATCTCGATCCACAATTGTCTTGTAGTTTCAGAACATTCAGTAAGGCTATTTACAAGGTCCGTCTCACCATGCACAATGGATAGATACAAAGTTAGCTGTAAATTGTAATGAACGCAATTACATTGCCTATGAAGGGTGATGAATTCCACACGTCTTGTTGACACTGACACAAATTTGACAGGTTGTAAGCTTTGGGGGTGGGGGAGGCACTACTGTCAGGACTAGTCATGTATCTTTTTAATGATTATATTGTATTATAAAAACACTAATTTTGTTCATGAATACTAAAGACTACAGGTTAAGGCAGTAAAAAACATTCCTGATTATTGGAGGTCTTGACAACGTCAATTAAAGCTGTCTGAAGCCACCACGACCATACACATATCCAGTATAGCTCACGTAATTGGACAAGAATGGCTGCCTCATTAATAACCAATGGTAGCCCTAAAAAATAAAAATAAAAGCTTTGTCGCCGACAGCCATCCTTGAAAACTTGATTATTAGCCAAGCTATGGCTAGAGTGCAAGTATTATAACAGTATGATGAAAAAGAAAAGGGGGACACGCCCTAAAAAGCTAAACCTAATACAAAATAGAGGACGATTCTAGCAAAACCAACAAAAGTAAGAGTGAAACTGCTCATACATTCACTAGATCACAATTCAGTCTCCTGTTCACTGCATGACGGCTCACACATCCCATGAAACGCGAACGATTGGTAAAATGACAGGCTGGCACGCTGCTACCGTATAACAATAGCCACCAATAATAAAAAAAGGACAATAGATGGCAGAGCTGTTATTTCACAGGGAGTCCCCGCATATGATCTGTTCTCTCAGAGACTTAGACAGGGCACAATATGAATGTAAACAGGTCACCATTTAGCAGAATTAAAGTCTGTTCTGTATCAAATGAAAAGTTCTCCGTTGGCAAATGTGATGTTCTGCACGATTCCATCGTCACTGTATGGTCTCGATCTCATCCATGATTCAGTTACTTTGTCTTTCTTTTTTTTTTTTTTCTCCTTCCTGCCTGTAGGGAGGTCACATTGACAGCAGGTTCTTTTAAAAATGCAGACGTTATAAAATTCTGTACATGTTCACAAATTATTGCATAAACAGCATAATCTTCATGAGTGTCTGAACATGTTTTTTTTTCCCAGCGATTAAAGAAAATCACGTTTCTCTCCTGGCCTTTTTCTTCTTCACCACTTGTTTTGGGGACTCCCAACTTTCTTCAGACTTGGCTGAAAGGGTAAGATTTTTAAAAAATTAGAAACAGGCTTATTGAATTCCAATCAACTTTTAGGCCCCTTTTACACCAGCAAGCTCCACACATTGGACTTGCAGAGTGTCAGCGAGAGCACCCATCCTGACCTCCCATCACTGCCGGGGTCACATAGCATCATACTGATTTATAAGGCTATGTAACCCTTACAGTTCGGGAATGTATTTTAAAGCACTGACATCATGGCGTCAGTGTAATACAATACCCTCCACAACTGTAAGAGTTACATAGCATCATAAATCAATATAATGCTATGGACCTGTCATTCCTGGGAGGTCAGGATGGGTGCCCTCACTGACGCACGTCATCCAATGCATGGAACTCGCTCATGTGAAAGGGGATATGCCCCCATTGTGCGATAGGTGCTGGTGCCACCTCTGGGACCCGCACCTACGAGAATGAAACGGGGAGAGCTGTGGCTGGAAGACGCTCAGTTTCCCGGGGTCCATCCACCACCAAGTGCTGCTCCCATACAAGTGAATGGGAGCACACCGTGCATGCACGGCCCCTGCCAACATTCATTTCTATGGGGCAGATGGAAATAGCCGAGCCACCGCTCAGCTATTTTCGGCGGCCCCATTGAAATGAATGGAGGGTGGCTGCGCATGCACCCTACAGTCATTTCCCCGCTTCGTTCTGGTTGGAGCTGTGTCCTTAAAAACCTCTCCATTAACAGGGTTGTCAGTTATTTAAAACTTAGCCCAATGCCAGTAAACTGTACAAAACAAAAAATAATCCTATACTCGTCCGTCTCCTAGACAGTTTTTAGCACAGCACCTAAGGTCAGCCTCCAGTTCTTGGTATACAAGACTGCAGCGGTGACTTAAAAGGAAAATGTAATTCTTATGTGACCGCTGCTGTCTATCACTGGTCTCAGTGGTATACAGACAGTGAGGGGAGCAGTGGACATGTGTAATACATGCCGATGTCACCTTCATTGTTGCATACAAAGAGCTGAGGACAGAGCAGGAGAAACAGGTGAGCATAGGATAATTTTTTTTTTTTTTGTACAATTTATTGGCATCGGGCTAAGTTTTAATAAACTGGGACAATGCCTTTAAATTTGCTTTCCCATGAAACATTTAGCAACAGGTGATAGTTTATTGGTAGGAGGATCACCACTAGTACTCCAGTGAAAATGTGAACGGAGCAGCAATTAAGCATTACCTTGTGAAGGTGGAGACACACTGTTCTGCTTGGTAACGGAAGTGTTGGCCTCCTGCTGCTTCACTTGGGCTGGGCCCTTCTCAGAAGTTTTATGCATGGCAGATACAGGAGCCTCAGGTATTATAGTACGAGAGCGCTTCTCTTGCACAGTTTTTTTCTAAAACAAATTTAGAACAATTAAATATCAATATATGCAAACAATGCACCACTAAACGTTTAAGATGCTGTTCACTAATTCTTGTACTTGCATAAGGGTTAATTATTAATTCTTTAAAATTGTCACCTTGTCTAAATTTCTCAAAAGCTCTCTGCATATGGGGTAACTGATTTTTCAAAAATATCTTTAAAAAAAAAAACACGCATGTCCTGGCTGGGATGTGGTTTGGAATATATCCAAGCCTCCCCAGGGATCTGGGCGCTGTGTTTTTGGATGGTAACTGCTCTGCTGTTGTAAAGCAGTATTGTGCTGTCCTCTCAGAGCTGCTGGGCGTGTCCTCATGCAGGCAGTCTGCCAGTACTATACTGGTCTAGACTTCCCTTCACAAACTTGTGACCAGCCTGAGGAGAGCAGAGAGACTCCCAGGCACATGTGGTTCATAAAGTGCATTTCAAAGTTATCAGTAGCCTAAGTAATCATCCCTCTTTGGTGTGTGAGGCTGGGGACACAATTGCACACTTGAGGGAGGCATTCTACACACTGCTGTGTGTACGGGAAGAAGCGCATATTGCTGCTCCTGCCCATGCTCCGTGGACGATACACTTCTCTTAGCTTAGCAGCATGCCCTCTCTGCTCAGCTAATCCTGGCATAGTACATGGGTACCGATGTGCCATGTCAAGAGTTAGTAATCCTCCAGGGGCCACGGGCAGGAGCATCAATATGTGCTCCTGCCCCATTGATAAAATGTACTCCGTACACCGCTGAGCTGCCAGCAGTGTACAGAGAACAGAGTTTTGGTGAGCTTTAGGCAGGGAAAAGTATATTAGGCTACTTTCACACTAGCGTTTTGGATCCAGCAAAAACACTTCCGTTACTGATAATACAACCATCTGCATCCGTTATGAACGGATCCGGCTGTATTATCTTTAACATAGCCAAAACGGATCGGTCATGAGCTCCATTGAAAGTTAATGGGGGACAGCTCCATTTTCTATTGTGTCAGAGTTAAACAGCTCCGTCCCCATTGACTTGCATTGTGGGTCTTGCTCCGCTTGCTGCGGTTTGCTCTCTGGTATGGGAACGCAACCAAACGGAACGGAACGCATTTTGGAGCATTCGGTTCAGTTATGTTTTGTCCTCATTGACAATGAATGGGGACAAAAACGGAAGAGTTTTTTTTTCATGTATTGAGACCCTATGACAGATCTCAATACCGGAAAATAGAAACGCTAGTGTGAAAGTAGCCGTAGAAATCGTTTTTTTATTAGGGCATTAGGGACAACAAATTCAAGTTTATGTAAAGGTTTAGTTACTGTAAGTTATGATGTGCTATGAATCAAACTCGAACATACCTCTTTCGGCACATTATTTTTTGCAACTACTGGGGGGATTACAGGGGGTAATGAAGCTGGGACCGAATTCTCTTTGTAGGAGTCCACAGCAGCCCTTGTGCTTTCTGCTTCCTGAAATATAAGACATGATAAAATGTCACCATATAGCCACTGACAATTCTAGTTAGTTTTCAAAAAAATGTTGAATGTTAAAAGGGATATTCCAGTTAGATAAAGTTATTTCCAATCCACAGGATAGGGGATAGCTATTAGATCAGTGGGGGTCCTATTACTGGATGGGCATGTGTACTGCGGATGGGCATGTGTACTGCCGCTCTATTAATTTCTATGGCAATCCCGAAGATAACCGAGCGCTGTACTCTGCTATCTCCAGAACCGCTCCGTTCATTTCATTTCACGAGGGCTGCAGGGGGTACAGGACCCCATTCTTGTGATCAGTGGGGCTGCCAGCGGTAGGATGTCCGCTGATCTAATAGTTATCCCTATATCTTGTGGATAGCAGATAATCTAACCGGAATACCCCTTTAAGCGATCAAGCTAAAATATGGACAAGCTTAGCCAATATTCACAAAAAAAAAACAAAAAAACAC
Source organism: Bufo gargarizans (assembly GCF_014858855.1). Taxonomy (NCBI): domain Eukaryota; kingdom Metazoa; phylum Chordata; class Amphibia; order Anura; family Bufonidae; genus Bufo; species Bufo gargarizans. The sequence continues at coordinate 88,130,212 of NC_058084.1, read as the reverse complement.
ACAACACCATACAAACTATTGTCATGTAGCAGCCACTTTGTTCATGTCCATACTAGGGTTGTTGCAGGTATTGAAATAGCGATACTTTTGTCCCGCCGATACCAGGGATTTAACATTTAAAATCGATACTAGGCTGCCCTACTGCGCAGCCTAGCATCAGAAAACATGTAGCGCACTGCTGTCAGCGCCCTCATGTTCCCTCAGCAGCACAGAGGAGGAGTCACTCTCCCTGTCCCCCCAGTATTAAAATCATTGGTGGCAGGGGCCACAGGGTTCCCTCCCCTCCTCCTTATTGGTGGCAGTTTCTGATCGGAGCACTGTGTAATCCTGGGGCTCTGATCGGTTACCATGGCAGCCAGGAGGCTACTGAAGCCCTAGCTACCATGGTAATCTCCCTGCTGCTGTGTGTACTATGCACAGGGCAGCAGAGTGTAAGGTCCTCTTCACCCTAATAGAGCTCTATTAGGGTTAATAGGACTAGGGATGAAACGATCCCAGGTTCTAGACCCTAAGTGGGAAATAGTTCTAAAAAAAACAAACACAATTATAAGTATAAATCACCCCTCTTACAATTTTACATATAAATATATAAACAAACATATTGCCACGTCTGAAAAGTCCAAACTATTAAAATATAAAAAAAGAAATAAAAAAAGAAATACTGTGCGATTTGGCATTTTTTTAAATGCGAAATGCACGTGGCTTTTTTAGCGCAATTTTTTTTTTCCACGTGGTATCAAACGGTATAGAGTATCGCAATACTTTTTTTATGGTATCGAAATAGAATCAAAAATTTTGGTATCACAACAACCCTAGTCCATACAGAGATTCTGGTCAGTCAGGGCAGAAAGGAGTCGTTACACTGCTCCTCGACTGGACTGAGGGTGGAGGAGCTCCTATTCTGGACAGTAATAAGATAAAGCAAAAATAAAACGTAATCTACAGGCGCAGGATGTGACCTGGAAGGTCCCAGTGACAATATAACCAAACAAAAATATGCTCCAAAACAGGCAACAGTTCTTTAAGAACTTTACAGTAAAATCATGCTTAAAAGGGATTCTCTGGGACTTTAAAAGGGGTATTTTGGTGGATGGGAGAATAACCAACTGATCAGTGGGGTGCACTATTCGTGTTGTATGGGACTAGCAGCAGCATCTGTGTGTCTGCCTCTCCCCGCCACTCTCAATAGAAGTCTACAAATGTTACACTTTAACCTCTCTTACATAAACATAGCTTTTCCCTAATACCTTAAAATGTTGTAAGGAGGACTAAAAGGTACTGATACCTGTGTGGCAGAACCAGATTCATCTCCTTGCTTCTTTTTCTTCTTCTTCTTCTTAGTTTTGCTGCCAGCAGAACCCTGAGCAGCTCCATCTTCCTTTTCTTTATTATCATCAGAAACCTGCAGCACACAAACCACAATTGGGTTACATAAAAAATAGTTTCAAATCCTTTAAAAATAAAGCTGCCACCAGCTAAAATTGACAGGTATTAATTGAATACAGTGAAGGGCATCTGTCAGCAGATTTGTACCTATGACACTGGCTGACCTGTTACATGTGCACTTGGCAGCTGAAGGCATCTGTTGGTCCCATGTTCATATGTGCCTGCATTGCTGAGAACAATTATGCTTTATTATATGCAAATGAGCCTCTAGGAGCAACAGGGGCGTTGCCGTTACACCTAGAGGCTCTGATGCGCCCTCTCCACTTTAACAGGGCCAGACAGTGAATACGTCATCGCACCTGGCCCTGTCAATTAAAGTGCAGAGGGTGCGGCAGCTGCAGAGAGCAGAGCCTCTAGGTGTAACTGTAATGCCCCCGTTTCTCCTAGATCCTCAATTGCATATGTTAAAATATTTTAATAGTTCGCACTTTTTTTTGGGCGTCGCGATATGTATTTTTTTGTATTGTTTATATATTTTATATGTAAAATTGGGCAAGGGGGTGATTTAAACTTAATATTTTGGTGTATGTTTTTTTTAACCTTTTTTTTTCTTTTTATTTAATAACTATTTCGCGCCTTTAGGGGCTAGAACCTGGGATCTTTCATCCCTTGTCCTATTCACCCTGATAGAGCTCTATCAGGGTTAATAGGACCTCACACTCTCCCTCCAAATTTGTGCATAGTACACACGGCACAGTAGGGGCCACCCCGTGCGGCTCTTCAGCATACGGGGTCCCAGTGAACACTGAACAGACGTGTCCACTCTAGGGTTCACCTGAACCCCTACTTTGGTGCAAGAGCGGCTTAGCCCCAGCTGGCTGAGCAAGGCTTACAGCTGAGCCCACCGGTAGTTATCCAGGCAGTCAAAAGGGAAGGGCAGACTTCATGGGCCCTGGGGCCCACTTGGAGGGAGGCTTTCAGTAGGGCCCCTTGGATTTGTATTAAGGGGGCTAAAGCTGGTAAGTGGGCCCATAGTTTGGGAAGAGCGGATAGGGAGGGTGCATGATCAGAGTCCAGCAAGGACTAGGTGGGCTGCGCGGCTGCCCCTTATATCCGCCTGTTATACCAAGCTAGTTACTTTAATGACCGGCAGCCCTGTGGCTTTAACACCTTCACTGCCAGCCACACTTGAGCCTCCCCAGCAGTGGCATCTCCGCATCGTAGGCTGTATGAATGGCGGAGTGCTCCCTCATACCGCCGCACGTGCACCAACCGATGGAACTGGTCAATGGCACTTATCGGGCTCACACCAGAAAAGCCCATTCCCCCCCCCCCCCCCCCCCCCCCCCCCCACACTTCAGCATAAAATAGGAAACTCAGAGTTAGGTAGGCGGGGGATACTGGGCAGCAGCAGCCATTAGCAAGTGGTGAGGTGATCAGTCATCTCACCACTTGCTAATGTTAAGTATGTAAAGGGTTAATAGGAGTCCCGCGCTGGTCAAGTAACTAAAAAGCCAGTGAATCGTATATCTCTCCATAGTCCGTGCTTAGTAGGAGGGGAGGTTATCTCCTCCTACTAAGCACGGACTATTGAAAGATATATGGTTCACTGGCTTTTTAGTGTCTTGACCAGCGCGGGGCTCCTATTAACCCTTTTCTTCCCTTAAGATAAGTTTTGTGAGCCCAGGCAAGGAGCTCACACAGAGCACCAGCAGCGGCCCCCTGAGTGTTATCAGGGCCATAAAGACATAAGGAGTAGCCTTTAGCAGCGGCAGCGCAGGGGTGACTGACTGTGGAATGTTAAGTATGCGCTGAAACTTCTCAAGCTAACCTGTTCTGTGGAGCAGTCGGCATGGAGCGGCTCCCTGTTCTCATGACTGAAGAGCGAGCTGCTACTGTGTTCAGCGCGGGAGAATGGGGGTGTGAGAGGCGCAGCCAATGGCAGGGCAGCCCGCGGATACTATGACCAATCAGCAGCCTCCTCTCTAATAACAAAGCTCTGTACTGTGCGGAACGATTATTGGATTGCCGTCTGTTTGCTGTATGAAATCCAGTTCTTCTTAAAGCGGCAGAGCAGCCGAGGGTCTAGGAGCAAATGGCGACAAGACTACAAAGTCTTGTCGCCATTTTGCAATTCTAGGTCGCATTTGCAATCATTTTGGTCGCCATCTGGAGCCCTGTAACTGTATACCAGAAACTGAACTCTAGCTATCAAATGGTGTAGATTTCAGCTAAAGTTTACTCCAGCTTCTTGTATAAAATGATATTCAACCTGTTGGGCCATGGAGGCCTTGTGACAAGTGCAAAAAGTCACAAATCCTAGCGCAAACATGGCATGCGCATTCATTCAGGAATCTACGCCACTTTTGTAGCACAGATAAATGTGCCCAGTGTCTACAAAGATGGAATTAAAACTTTCTCTAGGTGTCATTTTCAAGCGTAAAATGACACGATGATGAGATATAGTTGTGCCACACAGCCACCATTCTTTTACCTAGGTCAAAGAGTGCCCACATTACTCATAATGATGCACATTTCATACAGCAACCGCCAAAATACAGCTATTACCTTTACCTTAGAGACTTCTTGCTCCGCCTTCTTATTCTGTTTGCCTGGTGCTGGTTCCTCTTCTCCATAGTTACCCCACTCCTCCGCTGGTGCACTCCAGTCAGAACTGGGGTCGCCTGAATTAGGACCATCTGCGGATATTAATATTACCAGAAAAAGGGAAGAAAAATGCAATTCCATTAGGTTTTCCTTGGATACCCCTGACAGACTATTCACACAAATGCCGGACATTCCCATAGGCTTCTGTGGTCCTTTTGCAATACATTATGGCAGTATGCATCAGCTAGGCCAGTGATTTGCAACAGCTGGAGAGCCGCAGTTTGCCTAACTACAACTCCCACCATGCCCTGATGTAGGCTGAAAGCTGTAGGCAGTCTTTGCATGCTGGGAGTTGTAGTTCTGCAACAGCTGGAGAGCCGCAGTTTGCCTATCGCTGAGCTTGGCTTTTCAACACAATGGAATCCCACAAAAACAAAACCCAGTATTTTGTGGACTATAAAGTGCTTGCCTCTCACAGCCCACAGTCAGGGTGCCAGATCCTCCACATCAGGTCTGCAGGGGTCAGACAACTGGGACCCCCGCCATTTAGCTCTTGGGCTACTTTCACACTAACGTTTTTACTGGATCCAGCAGGGTACAACAAAAACGCTTCCGTTACCGATAATACAACAGTCTATATTCGCCATGAACGGATCTGGTTGTATTGTGTTTAAAGGGAACCTGTCACCCAAAAATCGCCTATTAAGCTGTTTACAGTACCTTATAGTGCTGTATACTCGTTTCCTGATGCACTTTTTGTTAGTTTTGCAGCATGTATGCTCATTTAGAAATCGATGTTATATTCAGCTGCTGCCCCGTGCTTCAAGTCAGGCTTGAAGTCACGGGGGCAGCGGCCTCGGCGTCTTACATGGCCCTCTCCCCGCCCCCTGCCTCTGTTACTGACAGCCGAACTCCGAATCCGGGACCGCGCTCAACGGCCGCATGCGCAGTAAAGGGCGGCAGGAGCGCGGTCCCGGCTGCCGCGCGTACTACGCGCCGTCTTACTTTCGCCGCACTGCGCATGCGCCCGACATCCTGTATCAAACGCGCCCGCGCCCGGCATCTGGGCGCGGGCGCGTTTGATACAGGATGTCGGGCGCATGCGCAGTGTGGCGAAAGTAAGACGGCGCGTAGTACGCGCGGCAGCCGGGACCGCGCTCCTGCCGCCCTTTACTGCGCATGCGGCCGTTGAGCGCGGTCCCGGATTCGGAGTTCGGCTGTCAGTAACAGAGGCAGGGGGCGGGGAGAGGGCCATGTAAGACGCCGAGGCCGCTGCCCCCGTGACTTCAAGCCTGACTTGAAGCACGGGGCAGCAGCTGAATATAACATCGATTTCTGAATGAGCAGACATGCGGGAAAACGAACAAAAAGTGCATCAAGAAACGAGTATACAGCACTATAAGGTACTGTAAACAGCTTAATAGGCGATTTTTGGGTGACAGGTTCCCTTTAACATAGCCAAGACGAATTTTGGAGCATTCCGTTCTGTTTTGTCCCTATTGAAAATGAATGGGGACAAAAACCAAGTGTTTTTTTCGTGTATTGAGCCCCTAGGACGGATCTCAATTCCGGAAAACTAAAAACGCTAGTGTGAAAGTAGCCTTAAAAAAGCCTAGGTGCTCTGCGAGTGCCACTGCCTCTTCCTAGGCCAGCACATCAAAATGGGTCACTAAGGCCTCTTTCACACTTGCGTTGTCCGGATCCGTCGTGTACTCCACTTGCCGGAATTACACGCCGGATCCGGAAAAACACAAGTGTACTGAAAGCATTTGAAGACGGATCCGTCTTCAAAATGCTTTCAGTGTTACTATGGCACCCAGGACGCTATTAAAGTCCTGGTTGCCATAGTAGGAGCAGGGAGCGGTATACTTACAGTCCGCGCGGCTCCCGGGGCGCTCCAGAATGACGTCAGAGCGCCCCATGCGCATGGATGACGTGCCATGTGATCACGTCATCCATGCGCGTGGGGCGCCCTGACGTCACTCTGGAGCGCCCCGGGAGCCGCACGGATGGCAAGTATGCTGCTCCCCGCTCCACTTTCCCATGGCTGCCAGGACTTCAGCGTCCCGGCAGCCATGGTAACCATTCAAAAAAGCTAAACGTCGGATCCGGCAATGCGCCGAACCGACGTTTAGCTTAAGGCCGGATCCGGATCAATGCCTTTCAATGGGCATTAATTCCGGATCCGGCCTTGCGGCAAGTGTTCAGGATTTTTGGCCGGAGCAAAAAGCGCAGCATGCTGCGGTATTTTCTCCGGCCAAAAAACGCTCCGTTCCGGAACTGAAGACATCCTGAACGGATTTCACTCTATTCAGAATGCATTAGGATAAAACTGATCAGGATTCTTCCGGCATAGAGCCCCGACTACGGAACTCTATGCCCGAAGAAAAGAACGCAGGTGTGAAAGAGCCCTAAGAACGATAGAATAATTGCAGGTGCATAAAGAAAACTCAAACCACCTATATAGAATATCAAAAGCACACTGCGAACACAAATGTACAAAGTATACCAAATAAATCTTTAAAAATACATGATAAAAGCACATGAAAAGGCACTGACAGACAAAAGCCACAAGAAGGGGCATATATGTGTGGGAGGTAACATAATACCATATGGCGCCACCCCTAGACTTGAAAAATCAATACAAGTGAAACATTTAAAATATACAGACCAGGATGATGGCACCTCCAAAAGGACACCAGACACTTGTTTTGCATCAGCTTTCTAGGCCAGAGACGTCACCGTACATCGGTCATGCTGACTAGTTGCAGCTCAGCCCCATTCAAATCAATAGGGCTGTGCTGCAATGCTAAGCACAGCCGCTATACAATGTACATATAGCAGCTGAGGAATGCAATTGGTGGGTGTGCTGGGACTTGGAAAATGTCTATTTTTTGAATTTTTTGTCGTCTTACAGGGATTCTGTCACCAGGATTAACGATATAAATATCTACATATGTGCCCATTAATCTTCATGCAGTGTTTACAATGATCCCTCCGTTTATGCTCTGTGTGCCTTATATTCTTATAAAAAGCGATCTTATTGATATGTAAATCACCTCTGTCAGGAGCCCAAGGGGTTGTCCCACGATATGTTGGAGCCCAGCCGCGCCCATCGATCCGGAGCCCAGCAGCGCCTACTACTTAATTTATTCACTACACTATCCTGACGTGATGTAATCTCTGCTTCGTAGTCTCGCACGGGCTCAGTGGACACTGTAGTCTGCGCCCGTGCGGACTACTGGCACCGGCTTCAACTCGTCCACTGCGCATGCGCCGGCTCCCTGCGCACCCTGCACGGACCGGAGAAGACTATGATAATTTTGACCGACTTGCGCAGAGAAAAAAGTATTTTCCGGTCCGATCAGGGTGCGCAGGGAGCCGGCGCATGCGCAGTGTACAAGTTGAAGCCAGTGCCAGTAGTCCGCACGGGCGCAGACTACAGTGTCCACTGCGCCTGCGCGAAACTACGGAGCAGAGATTACATTACGTCAGGATAGTGCAGTGAATAAATTAAGTAGTAGGCGGTGCTGGGTTCCGGATCGATGGGCGCGGCTGGGCTCCAGGAGATCGTGGGACAACCCCTTGGGCTCCACACAGAGCCTTATCAGAGGGATCATTGTAAACACTGCATGAAGACTAATGGGCACATATAAATATCTACATATCGTTAATCCTGGTGACAGAATCCCTTTAAAGATCGAAAAATGCACTAAATACTGGGTGGTATAAGCAGGGATACAAGTCAGATGAATAAACCATTTGGGGAGCAGGCTTTAGGCTTTTTCCTAAATTTAACCAGTTGTAAAACCACAATACAACATAGCTGGCAGTATTCAGCTTTCTGATACTAAAAAGTACTTGTGATGAGAATAAAAAGAGTAGAGTTTGCAAAAAAATAAAAAAAAGAGAGATGGAGATCTATCTATCCAAATGAGAACAAATAAAATGCACACATACTCAGGCCAGACCATTCATCATCTGCGCTGGGCTCTGCATGGATCACTTCCCATTGCTTCTCAGTAACACTTGGTTGAGGAACTGAATCAGCAGCTTAAAATAAGAACGAGAGGTTGTCAGTAATGTGATCTAATCAGACCAACACAGCTCCAAACATTACTTCTAGTGCTCACATTTCAAAATGTCAATTCTGCCCAAATTAAAGAGTACCCGTCACCAATGGACACGTCCGTTATAGTGAAATAGTTGCACTCCATGCTAAATGACGATTCTGGAGCGCCTATTGTTATGACTGTTGTGTCATTCCTCAACTGTTCCTACTAGAAGTTTATGAACGAATCCCCAATTGGATGTTACCAGTTGGGGGCGTGCCCATGCAGAGTCAGAAGTGCAGGGACACCCTCTCATCACTGGTAATACCAAGCAGTACATTTATTCATAAAATTCTTGTAGGTATAATAGAGGGAGGGCAAAACAGTAGAAAATAAAATAAAATACGCTCCAGAATGCTTATCACAGAGAGACTGCAAGTAGTTACTAAAACAAACTTATCAGAAGTGACAGGTGTAACATTCTCCAAAAGATGGCTCCAGCTTCCTAGTAAAGAAAACAATGGTCTATTTGTCAAGCGATAAAAACTCCCACAAATAGATACAACCATCCCGAATCATCAAGATCCTTACTCATAAGTAAGGATCGCAATGATTCGATCCAAAACGCGTAGATGAGAGCGTAGCTATTTGTGGGGGTTTTTACCGCTTGACAAATAGACTTTTTTTTTTTTTTTACTGGGAAGCTGGAGCAGTCTTTTCTTTTGGATTTACAAGACCGCCGTGTTTCAGGATTCTCTGTGCATTCCACCAAGTCAGCAGGTGAGCGCTGTTTCACCACATTGGTCTCTCTCTTTCTCTATAGCTCCATGAAATAAATATATATCTAACAGTATGCTTTAGGTATTCATTTTGCACAGCTTCTAAAATACTGCAGCACAGACATCCTGCGCTCCACGCAATCCATGCTCAGTCTTCTCTTCTACTTTACACTTTTGCAACAAATGTTTTTGACGGAGCAGAGAGAAAATTCGGATCCTCTATTGGAGCATCTCAGCCCTGTACAGAGGGGGAATGAAAGGACTCCACATTTGTAATAAAGACCGATTAAAAAAATTATTTTTAGCTCAAAATGAGTATAATGCAATAAAATAAACTGTTCCTAAATGTGTACAATGCCATAAAAAAAAAAAAAAAAAAAAAAACCTACCAGAAACAGCATTGTTTAATCCAATGGAAAACGGTGCCCTCGGTTCTGATGAATTCAATCTCGAATCCACACTGGACCATGTGGCTGACAAAGAAACCAAAGCACATATTGTTAGCACTGATGTCAGTGAAATCACATAAATTATATGTATATCTTTGCATATTTTACAACCTAAAGCAGGTTTCAGACGAGCGAGTGTCACGCTCTGGACTAGCAGCGCAGCTCCCATCTTGAACTTCTAGCACTGCCGGGGTCGCATAGCATATCGATTTAAGATGCTATGTAACCCCTAGAGTTCTGGAATGTATAGGATAACACTGACAGTGTTATCCAATACATTCCAGAACTCTAAAGGGTTACATAGCATCATAAAATCAATATAATGCTATGCGACCCCGGCAGTGCTGGAAGTTCAGGACGGGAGCTGTCTGATACTCACGCTGCAAGTCCAGAGCGTGACACTTGCTCGTCTGAAAGGGGCCCGAAAGTCATTAAACAATACGAATGACAGGTTTTTACCTATTCTAGGGAAGATTGAACGCTCGCTCCATGGAGCACTCCACTCCTTTCCATTAGCGTCCACAGTCTCCCTATTCCAAGTGCAAGGCTCGGCCTTTTTCTTGCTTGCTGTATTGGTAGTGGGCACCCATTTTTCTTCCACTGGCTGGGCGGGAATTACTTTAGCTGGCTTCTCATTCCAGTTACTTCCATTCAGCGTAGAGGCGTCACTTGGGCCTGGTGATTGCACAAGACAGTAATGAGCACAGTGTAAATACGTGGCTGTAGGGTAGTTGCACACAGGGCCGATCAGCCGCATAGCCAGGGTGAAAAGGTGCTCCAGCATGAACTAGCACTTTACAGCGCATCATTGAAAACACTGTTCAGTCTACAGCACCACTGTGACCAGGGTGTTAGACATAATATTCAATGCTAACCATTAGTGAAGATTATAGGTCATAGATCTTAATGACAAGTCCACAAACTCCAAGAACTTCAAATTACTATCCTGAAATTGGCCCATTTTTTCTGCCAGTAAAAATACATTTCTTCACTTTGACTTTAGTCAGCAAATGTAAAATCTCACATTGAAAAATAATCCTCAAATCCTATTCCACCAGGAAACCCTCAGCAAGCATGACAAGCATGGGCTGGATGCATCTACTTAGTGCTTCAAGAAGCTGTATTGTTCTAGGAGACACTTGAGAGCTTATTAAATCATTATTAATATATTAAAGGGGTTATCTGAGACTAACAAATGCTTCCGATATGCTGGGCCCCTCACACTGAATCTACTTACCTGGCTCCCCGCACCACCGCAGCAGCTTCTCCTCATGCGCGGATGAAAACATCCGGTGACCGGGGGCCAATGGCAGGCGGAGACAAGCCTCCCTAGCATTGCGGGTGACACTAGGGAGGCTTGTCCCCGTCTGCCATTGACTGCTCCTCCCCGTCACCGGATGTTTTTATCCGCACATGGGGAGAAGCAGCTGCGGTGGTGCAGGGACTGGGAGCAGCGCAGGGAGCCAGGTAAGTAGATTCAGTGTGAGGGGCCCGGCATATTAGGTAGTCTCAGATAACCCCTTTGAAATAGACAGACAAGAATAATAGAAGGTTACAGATAACATCTGCATAGAGAGTGTGTATGTTCTCCCCGTGTTTGCATAGGTTTCCTCCCACACCCCAAAAGGCATACTGATAGGGAACTTAGATTGTGAGCTCTGGTGGAGACAGTGGTATAACGTCTGTCAAGCGCTGCGGTATAATATGTCAGCACGATATAAGTGCATAAAATTAACCACCACCAGCTAGCTTTTCAGGGCCAGACCGTTTCGCCATTTTTCCCTGCATAAATCATGAATTTTTTTTATTTATTGGTTGGACTAGTTATGCGATATTTCAGTTTTTTTCCTTAATTATATTTTTTTTTCATATGACTTTTAGACACAATTTCTGCTATTTTTTAAGAAATTTTAGACGTATTTGTAAAAGAGGTAATTTTACATGCAAGTTATTCTACTTGGGTAGTATTATATTACCTTAAACAGGGGTGGGCAACCTGCGGCGCTCCAGCTGTTGATCCAGAGAGCTGGATCTTTTAAAATGAAGTAGGGCTGCAACGATTAATCGATGTAATCGATTATATTCGATAACTGGATTCGTTGTCGACGAATCCAGTTATCGAATAATCGCCGATTCGTTGCTATTCGGGCGGGCGGGCGCT